>NC_058021.1:36611899-36936821 GCF_019176455.1 Solea senegalensis | reverse complement strand
GCAAATGAATTGAGACAGTTGTTTTAATCAACAGTTTGTATTATTCAGCATCAGTACAGAACTGAAATGACGGGTACAGGGGAGCTCAATCAATCAACCTTTATTTAATGGGAGCATTGGAAAAACGTTTTACAGTAACTAAAAAGTTAGTTTCTCAGTAACGCATTACTTTTTGGTTTAAGTAACTGAGTTACTGAGTAAATTTTTTACAAAGTAACTAGTAACTGTAACTAGTTACTATTTTTCAGTAACACGTGAGTGCTTCAGTGAAAACTCCTAAACTCTTGTTTACCTATTCCAGTCTGTTACCGGTCACTCATGGATCTCGCGCCGGCAACTTTTGTCTCCCAGTTGAGGATCCACGGTTTGTACATCTGTTTTTGTGAACTGTGCAAAATAAAGACTGTCAGTGGGGTAGAAAGAGTTCTTAAAATGGGTCGTCCTGCATTTCACACTCCTGTACCTACATCCTGAGGACAGGAGTGTAAACAGTCCATGTTGTGGGTGGGTGTTGTCCTTTATGATGGTGGCAGCTATCCTGTGGACTCTGCGGTGGTAGATGCCATGCAGAGAGGGCAGTGGAGACCTGGTGATCCTCTCAGCTGTCTTAACCACTCTCTGCAGGCGTTTGCGGTCCATGGCCGTATGCAGTTGATCAGGCTGCTCTCCACAACGTAGATGTAGAAGTTGCTGAGGATCTTTGTAGACATGCCAAAGTTCCTCAGCCTCCTCAGAAAATACAGTTTTTGTTGAGCTTTCTTGACCAGCTGTGTTGTGTTGGTGGTCCACGTGAAGTCCTCAGTAATGTGGACCCTGAGTCGCTTAAAGCTGCTCATCCGCTGCACTTCAAGCTCCCGGATAAACAGTGGTTGTGGGAGGCAACGCAGTCATGTGTGAACAGGGTGTAGAGGATGGGGCTGAGGACACATCCCTGTGGAGTTGAACGGCGGTACATGACGACGGCGGCCACCAGATTTTTCTACTACGTAGTTGGGTGAATTTAACGTTAGAGGTAAGTGAATTAACGTATTTTTTAAAATGTTTTTGATTTGATTTATTCATGTAACAACTGATTTTCTTTTAGTGTTCATTTAGCTAGCTAACCCAACAGTCACTTTTAACCGTTAACATTACCCAAAGTGGCGCAATTTTCAAATATATTCCTTCAAATATTTCAGATCAAATTTTGGAAGAAATTATGGTTAATATGTGCTTGGTGTTCTCAATTTAGACAACAGAATTGTCAAATCACCAGTTCAGCTGCTCATGAGTCGTCGCACACGCTCAATCCTGCCTAACACCCATCAGCAGCTGCAACCCAAAACCATCAATCACAAAGATGTTCACGTCAGGAGAACCCACAATCAACAACAGCAGAAGAAATACTATGATAGATCAGCTAAGCAGATGTCACCTCTGCATGAAGGACAATACATCCGTTATCAGGAGAAAGGCTACTGGAAACCAGCAGTTGTCATTCGTTCAGCTGATACTGATAGATCATACCACATACGTGCATCAGAAGGAGGACAAGAATACAGGCGAAACAGACGACATCTCCTGGACACAACAGAGACACTGACCACTCAGACTGAAGAAAACAAAAAACATGACACACAACATACACTGCACACTGACACACAACACACCTCAAAGCTAACAGGAGAGACAGCCCCGCAGGCTGTGCTGTATCAGACAAGGTCTGGACCCGAGTAGAAACCCAGAGTTGTTATGGACTTATAGAAATATGCTCAATGGTGTTCAGATACATATAAGTCAATGATAGTGTCATTGCGTTCTACTTAAGATATGTAATCCAGTATGACATTTGAGCAAGTTAAGTGATAATTGAAATCTGTTGAATCCTTACTTTATGGCAGTTGTACATATGCTACTTTAATTTCAATATGTTTCAGCAAGGGTTTATTGCACAGGAAAAGTTATCCTTGAATTTTGTGTTTCATATTTTTCTTAAAAGAAGGGGGATGTAATATTCTTAGGTAATTCGATTTCCGATCGGTCCCCGAAGTGTACACGAATGTGATTGGCGCATGTGATGTGTGTTTTTTCTTTTACTTCCTGTTTACTGTTGCTGAAGACGTGGACATATATTCCCAAGAGTTCTGAATAAAAAGTACAGTTAGCAGCACAACGTGTGTTGGCTCAACTTATTTTACAAAGTCCAGAACAAGACAGACATGAAAAAGCATGTATCGAGCCATCCCTAGTGTGAGCGTGAAGAGAGTTTGTAGAGGTGAACAGATTGAGAATTCTTTGACTGACACCCCCCATTTCCTTTTCCTACTACACAATTTTGGGTGACACTGAAAGGTAAGATCGGTCTAATATCGTCTCTGTAATTGAGTTTTTCTCCGGAGAGTTTGTCATGGCGTCCCCCTCCGTGGAGGGTTGGCCTCCCCTGTCTATCAGACGCGGGGTCCGAGTGGCTGCTGAGCCCCGCTTTACAGTGGAACAGGTGCTGCTGGCTTTGGGAGACCAGATCGGTCATGCAAATATCACATTTGGTTCAAGGATGAACAAGGCTGTGGTGGCTTTTGTTCGTGAAGAACATTTGGTTCACCTGTTGGTGGAGAAGGGCCTGATACTCGATGATCATTTTTTTACAGTATCGCCTTTATTTGTAACATCGACCCGTGTCATCGTGTCCGGTGTCCCCCGTTCATCCCAAATCAAATCATAGAGAAAGAACTGAGTCGCTATGGAAAGTTTGCTGGTGGTTTTAGAACAGTTCGTCTGTGTCATGTTCCATCGTCCATGTCATCAAATTCCCTCTTATTTTGAAGTATTTTTCGTCCCTTGTCTGTGTGCACTTTACTTTTCCCCTCTGTGATTACCCAACCCGCTTCACCTGTGTCTTGTTCGTCGTCTCCCTAATTCCTCAGTGTATATAACCGCTCCCTCTTCCTTTGTCTGTGTGAGTTCGTCTTCGTCCGTCACCAGTGTATCGCACTTTTCTGAGCCTTCTCCGTTGGTGGATTTCCTGTCAGTGAAGTACCTTTTTTCAGTGGATTATTTGGCATGTTTGTGCTCTTTGTGAATCCTATTTTGTTTGCCTTTTACTGACTGTTGTCTCTGTTACGTGGATCCCGCGCCAGCGGCTTTTGTTGCCTAATTGAGGATCCCTTTTTGCTACAGACTGTTTTTTTTTGTGTGCCTGCTCTAAATAAACTTTATTACTTACCACTGTTCTGCATTTGGGTCCAGTCCTGTTCGTGATAGTCTGGGCTGTAAAGACTCCAGACTTCAACATGTTCAATCCCTGCGGAGACAAGCGTTCATGTTTCTAAATGATCAGTCACAAACTTTGGAGGTGTCATTTAAAGTAAAACATGACAATGGGTTTTACACTGTTTAAGTCTAAAATGTTTTGAATGTGGTGATGTTGGCTACAAACACTCATTTTATCCACACAGACAGACTGAGGCGGGGACACCAGGTGAGCCCTCACCTGAAAAAGCCGCTGATAACCCCGATATACAGCAAACACCGCAACTAACTCCACGACCAGCACCGCGGCGATCAGCGCAACCGGCCCAGGAGCTGACAGCAGGCGACCCCGTAACTAGGGACGCGCAGCTCAGTGCTAAAAGAAAAGCAACAAAACAAAATGTGTGTTATGCTACTAACAGTGAAGATCAGGTTAATCGTAATGACAGTGGACAGAAGGACAGGAGCACGAGGAGGCACAGGTTCAGACTCCTACAGGTGAACCTGACTTTGAAGGAAGTCTTGATGAGGACGATGACATGTTTGATGACAGTTTGTCACAATTCTCAGACATGGTATCACAGGATGAAGAAAACCAACTATATTCAGTAAAAGAGATAAACGATTTTCTAGATGCAACATATTACAGGCAAGCAATAGAAATCACAGACTTTTTTCCTAATGTAGAGGGCTTCATTAACTCTGTGATGAAAATCAGGAAAATGGTAGGATATGAAGAACTGAGCAAAAAAAAGAGATTCAGGTTGAAAAAAATTCTTGCTAAACTAAGAAAAGACATAAGAGGAAAGTGTCCTGTTGTTAAAACATGAACATGGGTGATGCACAGAAGGTGTCTTCCTGCTGGATCAACTTAACTGTCCTCTTCCTTTTCTCCCTCTTTTTTATGGAAAGCTTACGAATAGGAAGCCTGAACATGAATGGGGGGAGGAGCAAGGAAAAACAATCACTCATAACTGAACTATGCAATAATAAAAATATTCATATTTTGTTTCTTCAATAAACTCATAGTTCAGTTGAAAATTAGTTGGTAAAACACAAATAAGAATATTCTGTCAGTAATACACAAATTACACAAGGTTCACAGATCGAAAATTTAGAAAAAGAAATCAAGACTTTAGAAGACGTAATCAAGGGGACAATAACAATACTAGGACCTGGGACAGTAGGAAAAGAGCACTTGGAACGTTTTTACACGAAAAAGCAACGGGAGCACTAGTTAAGTGCCGGATATCCAATATCTCGATGCTCCAAATTCTTTTTTCTTTAATTACATTACATGTCATTTACCAGATGCTTTTATCCAAAGCAACTTACAATGGATTTAGTACAATCAGCCAGGGTCAATGGTCAAACTTGCGACCACTGCGACCACAATGTCTTTTGCACACAGGGTACCAGTCTTAACCACTGAGCCACTCCACCCCGTTTACTCTTGAGAGAAAAACTAAAGAACAAAATCTGATGTTGCATCTCAAGCGTCCAGACGGATCAGTTACTACTGACCCATTAGAGATGAGGAAACTGGCAATAGATTTCTACAGTAACCTCTTCAATGTTGAGAAGTGTGGAGGAGATATTGGAGGGACTGCCTCAGCTGGATGAAGCAGAAGTGACCTCTCTTGAATCATCGATCTCCATTGAGGAAGTAACTATTGCTGTTCAACAGCTCGGCTCTGGGAAGGCATCAGGAATTGATGGACTTCCCTCTGAATTCTATAAGAAGTTCTGGACCCTCCTAGGAAAGGATTTACATGAAGTTTTTTCTGACTGTTTAAACTCTGGGACACTTCCTCTAAGCTGCATGCGAGCTGTCCTAACTTTGCTCGCAGAGAAAGGAGATCTTGGTCTTCTAAAAAATTGGAGGCCAGGGTCATTGTTATGCATTCATTGCAAAGACTCTCGCAAACAGACTCAAAGACTGTATTAGCACTGTCATACATAATACTCAATCTTACTTAAATAAAATTCTGAAATGGGTTGCTACTCAGGACATGGTGCCTGATATTGATGCACTTGTGCACGCTAATACAAAGCAAGACTAAATCCTGTGAAATGCTGCTTTAAACTGTGTTTGCACTATGAAAAAAACAGTGGTGAAACGAATACTTGCTGTAGAAAGTACTGTGAAGTTCAGTGTTAGTTAACAGATTTACTACAAAAGAGTTTAGTTAAGTGGAATATCATTTCTCATGCATGCCATACATATTATGTATGTGTTCTTTAATGTATATTTTATGTGTACATTTTCATGGATAAAAACCTCCTAGTCGCTGCAAACGAGCCGATCAAAATATCTCCTCACTGACGCTCTCGTCAGCTGCGCTGTTTCAGACCAAAACCACACCCCCAGAACATGGACTGTGTTATGATTGGCCAGCCAACGAGAGCTTTCCTACTGTCCTGTGATTGGCCAGGTACCTGGAATGACGTAATAGATAGGCCAGCTCTCAGATACACAGCTCCCCCCTCTGCATCTCAAATCTGCATCTCAGCAGCTACAACAAGAGTATTTCTTCTTCTGCGGTTGAATGTACGCAACCGGATGTGCCCGGACTAGTGCCCGCACCAGGAGGCGCTACGGTGGTGTGAGGAGTGGTGAGGATTTCTGACGACATCAAATTACGGAAGTGCCGATCCGCTTCGCAGAGCCCAGGAAAACAATACAACACTATTTTCTCAGCAGTGGCTGAACTATTTGTTCTGAAACTTTAGGGTTTCATAAACGAGCTAATGACACAGATACACACACACGCAAACGCAGCGTTAATTGGAGCTTCCGGTCTATGTGGGCTTTAAGTTCCACATACCTGTGACTAAATGTTTTGCGACATTGTACAATGACTGTGATCAGTTGTAATGCACAGTGCACTCAAATAACTGTTAAACTGAGGCATAGTGTTGTTTAAATTGTACATACTTTTTTCAAGAAGTCTAGGTTGTTCATAGCATATTTTGTAAAAGGACAATTTTTGTATCTTATAACATACGCGTACAAAATATTTGGACTTTGTTTGGACGTTACTTCTATGTAATAACGCTATAGGTTTTACTGGTCTGACCCGCTTGAGATTAGATTAGGCTGTATGCGGCCCCCAGACCAAAATGAGTTTGACACCCCTGCCTTATGTGTCGTGAACTATGGCTGAGCAGAACAAGGGACTCAAATGCAGGACTCAGAACACGAATCAGTCAGTAACAGAGTTTAATTCCAGGCAGAGGTTCGGTACACGGGAGATCAACAAGAGATCAGGCAGAGGTACAAAAACGTCAGGCAAAAAGGCAAGGTCAAAAAAGGCAGGCAAGGTTCAAAAACACGAGAAGGCAAGACTATGGCTGTGAAAAAGAGTGCTGGAACGTGAGCTAAGAACTACAACGAACTGGCGACGAGACAAGACACAGAGGGGAATATAAGCAGTGCTTGATTAGGGGGTGATAGGATGCAGGTGTGGTAGACACAATCAGGGATCAGGTGCACGCCAACAAGGAAGGGGGCGGGGTAGACAGGAACCTGAAACAGAGACAAGGGTGAGTGATTCCAAAATAAAACAGGAAGACAAGACATGGAACATGAAGGGAGAAACAAAACAAGATACTTAACGGAGGTGACAGATCATGACAGTACCCCCCCCTCAAGGGCCGGCTCCTGAAGGCCCAGGCGCGTCAGGGTGGGTGGCATGAAAGTCCCGGATGAGGGAGGGGTCCAAGATGAACCTGGAAGGAACCCAGGAGCGCTCCTCAGGCCCAAAGTGGGACAAAGTGAACCATTTTAGAGAATCTGTCCACCACCGTCAAAACCACAGTGTTACCGTACGAAGGTGGGAGTCCCGTGACAAAGTCCATGGAGATGTGGGACCAGGGGCGTTGAGGGATTGGCAAGGGCCTGAGTTCTCCCGACGGTTTCTGATGAGAGGTTTTGTTAGTAGCACAAACAGCACAGGCATTGACATAATTGGTAACATCGGAGACCATTTTAGGCCACCAAAAACGTTGTTGTACAACAAACAAGGTTTTTTTTTATACCCGGATGACAGACAGTCTTGTTGGTGTGAGCCCAATGAACCACTTCCCCCCTGAGCTCCTGGACAACAAAAAGCTTGTCCTCAGGACAATCTGGGGGGGCAGCGACACCTTCGGCTGCCGCCTTAACTTTACCCTCTATCTCCCATGAGAGAACTGAAATAAAGCATGTTGCGGGTAGGATCGTTTTGGATTCTGAGATTACTTGGTCATGGGCGAAAACTCGGGACAGGGAGTCAGGCTTAAGATTCTTGGAACCAGGTCTGTAGGAGAGGGTAAAGCTAAAGCGGCTAAAGAAAATAGCCCATCTAGCCTGCCTTGCGTTAAGCCTCTTAGTGGATTTGAGGTATTCGAGATTTTTGTGATCAGTCCAAACCTGAAATGGTTGGGAGGCTCCCTCCAACCAGTGTCTCCACTCCTCCAGGGCCACCTTGACTGCTAGCAGTTCGCGGTCACCAATGTCGTAATTGCGTTCGGCCGTGGAGAGTTTCTTAGAAAGATAGGCACAAGGGTGAAGTTTGCCGTCTTTGGGGCTGAATTGGGAGAGGATTGCTCCGATGCCAACGTCCGAAGCGTCTACCTCTACCACGAACTGCTGACTGGGGTCCGGGAGGATGAGGACAGGGGCGGAGGTGAAGCTCCTTTTAAGTGAGATTGTGCAGGGGTGAGGCAATGGTGCTGTAATTGCGAATGAATTTTCTATAAAAGTTAGCAAAACCCAGAAACCTCTGAACCTCTTTACGTGAAGTGGGGGTGGCCCAATCCGCCACAGCCGAAACCTTTTCAGGGTCCATCCTGACCTCTCCCTCAGCCAGCACAAACCCAAGGAACGAGACCGAGGGTTTGTGGAACTCACACTTTTCCGCTTTCACGAACAGCTGGTTCTGGAGTAACCGCTGAAGCACAGCGTGGACGTGGTGGGTGTGAGTCTCCACATCGGGGGAGAAGATCAAGATGTCGTCTAAATACACAAAGACAAAAACATTAAGCATATCACGAAGTACCTCGTTAACCAGATTTTGAAAAACGGCTGGTGCATTAGTTAAACCAAACGGCATGACCAGATACTCATAATGTCCTGTTGGGGTGTTGAAAGCGGTCTTCCACTCGTCGCCCTCTCTGATCCTGACGAGGTGGTAAGCATTGCGTAGATCTAACTTGGTGAAGATCTTAGCCCCCTCCAGCAGTTCAAAGGCCGAGGAGATGAGGGGAAGGGGGTACCTGTTCTTGACAGTTATTGCATTGAGACCATGGTAGTCTATGCAGGGCCGGAGGGTCTTGTCCTTCTTCTCCACAAAGAAGAATCCAGCTCCAGCAGGGGAGGAGGAGGGACGGATGAGACCGGCGGTGAGGGACTCCCTAACATATTCCTCCATGGTCCTACGCTCAGGGGCCGAAAGGGAATAAAGCTTACCCCTAGGAGGGGTGCTGCCTGATAACAGGTCTATGGCACAGTCATAAGGGCGATGAGGTGGCAAGGAGGTGGCTTTTGTCTTACTGAAGACCTCGGCTAGGTCGTGGTAGCATGGTGGTATGTTGGTGAGGTCAGGGTTAGTGGGAAGGGAGCTGTGGACTTTTTGCAGACAGGTGTTGGCACATTTCGGGCCCCAGCCAGTTATTTTCCCACTAACCCAGTCAAAGTTAGGATTGTGGGTGACCAGCCATGGGTGCCCTAAAATAATCTGGTGAGCCATTGAGTCAAGGACGTGGAAGCTTAGCCTTTCTGTGTGAGAGTCCGGGAAGACTAAGGTCACTGACTGGGTGTGGTGGGTAATCTTACCCAGAGGGCTGCCATCTATGGCTCTCACCTCAAGGGGGCGTGGGAGTGTGAAAACTCTCAGTCCGAGTCTTCTGACCAGGGAAGAATTCATTATGCTGGCATCTGCACCAGAGTCAATGAATACAGGCAAGAACATAGAACCAGAGTCAGAAATAATCTTTACCTGAGGCTGGTGCAGGGCTGGGTTACTAATTACCAGGCTTCGACTCACTGTGAGCAGTTCTTTTGGCTTTGCCCCGCCCCCCTTAATGTGGCAGGCACTGACTAAGTGTCCCAGTTGTCCGCAGTAAAAGCATCTCCCCTCTCTGTGTCGACGTAGACGCTCCTCTGCGGAGAGATGAGCGCGTCCCAGTTGCATAGGCTCCTGAGGAGGAAGAGGAGAGGCAGGCGGACTGGTTGTTGGGCGTTCGTGGCTTGGCCGATCCTCAGGGCTTCTCCTCCATCCCCAGTGAGGCGATGAACGAGCCCGAAGATGTCCCCGCTCCTGGTCCAGCTCGGTGAGGCGCTTGTCAATCTTTACTGCAAGCGCGATGAGGGAATCCAAATCTTCCGGAAAGTCGATGTTGATCAGCTGGCCCTTCACTGACTCGGAAAGTCCTTGAAAAAATGCATCAGACAGGGCGACAGGGTTCCACTCGCTCTCGGCGGCGATGGTGCGAAAGTTTATGGCATAGTCCGTTACCTTGCGCCTACCTTGCCGTAACTTGAGCAGCGATCTAGCAGCGTCTCTGCCTAGCGCGGTGTGTTGGAATATCTGCTCGAGAGCCCGTGTGAACCTGAAACAGAGACAAGGGTGAGTGATTTCCAAAATAAAACAGGAAGACAAGACATGGAACATGAAGGGAGAAACAAAACAAGATACTTAACGGAGGTGACAGATCATGACATTATGTAGTCATGTCTGTTCTTTCTCGACCCATTTAGATCAAATAGGTGTTGTCCAAACTGCAAGAGAATGTTGTCATTTTGAATCAGCCGAGTGACGTCATCATTGAGCATGGAGGAAATCATGTTCTTCAAGCCCACACCAATCTCACGCACAATGGCAGTTTTAAGGGCACATTTGGATCGAATTCGCCTCTTCCCGCTGCTGGATTACTCACTAGTTTCTTTGTTCGCCGGGCAGATTTTCATGTGCTTCCACAATGTTTTCTTGGCATAAAGTCCTTGACAATGAAAACAATGAATAAATTCAGAGGCATGTCTAAGCTCTCCAGCTCCCTCCCTCACAAAATTGGTGTTGTGGGCAAAGTTTCCGCGTCTTCTAAGAACTTGTCTTTCATTTGAATTCTTTGGATGCTGAAATGCTCGGGCAAACTCTGCTTCATTCCCATGTACAGCTTCCAGGTGTCGTGAAATTTTTGATGTGGGATTGAGGCAAAAGAGACGGTAATTCCTCTTGTTGTATACTCGATGAGTTTCAGAATTTGAGGGAGGCAATACTCTAATTGAGCCACAAATTTTTTGGATTCTGCTTTTCTCAGGAGTGTTTGAGTTGCTCTTTCGTGGACTGGGGGATGAGATCTTTCTCTTCCTTTGAGTGATCAAGTTCATCTTCTTAGGGCTGACTGCAGTGTCTCTATTTTCTGTGCTTCCTGAATCAATATCTTGTTTTGATAGAGATAAAATGGTATATCCCAGGGGCAGCAGTCGCTTTTCCCCAACTGGAGACAGTGGTGTGTTTTCATCAGGCTCAGAGGAACTTCCTGAGTCTGGGATATAGTCACGATCACTATTGTCTGTCACATCGGATCCATCAAGGGATAATTCCATATATGAAAAAAAGAAAAAAAGATTCTGTTAAGTAACATAGATCTTCCTTTACTATACACGAGTGTCATGTACTGTGTTGATGCTTTGGACTTTTATTACAGGAACATTATCTCTTTTAGCTTTGGGATATGACATATAAAGACTACCATTATCAACTTTTATTTAATGAAAAGGCACATAATATATATACATCAAAATGAACATGACTGTAACTACACTGTAGGAAAATACCTGTCTTTGTCTTGAAAATGTCCTTTTTGAGTAATCCACTGAACAATTCCAAGATCTTTGACCATCTGACAATGTAGCACATGTAAGAGGAGTTGTTGTCTTAAAAGAGAAAAAAGGACAAAAAGATAAAAACATTCCATTAAGTAGGGCTGTGCGATGAATCGATTTTAAATCGAAAATGGATTTATTTATTTGGACGGTGTTAAACAAATGAAAATAGATTTTTCAGATTTTTCCTTTTTACTGCGCTCACTCAGCTCCAGTTCCCTCCGCTCCATTCGTCTCCCCCTCCCTCCACTAGTTCTCTGACAATATCAACATGGCAGCGTACGCAGAAAACAGCGCAGAGTGCCATCACAGGAAGAAACGTCCGACACAAGGATCAAACCAATCAGTGCCGAACTGTAAATCAGTTAAAAAGACTTAGGAACGATTGGTGAGCTGTGACTGTATCAGACTGAGTCTCTGCTCCGGAGACCGCCGACACAAGGATCAAGCTGAACACTGCCGAACTGTAAATCAGTTATAAAGACTTAACAATCCTAAAAACGTGGGTTAATATCCAACAATTACCAGGGAAATGTCTAAAATCTCAATATTTAAGCATCACACTGCTGCTGTATTTCAGTCCAGAGTCTGTGCTCCCGCCATGGAGGACGTACTGAACAAATATTTTTAATTAACTGACAGTGAAAACAACTGCTTTACAAGTCACGAGACACTTGTGTGTGTGTGTGTGTGTGTGTGTGTGTGTGTGTGTGCGCGCACTTGCTGGTGTGTATGTGAAGAATGTCATTCATTTGCATAATTAAAATAATAAATATAATTATTGTTTTGTATTTAGTAGTTTTTAAAAAAAATCGATTAAAATGGAAAATCGGATCTGGTATAAAAAATTGGCAAAGTTGTACCAGTTTTTTTTTTTAGTATTTTCTGCATTCACCAGGAGGCGCTGTTTTAAAAATGTACCGTTTCAGCAACATAGTCGTCTTCAGCCACTACCTATCAACAAAGAAGTTTGGTTGGGATCGGACCTTCCATCGCAAAGTTATAAGAGTTTCGTTTTCTTTTGTGAAAAATATGAATTATCTTGTACGCCATGCGACTTATTAAAAAACGTGCGATGATTTAAGCTCCTCAACTGGTCCACGGTGACCTCACCAGGTTTGAAGGTGATCCCATGAAAGCTCTATGATGTGTTTGTTCAAATACCATTGGTGTGAAATGGCCAGAATCGCCTCCGATTTGGCGTGCAATCCAAGATGGTGGCCTTCCTGTATAATTCACAGGGAAGTCGTTGTCGACTTTTTTGACTGTACCCACCTAATGAACGTGTGTACCAAGTTTCATTCATGTACGTTTAACCCGACAGCAGATGACCTAATACAAGTTTTTTGCGTCAGTTTGTAGCCCCGCCCACTTTAATTTTTTGACGCACATTCCCCGAAACATTAATATACGTAATTTTACAACAGGTTGCAAAACTTGGTAAGTTTTAGGGTATGTTCAGGGCCTCAAAAACGCGATTCATTTGGAGAAGAAAAATAACTAGTACTGTAGCTGTGTGAGAGTCCGGGAAGACTAAGGTCACTGACTGGGTGTGGTGGGTAATCTTACCCAGAGGGCTGCCATCTATGGCTCTCACCTTAAGGGGGCGTGGGAGTGTGAAAACTCTCAGTCCGAGTCTTCTGACCAGGGAAGAATTCATTATGCTGGCATCTGCACCAGAGTCAATGAATACAGGCAAGAACATAGAACCAGAGTCAGAAATAATCTTTACCTGAGGCTGGTGCAGGGCTGGGTTACTAATTACCAGGCTTCGACTCACTGTGAGCAGTTCTTTTGGCTTTGCTCCGCCCCCCTTAATGTGGCAGGCACTGACTAAGTGTCCCAGTTGTCCGCAGTAAAAGCATCTCCCCTCTCTGTGTCGACGTAGACGCTCCTCTGCGGAGAGATGAGCGCGTCCCAGTTGCATAGGCTCCTGAGGAGGAAGAGGAGAGGCAGGCGGACTGGTTGTTGGGCGTTCGTGGCTTGGCCGATCCTCAGGGCTGCTCCTCCATCCCCGGTGAGGCGATGAACGAGCCCGAAGACGTCCCCGCTCCTGGTCCAGCTCGGTGAGGCGCTTGTCGATCTTTACCGCAAGCGCGATGAGGGAATCCAAATCTTCCGGAAAGTCGATGTCGATCAGCTGGCCCTTCACTGACTCGGAAAGTCCTTGAAAAAATGCATCAGACAGGGCGACAGGGTTCCACTCGCTCTCGGCGGCGTTGGTGCGAAAGTTTATGGCATAGTCCGTTACCTTGCGCCTACCTTGCCGTAACTTGAGCAGCGATCTAGCAGCGTCTCTGCCTAGCGCGGTGTGTTGGAATATCTGCTCGAGAGCCCGTGTGAACCTGAAACAGAGACAAGGGTGAGTGATTTCCAAAATAAAACAGGAAGACAAGACATGGAACATGAAGGGAGAAACAAAACAAGATACTTAACGGAGGTGACAGATCATGACATTATGTAGTCATGTCTGTTCTTTCTCGACCCATTTAGATCAAATAGGTGTTGTCCAAACTGCAAGAGAATGTTGTCATTTTGAATCAGCCGAGTGACGTCAGCATTGAGCATGGAGGAAATCATGTTCTTCAAGCCCACACCAATCTCACGCACAATGGCAGTTTTAAGGGCACATTTGGATCGAATTCGCCTCTTCCCACTGCTGGATTACTCACTAGTTTCTTTGTTCGCCGGGCAGATTTTCATGTGCTTCCACAATGTTTTCTTGGCATAAAGTCCTTGACAATGAAAACAATGAATAAATTCAGAGGCATGTCTAAGCTCTCCAGCTCCCTCCCTCACAAAATTGGCGTTGTGGGCAAAGTTTCCGCGTCTTCTAAGAACTTGTCTTTCATTTGAATTCTTTGGATGCTGAAATGCTCGGGCAAACTCTGCTTCATTCCCATGTACAGCTTCCAGGTGTCGTGAAATTTTTGATGTGGGATTGAGGCAAAAGAGACGGTAATTCCTCTTGTTGTACACTCGATGAGTTTCAGAATTTGAGGGAGGCAATACTCTAATTGAGCCACAAATTTTTTGGATTATGCTTTTCTCAGGAGTGTTTGAGTTGCTCTTTCGTGGACTGGGGGATGAGATCTTTCTCTTCCTTTGAGTGATCAAGTTCATCTTCTTAGGGCTGACTGCAGTGTCTCTATTTTCTGTGCTTCCTGAATCAATATCTTGTTTTGATAGAGATAAAATGGTATATCCCAGGGGCAGCAGTCGCTTTTCCCCAACTGGAGACAGTGGTGTGTTTTCATCAGGCTCAGAGGAACTTCCTGAGTCTGGGATATAGTCACGATCACTATTGTCTGTCACATCGGATCCATCAAGGGATAATTCCATATATGAAAAAAAGAAAAAAAGATTCTGTTAAGTAACATAGATCTTCCTTTACTATACACGAGTGTCATGTACTTGTTGATGCTTTGGACTTTTATTACAGGAACATTATCTCTTTTAGCTTTGGGATATGACATATAAAGACTACCATTATCAACTTTTATTTAATGAAAAGGCACATAATATATATACATCAAAATGAACATGACTGTAACTACACTGTAGGAAAATACCTGTCTTTGTCTTGAAAATGTCCTTTTTGAGTAATCCACTGAACAATTCCAAGATCTTTGACCATCTGACAATGTAGCACATGTAAGAGGAGTTGTTGTCTTAAAAGAGAAAAAAGGACAAAAAGATAAAAACATTCCATTAAGGAGGGCTGTGCGATGAATCGATTTTAAATCGAAATTGGATTTATTTATTTGGACGGTGTTAAACAAATGAAAATAGATCCCTCAATCCTAGGGAGTGGAAAAGCATCCTTATCAGTCACAGAATTGAACTTCCTACAGTCCACACAAAATCTCCAACTGCCATCTTTCTTTCTCACCATGACGATAGGGGCTGCCCAGGGGCTAGAGCTTTCAGTCATTTTGCAACATACCTGCTAGGAGGGCTCGCATATCTTTATACAGCAGCGGTGGCAAGGGTTGGAAGCATTCTTTTATAGGGGCTGCATCACTTTTGGGGATGGAGTGCTTTACAGTGTCTGTCCTCCCAAAGTCCTCCTCATGTGTGGAGAAAACTCTCTCCCACTTTTTCTGTTAGCTGACTTTGTTCCTCCTGAGCCAGGTCAGTCCGATCAGCCAACACCTTGTCTTCCTGCATCTCGTCATAGACATTCACCAACCTCACCTCCACCATGCCATCCGTACCTGGTATCAGGCTGACATCACAGGCTCCATAGATGTCTGCTTAGTCCTTCTGAAACAACCTGGCCAGCTTCTGGTAGCATCCTATGGTGACAGGGAAATAATGTAAATTGCGGAGGCGGATGTGGAACCGGCCTTGCCTTAGCTTGACCAGTGTCCGAGCAGCAGAAACAGCTCCAGGCTCCTGGAGTGGCTCTACCAGTCCGTAATAATCACGTCCCTGCGTCTCAGCCTTGGCATGGCCCCAGACCACCACCTCACTTGGTTGGCTGGTATGGTGACTCCTCGGCGACAGGCCGGCCAGATGTAGCCCAAGAACCCATCACTTGAGGCTACCACGGTCCTGCGGCACACAGCGAAGGCTGACCTCCAGGCATTCTGAAATCTGGGGTTCTGACAGAAGGACACTGGCTCATTTGGGTTATTAAATACAGCATCCCAGCACGCTCGTACCACATTCATGCCTACAATGAGGGGGTTAGATGAAAACTCCTCTTTTTCAATAAAGACCCCACGCTGCTTTATCTTATGGCCTTCAATGACAAAGTCCATTGTGACATAGCCTAGACAGGGGATACGAAAGCCATTGGCCACTTTAAGTTTAATGATGTCTGGGGGATCTTTAACCGCATACTCCAGGAAGTGCTGAGTAACAATGTGGTCTGTGAGCCCGTGTCCAGCAGTCCTGACATTATAACTCCATCCATCTCCACTTCAACATGGGGGCACTGTCCAATTAAGGCTGCAGCAGGCTCTTTTAACCCCTCCTCCTGTCCTAACCCCACCGCCTGAGCCTCAGTGGTGGGGCAAGTTAGTTTAAAGGTGATGTAGACTGTCTAGTGTTCCTGCAGAAGCGAGCAATGTGGCCTACTTGACGGCAATGTCTACAATAGGCTTACCATCCATTGACCACAAGTTAGAAGACGCAGGCCCTCCATGCTGTCGTTCCGGCTCTCGCTGCCGTGTGTACCTTCTTGCATCCAGTCTTTTAGCTGGTCTTTCAGCTCCGTCATGATCTCCTGTTTAAGCTCTGTTTTCCAATCTGTTTTCTGCGGGTGAGAATGAGGATTATTTGCCCCCCCCACAGCAGTGGGCCACTTGTGTCCACATCCATCCTCTTCTAACAACAAGGCCTCCTGTCGAAGGGCACTTAAGGTCCCATCTGGGTGCTGACAGGCGTACCTCTTCAAGGTCTGAGTTAAAGGTCCTTCCCCCAACCCAAGCAGAAACTGTTCTTTCAAATGGTTGTCAGTGGGGGCTCCGTCTGGGTCGAGTTGCTGCAACTTACCATGGAGCTCCCTTAACCTGAGAACATAAGATTGTACAGGTTCATCCGGCTTCTGCTGGCATCCATAAAACTGTGTTTGGACCATCGACACTGAAGCCCGCCCCCCATACAGACCAGCTGGCGGACAGCAGGCGACCCCGTAACTAGGGACGCGCAGCTCAGTGCTAAAAGAAAAGCAACAAAACAAAATGTGTGTTATGCTACTAACAGTGAAGATCAGGTTAATCGTAATGACAGTGGACAGAAGGACAGGAGCACGAGGAGGCACAGGTTCAGACTCCTACAGGTGAACCTGACTTTGAAGGAAGTCTTGATGAGGACGATGACATGTTTGATGACAGTTTGTCACAATTCTCAGACATGGTATCACAGGATGAAGAAAACCAACTATATTCAGTAAAAGAGATAAACGATTTTCTAGATGCAACATATTACAGGCAAGCAATAGAAATCACAGACTTTTTTCCTAATGTAGAGGGCTTCATTAACTCTGTGATGAAAATCAGGAAAATGGTAGGATATGAAGAACTGAGCAAAAAAAAGAGATTCAGGTTGAAAAAAATTATTGCTAAACTAAGAAAAGACATAAGAGGAAAGTGTCCTGTTGTTAAACATGAACATGGGTGATGCACAGAAGGTGTCTTCCTGCTGGATCAACTTAACTGTCCTCTTCCTTTTCTCCCTCTTTTTTATGGAAAGCTTACGAATAGGAAGCCTGAACATGAATGGGGGGAGGAGCAAGGAAAAACAATCACTCATAACTGAACTATGCAATAATAAAAATATTCATATTTTGTTTCTTCAATAAACTCATAGTTCAGTTGAAAATTAGTTGGTAAAACACAAATAAGAATATTCTGTCAGTAATACACAAACTACACAAGGTTCACAGATCGAAAATTTAGAAAAAGAAATCAAGACTTAATCAAGGGGACAATAACAATACTAGGACCTGGGACAGTAGGAAAAGAGCACTTGGAACGTTTTTACACGAAAAAGCAACGGGAGCACTAGTTAAGTGCCGGATATCCAATATCTCGATGCTCCAAATTCTTTTTTCTTTAATTACATTACATGTCATTTACCAGATGCTTTTATCCAAAGCAACTTACAATGGAATTGAGTACAATCAGCCAGGGTCAATGGTCAAACTTGCGACCATTGCGACCACAATGTCTTTCGCACACAGGGTACCAGTCTTAACCACTGAGCCACTCCACCCCGTTTAATCTTGAGAGAAAAACTAAAGAACAAAATCTGATGTTGCATCTCAAGCGTCCAGACGGATCAGTTACTACTGACCCATTAGAGATGAGGAAACTGGCAATAGATTTCTACAGTATCCTCTTCAATGTTGAGAAGTGTGGAGGAGATATTGGAGGGACTGCCTCAGCTGGATGAAGCAGAAGTGACCTCTCTTGAATCATCGATCTCCATTGAGGAAGTAACTATTGCTGTTCAACAGCTCGGCTCTGGGAAGGCATCAGGAATTGATGGAATTCCCTCTGAATTCTATAATAAGTTCTGGACCCTCCTAGGAAAGGATTTACATGAAGTTTTTTCTGACTGTTTAAACTCTGGGACACTTCCTCTAAGCTGCATGCGAGCTGTCCTAACTCTGCTCCCAGAGAAAGGAGATCTTGGTCTTCTAAAAAATTGGAGGCCAGGGTCATTGTTATGCACAGACTATAAAATCATTGCAAAGACTCTCGCAAACAGACTCAAAGACTGTATTAGCACTGTCATACATAATACTCAATCTTACTTAAATAGCATTCTGAAATGGGTTGCTACTCAGGACATGGTGCCTGATATTGATGCACTTGTGCACGCTAATACAAAGCAAGACTAAATCCTGTGAAATGCTGCTTTAAACTGTGTTTGCACTATGAAAAAAACAGTGGTGAAACGAATACTTGCTGTAGAAAGTACTGTTAAGTTCAGTGTTAGTTAACAGATTTACTACAAAAGAGTTTAGTTAAGTGGAATATCATTTCTCATGCATGCCATACATATTATGTATGTGTTCTTTAATGTATATTTTATGTGTACATTTTCATGGATAAAAACCTCCTAGTCGCTGCAAACGAGCCGATCAAAATATCTCCTCACTGACGCTCTCGTCAGCCGCGCTGTTTCAGACCAAAACCACACCCCCAGAACATGGACTGTGTTATGATTGGCCAGCCAACAAGAGCTTTCCTACTGTCCTGTGATTGGCCAGGTACCTGGAATGACGTAATAGATAGGCCAGCTCTCAGATACACAGCTCCCCCCTCTGCATCTCAAATCTGCATCTCAGCAGCTACAACAAGAGTATTTCTTCTTCTGCGGTTGAATGTACGCAACCGGATGTGCCCGGACTAGTGCCCGCACCAGGAGGCGCTACGGTGGTGTGAGGAGTGGTGAGGATTTCTGACGACATCAAATTACGGAAGTGCCGATCCGCTTCGCAGAGCCCAGGAAAACAATACAACACTATTTTCTCAGCAGTGGCTGAACTATTTGTTCTGAAACTTTAGGGTTTCATAAACGAGCTAATGACACAGATACACACACACGCAAACGCAGCGTTAATTGGAGCTTCCGGTCTATGTGGGCTTTAAGTTCCACATACCTGTGACTAAATGTTTTGCGACATTGTACAATGACTGTGTAACTGTCTTTGAGACAGATTTCATTGTTATAAACTGGAGTTCTTTAAGTGTTCACATTAATAAATAGGAGACAAAAGGGGCTGTACATTTATGCATAAGTGAATTAAATTATGTCTGTATAATAATTTTAATGTCACTTAAATACCTTGAAGTAAGGTCATTTTATTTTGAAGTGCATGCTCACATGACTGGGGTCAGTTTGAGGTTAAACTGAGGGATTGTGGGTCAGAAGCGGGAACACTGTCATGGAGACATGAGGTTAAGATTTTGTAAGTTTCTGCACTGTGTTCAAGAGGCGCACACGGTAATTATACTCATATTAATTGTTATATGTATTTAATTTTTGGTTTGTTAAAATAAGCCTCAATGGACTTATATGGACTTTTATGTTTGTATTCATAGTTTTCACGGTGTCTTATGATTTATTGATGTCGACGGCGAAGGAGAAGAAAATAAACAGAAAATCAAGACAGCTGTACGAATCGTGGCCTTTTTGTTGAACCTGTGTAGCTACAGTGAAAACGTACCGCCGAGGCGGCCAAAAGTTGAGAAGCGAGAGCTGCGAGTGTCCGAGCCAGCGGGAAGAGTGACTGCTGCCGCTACGTGGGGTTGTAACGTTCACGGAGCCGACGAGAGAGAGGACGTCAGCGTCATCCGCAAAATACGGCGATTTCGTTACGGCTTGCTGACGAGAGAGAGGACGTCAGCGCCAACCGCGACGTACCGCAATTCCACCAACAGAGGGCAGAGTTTAACAGCAGGTGCCACAGCGCTTCACATATCCTTACCTGGTTTCACCTGGCATTGTTTACAGCATTAAGGCAGACGAGAGCAGCTCTGCAGTAAGCATTTGATTTGACAATGTCAAGCCTTCAACTGTATGGACATTTATAAATGTTGAAAGAATTTAACTCTTTGAAATTTGTTGTGCATTGCAATAGAGGTTTATAAGAGTAACTATTGCCACTGGTACATATACATGTTTGTAGTAATTTAGTGATAGACACGGTAACATTTCTATCTCGTTACAATGTCAATGCTTAGTGAAAAATCACAGTGTGGTGGTCCTAGTGAATCAATTGAGTTCCTTCAAGCAGAGTTATCAAGGTTAAAGGAACGGTTAACATTACAAACAGATGAGATCGAAATAGAGAGATTAGAGTCACTTATAGGTGATATTCATGCTAGAATACAAATTCAAAGTGTATCACAATCTGAGCCTACCTTCACCAGCAAAGTTGAACCCCGTAAATCCTCAAGAGATAGAAGGTTAACCCCAAAAATGCTGGAGTTGAAGCAACAGGAGGCCTCTCAAAGGGAGAGTAAATTTGTCATACTGTATGACAAGTGGAAAGGTCAAATTAAAGATACCCGCTCCTCACTCAAAGATGAGTGTTCTGACAAAGACTTGTGTCACATGATGGACGCTGTAGAGGAGCTAGAAACTCAAGTGAAAGACGCATATGGAAATATTCGATTAGTGTCTGCACCTTCTACTGATATCAGACGAAAAATGGATTCCTGCACAGCGGTAACTGCAGATGTGATGGCGCTAATGAAAGTACGCATGAGTGAAGTGGGGCTAGAGGAGTTTGATGCTATGGCAGAAAATGCAAGATTGCACATGGTACTTGACAGAGAGTATGCCAAGTCGATATTTAGCACCTCAAACCCTAAATCTTCTGTTGGTAGCCACCACTCAAGATGTTCATCAGAACAACAAAGCATCACAGCAAAAAGAGCAGACTGTGTTGCACAATATGCCGCAAAAAGGGCAGAAATGGAAATGGAGGAGGCAATCGCTACACAAAAGCAGGAACTCAAAAGACTAGAAAATCAGCGCGATCTTCAAGTGATAGCTGCTAAGATGAAGGCTTATTCTGAAGCAGGCTCCGGTGAAGCCCCTGGAACTGTATGCAGTGAGGTTAACCATTGTCCTCCTGTGTCTATTAAAAAAGAGACCAAAGAGAAACAATTACATCAAATCTCCAACAATGAACTAGCGAGCCCTGCTAACAATGAAGTTTCATTAGTACAAGCCTTACATGACACAATGGCTCTCACTAGACTCCCAGCACCAGAGCCTTCGGTGTTCTCAGGAGACCCGCTTAAGTTCTTAGAGTGGAGTACTAGTTTCAAAGCATTGATAGAACGGCGATGCACGAATCAAGCCGACAGGTTGTTTTATCTACAGAAGTACATCAGTGGTGAAGCACAATCAGTTCTGGAAGGAAGCTTCTACAGGAAGGATGAAGAAGCTTACAATCAAGCATGGGAGGCACTGAATTCACGATATGGCCATCCTTTTGTAATTCAGCGTGCATATAGAGAAAAGCTGAACAATTGGCCAAAGATCAATTCACGAGATTCTATTAAACTCAGACAATACAGTGATTTTCTGACTACCTGCAGCAATGCTATGCCACACATTAAAGGTCTTCAGGTGTTAAATGACTGCGAAGAAAATCAGAAGATGCTCCAAAAACTCCCTGATTGGGTGACATCACGCTGGAACCGTCATGTTACAAAACAGTTGCAGGGAACACATGAATACCCCAGTTTTAAGGAGTTTGCCAAGTTTTTGGCTCAAGAGGCAGATGTAGCATGCAATCCTGTAACATCCTTTCACGCCTTGAAGTCATCGGAGGAAAGGCCATCCAGAGATATGAAGCGTCCAAAGGCAAGTGTGTTCGTCACAAACACAAAGGAGCCAGATAAATTTAAAACAGTAATGAGAACACAAGGCATTGTAGAGAACAGCCTTAAAGATGCCAATCAATCCAAGAGGACGAACATGTCATTTTATTCTGCAAGTCCAGTTAAATGCATGTACTGCAGCGAAAGTCACTCCATTCATAAGTGTCAGACATTTACTAATAAGTCAGCTGAAGAAAAGAAAAGTTTCATACTTCACAAAAACTTGTGTTTTGGCTGTCTTAAAATAGGACACAATTCAAGAGACTGCAGGAACAAGGCAACCTGTACTATATGTAAAAAACACCATCCAACACCGCTGCATGAGTATCGCAGCACTACCCCAGACACAACCGCTCATACTGTCCAGGCAGAAGAAAATTCATCTTCACTTTCGTGCTGTGTAGACAAAGGTGATGGTGGGAGCACGTCAATGATAGTGCCAGTATGGATATCATCAGTCACGTCCCCTGAAACAGAGAAATTAGCATATGCTCTCTTAGATACCCAGAGTAGCAGCACTTTTGTAGACAAGGAGGTATGTGAGAAGATGGGTGTAGATTTAGAGCCAGTCAAGTTGAAGCTTACCACTATAATGGGAAAAGATTCCATTGTTCAGAGTGAGAAGGTTAGTGGGCTTAGAGTTAGAGGGTTTACCTCAAGAAGCTTTATCAACTTGCCACCTGCATACACCAGAGACTTCATCCCACTTGAGCGCTCACATATCCCGACTCCTGCAACAGCTAAGAGATGGAAACACCTGAATGCCATAGCACAGGAAATGCCAGAGTTGCTAGATTGTGAAGTTGGACTCCTGATAGGATATGACTGCTGTAGAGCACTAGCACCACGACATGTCATTACTGGAGGTGATGAGGAGCCATATGCAGTTAAAACTGACTTGGGATGGAGCATTGTTGGCAGCTCACTAAATATGGCAAGGTCAACAGTAGTGACAGGGCTGTGTCATCGCGTAGCAGTCAAAGAACTCCCAGCATTAACACCAGCTGCTGTCATTAGCGTCCTGGAATCCGACTTCAAAGACACAAATCCTGGAGAAAAGACAGTATCACAGCATGACATCCAGTTCACACAATTTCTGAATGAAAGAATACAGCAGAATACAGAGGGTCACTTGGAAATGCCACTTCCATTTAAAACACGTCCACTTTTGCCTGGAAACAAACAACTAGCCCTGATTCGACTGAGGCACCTAAAAAGAAAGTTTGAGAGAAATCCCAAATTCAAAGCGGACTATGTTCAGTTTATGGCAGGAGTCATCGAGGGAGGTGAAGCAGAAAGAGCTAAAGAGTCACCAGATGTTGGAAATGTATGGTACATTCCACACCATGGGGTTTATCACCCAAGAAAACCCGAAAAGATCAGAGTTGTATTTGACTGTTCAGCCAAGTATGAAGGCACAGCTCTGAATGATCACCTGCTAACCGGGCCTGATCTCACAAATGGCCTGACAGGGGTGCTCTGCAGATTCCGCAAACATCCAATAGCCATAATTTGTGATGTGGAAAAAATGTTCCACAGATTTCACGTGAGCAGGGAAGACAGAAACTATTTGAGGTTTCTTTGGTGGGAAAAAGGTGATACAGAGTCAGAGCCAAAAGAATACCGCATGAAGGTTCACCTCTTTGGAGCAGCGTCCTCCCCAGGGTGTGCCAACTTTGGTATGAGGTACTTGGCAAGCAAAAATGAAGAAGAGTATCCATCTGCGGCCAACTTCATTAAAAGGAATTTCTATGTTGATGATGGCCTCATCAGTGTGGAATCAGCAGACACCGCCATCAAATTAGTGAAAGAGATACAAACTGTGTGTGCAAAAGGAAATTTGCATCTGCACAAGTTTGTTTCCAATAATAGGGAAGTTTTAGAGTCAGTACCCGACAGTGAACGAGCTAGTGGAGTTCATGACGTAAACTTCAGTCAAGAGGATCTCCCTATCCAGACTGTGTTGGGAGTAAAGTGGAATGTGAGCAATGACACCTTCTCCTTTAGTGTGACCCTTGATGAGAAACGAGCAACACGGAGAGGAATTCTTTCAACCGTAGCCTCCGTGTTTGACCCACTTGGCTTTCTAGCTCCCTTTCTTCTTTTGGGAAAGAAAGTGCTTCAAGAGATGTGTCAAAAGGGCATAGCATGGGATGAACCACTGCCCAGAGAGTTGCAGCCACAGTGGGAGAATTGGCTGAAAGATTTAGAGAATCTGCAAAAACTCCAGATCCCTCGATGCTTTGCTCCTGAAACCTTAGGGAAGGCTCAAAGAATTGAGTTGCATCATTTCTCAGATGCAAGTAGCTATGGGTATGGGCAGTGTTCATACATCCGAGTAGTCAGTGAGGATAAAGTTCATTGTTCCTTAGTCATAGGCAAGGCAAGAGTTGCTCCCTCAAAGGTAGTAACCATACCAAGGCTTGAGTTAACAGCTGCAGTGGTGTCCTCAGCAATCAGCAGCATGTTAAGGGAGGAGCTGGAGCTCAAGGTGGATCAGGAGTTCTTTTGGACAGACTCAAAGGTAGTTTTAGGCTACATTGCTAATGAATCCCGGAGGTTTCACGTTTTTGTCGCAAATAGAGTCCAGAGAATCAGAGAAACAACTGACCCAGCGCAGTGGTATCACATTGGCACTGATCAAAATCCGGCTGATCATGCCTCCAGAGGCCTCAAGGTGGCAGACCTGATCAATTCAAACTGGTTTTCTGGACCAAAGTTTCTCTGGGAGAGACAGATTACCACCCCAAAAACAACAACAGAGCTCATGGTGGGAGATCCTGAGGTAAAAACAGTTCAAGCATTGCAAATCAATGTACTCAAGGATGATAACTTTCTGGAGAGATTCACACGATTTTCTAAGTGGTTTACTGCTTTGAACGTAGTGGCTCGGATTCTTCAGTTAGCAAAAAAGAACAAATCATCAGAGCGCATAATGGTTGAGGACAGGAGAGAGGCTGGTTTGGTGCTTGTGAAACTAGCTCAGAAAGAAGCCTTCAAAGAGGAAATACAGAAGCTTAAGCAAGGAAAACTGTCAAAAAACAATAATTTGTTCCAGCTTGATCCGATACTGCAAGAGGGTGTCCTTAGGGTGGGAGGGAGAATAAAAGCAGCATCCTTACCTCTAGACCTAAAACATCCTGCTATCCTACCAAAAGATGGTGTAATCACACGACTGATCCTGGATTACTGCCATGAGAAAACTCAGCATCAGGGCAGAGGTCAAACACTTAATGAAGTGAGAGCAAATGGCTTCTGGGTGGTTGGTGGCAGTAAAGTTGTGGCAAATCACATCAAACAATGTGTACCATGCAGAAGAGCTCGCAGACCAACAGAAACACAAAAGATGGCTGATCTGCCTGTGGATCGTATCGACCCCTCGCCTCCATTCTCATTTTGTGGGATGGACTGTTTTGGACCCTTTTACACAAAACAAGGTCGAAAGGAAAATAAAAGATATGGTCTGATATTCACATGTTTTTCATTGAGAGCCATTCACATAGAAATGCTTGAAGATCTAACAACTGATGCTTTCATTAATGCCTTGCGCTGTTTTATAGCTATCCGTGGAGCTGTGAGACAGATCAGATCAGACCAAGGGACAAATTTTGCAGGGGCTAAGAATGAGCTCTCAAAGGCTTTAAAGGAAGTGGACAAAGACAGATTGGCTGCTTATCTAGCAGAGAAGCAGTGTGATTTCATTATGAATGTACCTGATGCTAGTCACATGGGGGGTGTTTGGGAACGACAGATCAGGACAGTAAGGAGTGTTATGAACTGGGTTCTCTCAAAGAGTGTTGGGAGGTTGGATGATGCTTCCTTGAGAACATTCTTCTATGAAGCCATGTCAATAATAAACAGCCGTCCACTCACCACTGACAGCATCAGTGATCCAAAAGGTCAAGAACCACTCACTCCGAACCATTTACTTACCATGAAAACCTCTGTCCCTCTGCCCCCTCCTGGAAAATTTGTGGCAGAAGATTTGTACACCAAGAAAAGGTGGCGCAGAGTTCAATATTTGACAGAGCAATTCTGGAGTAGATGGAGGAAGGAATATCTGGCAAACATCATTCTTCGGCAACGGTGGCACTCTCCACAACGGAATGTTAAGATCGGAGATGTTGTTATTCTCAAAGAAGAAGGGACTCCCCGCAATGACTGGAGATTGGGAAAAGTGCTGGATGTTTGTACAGATGATGATGGTTTGGTGCGGAAAGCGACCATACAGATAGGAAACAAGAAATTAGGGAAGGAAGGTCAAAGGCTCACTAATTCGTCTATTATTGAGCGTCCTATTCATAAGTTGGTCGTGATAGTGGAAAGTAACTAAAGGTAGTTTCATAGTTCTTTAACACATACTTGTGTAGGGAGCTTTAAACTTTGTGTAGGGTTTGATAAATTACTAGATTTATTTAAGGTTGAAGGTTTTCATAAATCACAGTAATTTGATGGGAGTGTAACTGTCTTTGAGACAGATTTCATTGTTATAAACTGGAGTTCTTTAAGTGTTCACATTAATAAATAGGAGACAAAAGGGGCTGTACATTTATGCATAAGTGAATTAAATTATGTCTGTATAATAATTTTAATGTCACTTAAATACCTTGAAGTAAGGTCATTTTATTTTGAAGTGCATGCTCACATGACTGGGGTCAGTTTGAGGTTAAACTGAGGGATTGTGGGTCAGAAGCGGGAACACTGTCATGGAGACATGAGGTTAAGATTTTGTAAGTTTCTGCACTGTGTTCAAGAGGCGCACACGGTAATTATACTCATATTAATTGTTATATGTATTTAATTTTTGGTTTGTTAAAATAAGCCTCAATGGACTTATATGGACTTTTATGTTTGTATTCATAGTTTTCACGGTGTCTTATGATTTATTGATGTCGACGGCGAAGGAGAAGAAAATAAACAGAAAATCAAGACAGCTGTACGAATCGTGGCCTTTTTGTTGAACCTGTGTAGCTACAGACTGTGATCAGTTGTAATGCACAGTGCACTCAAATAACTGTTAAACTGAGGCATAGTGTTGTTTAAATTGTACATACTTTTTTCAAGAAGTCTAGGTTGTTCATAGCATATTTTGTAAAAGGACAATTTTTGTATCTTATAACATACGCGTACAAAATATTTGGACTTTGTTTGGACGTTACTTCTATGTAATAACGCTATAGGTTTTACTGGTCTGACCCGCTTGAGATTAGATTAGGCTGTATGCGGCCCCCAGACCAAAATGAGTTTGACACCCCTGCCTTATGTGTCGTGAACTATGGCTGAGCAGAACAAGGGACTCAAATGCAGGACTCAGAACACGAATCAGTCAGTAACAGAGTTTAATTCCAGGCAGAGGTTCGGTACACGGGAGATCAACAAGAGATCAGGCAGAGGTACAAAAACGTCAGGCAAAAAGGCAAGGTCAAAAAAGGCAGGCAAGGTTCAAAAACACGAGAAGGCAAGACTATGGCTGTGAAAAAGAGTGCTGGAACGTGAGCTAAGAACTACAACGAACTGGCGACGAGACAAGACACAGAGGGGAATATAAGCAGTGCTTGATTGGGGGTGATAGGATGCAGGTGTGGTAGACACAATCAGGGATCAGGTGCACGCCAACAAGGAAGGGGGCGGGGTAGACAGGAACCTGAAACAGTGATTTCCAAAATAAAACAGGAAGACAAGACATGGAACATGAAGGGAGAAACAAAACAAGATACTTAACGGAGGTGACAGATCATGACAGTACCCCCCCCTCAAGGGCTGGCTCCTGAAGTCCCAGGCACGTCATGGTGGGTGGCATGAAAGTCCCGGATGAGGGAGGGGTCCAAGATTAACCTGGAAGGAACCCAGGAGCGCTCCTCAGGCCCAAAGTGGGACAAAGTGAACCATTTTAGAGAATCTGTCCACCACCGTCAAAACCACAGTGTTACCGTACGAAGGTGGGAGTCCCGTGACAAAGTCCATGGAGATGTGGGACCAGGGGCGTTGAGGGATTGGCAAGGGCCTGAGTTCTCCCGACGGTTTCTGATGAGAGGTTTTGTTAGTAGCACAAACAGCACAGGCATTGACATAATTGGTAACATCGGAGACCATTTTAGGCCACCAAAAACGTTGTTGTACAACAAACAAGGTTTTTTTTTATACCCGGATGACAGACAGTCTTGTTGGTGTGAGCCCAATGAACCACTTCCCCCCTGAGCTCCTGGACAACAAAAAGCTTGTCCTCAGGACAATCTGGGGGGGCAGCGACACCTTCGGCTGCCGCCTTAACTTTACCCTCTATCTCCCATGAGAGAACTGAAATAAAGCATGTTGCGGGTAGGATCGTTTTGGATTCTGAGATTACTTGGTCATGGGCGAAAACTCGGGACAGGGAGTCAGGCTTAAGATTCTTGGAACCAGGTCTGTAGGAGAGGGTAAAGCTAAAGCGGCTAAAGAAAATAGCCCATCTAGCCTGCCTTGCGTTAAGCCTCTTAGTGGATTTGAGGTATTCGAGATTTTTGTGATCAGTCCAAACCTGAAATGGTTGGGAGGCTCCCTCCAACCAGTGTCTCCACTCCTCCAGGGCCACCTTGACTGCTAGCAGTTCGCGGTCACCAATGTCGTAATTGCGTTCGGCCGTGGAGAGTTTCTTAGAAAGATAGGCACAAGGGTGAAGTTTGCCGTCTTTGGGGCTGAATTGGGAGAGGATTGCTCCGATGCCAACGTCCGAAGCGTCTACCTCTACCACGAACTGCTGACTGGGGTCCGGGAGGATGAGGACAGGGGCGGAGGTGAAGCTCCTTTTAAGTGAGATTGTGCAGGGGTGAGGCAATGGTGCTGTAATTGCGAATGAATTTTCTATAAAAGTTAGCAAAACCCAGAAACCTCTGAACCTCTTTACGTGAAGTGGGGGTGGCCCAATCCGCCACAGCCGAAACCTTTTCAGGGTCCATCCTGACCTCTCCCTCAGCCAGCACAAACCCAAGGAACGAGACCGAGGGTTTGTGGAACTCACACTTTTCCGCTTTCACGAACAGCTGGTTCTGGAGTAACCGCTGAAGCACAGCGTGGACGTGGTGGGTGTGAGTCTCCACATCGGGGGAGAAGATCAAGATGTCGTCTAAATACACAAAGACAAAAACATTAAGCATATCACGAAGTACCTCGTTAACCAGATTTTGAAAAACGGCTGGTGCATTAGTTAAACCAAACGGCATGACCAGATACTCATAATGTCCTGTTGGGGTGTTGAAAGCGGTCTTCCACTCGTCGCCCTCTCTGATCCTGACGAGGTGGTAAGCATTGCGTAGATCTAACTTGGTGAAGATCTTAGCCCCCTCCAGCAGTTCAAAGGCCGAGGAGATGAGGGGAAGGGGGTACCTGTTCTTGACAGTTATTGCATTGAGACCATGGTAGTCTATGCAGGGCCGGAGGGTCTTGTCCTTCTTCTCCACAAAGAAGAATCCAGCTCCAGCAGGGGAGGAGGAGGGACGGATGAGACCGGCGGTGAGGGACTCCCTAACATATTCCTCCATGGTCCTACGCTCAGGGGCCGAAAGGGAATAAAGCTTACCCCTAGGAGGGGTGCTGCCTGATAACAGGTCTATGGCACAGTCATAAGGGCGATGAGGTGGCAAGGAGGTGGCTTTTGTCTTACTGAAGACCTCGGCTAGGTCGTGGTAGCATGGTGGTATGTTGGTGAGGTCAGGGTTAGTGGGAAGGGAGCTGTGGACTTTTTGCAGACAGGTGTTGGCACATTTCGGGCCCCAGCCAGTTATTTTCCCACTAACCCAGTCAAAGTTAGGATTGTGGGTGACCAGCCATGGGTGCCCTAAAATAATCTGGTGAGCCATTGAGTCAAGGACGTGGAAGCTTAGCCTTTCTGTGTGAGAGTCCGGGAAGACTAAGGTCACTGACTGGGTGTGGTGGGTAATCTTACCCAGAGGGCTGCCATCTATGGCTCTCACCTCAAGGGGGCGTGGGAGTGTGAAAACTCTCAGTCCGAGTCTTCTGACCAGGGAAGAATTCATTATGCTGGCATCTGCACCAGAGTCAATGAATACAGGCAAGAACATAGAACCAGAGTCAGAAATAATCTTTACCTGAGGCTGGTGCAGGGCTGGGTTACTAATTACCAGGCTTCGACTCACTGTGAGCAGTTCTTTTGGCTTTGCCCCGCCCCCCTTAATGTGGCAGGCACTGACTAAGTGTCCCAGTTGTCCGCAGTAAAAGCATCTCCCCTCTCTGTGTCGACGTAGACGCTCCTCTGCGGAGAGATGAGCGCGTCCCAGTTGCATAGGCTCCTGAGGAGGAAGAGGAGAGGCAGGCGGACTGGTTGTTGGGCGTTCGTGGCTTGGCCGATCCTCAGGGCTTCTCCTCCATCCCCAGTGAGGCGATGAACGAGCCCGAAGATGTCCCCGCTCCTGGTCCAGCTCGGTGAGGCGCTTGTCAATCTTTACTGCAAGCGCGATGAGGGAATCCAAATCTTCCGGAAAGTCGATGTTGATCAGCTGGCCCTTCACTGACTCGGAAAGTCCTTGAAAAAATGCATCAGACAGGGCGACAGGGTTCCACTCGCTCTCGGCGGCGATGGTGCGAAAGTTTATGGCATAGTCCGTTACCTTGCGCCTACCTTGCCGTAACTTGAGCAGCGATCTAGCAGCGTCTCTGCCTAGCGCGGTGTGTTGGAATATCTGCTCGAGAGCCCGTGTGAACCTGAAACAGAGACAAGGGTGAGTGATTTCCAAAATAAAACAGGAAGACAAGACATGGAACATGAAGGGAGAAACAAAACAAGATACTTAACGGAGGTGACAGATCATGACATTATGTAGTCATGTCTGTTCTTTCTCGACCCATTTAGATCAAATAGGTGTTGTCCAAACTGCAAGAGAATGTTGTCATTTTGAATCAGCCGAGTGACGTCATCATTGAGCATGGAGGAAATCATGTTCTTCAAGCCCACACCAATCTCACGCACAATGGCAGTTTTAAGGGCACATTTGGATCGAATTCGCCTCTTCCCGCTGCTGGATTACTCACTAGTTTCTTTGTTCGCCGGGCAGATTTTCATGTGCTTCCACAATGTTTTCTTGGCATAAAGTCCTTGACAATGAAAACAATGAATAAATTCAGAGGCATGTCTAAGCTCTCCAGCTCCCTCCCTCACAAAATTGGTGTTGTGGGCAAAGTTTCCGCGTCTTCTAAGAACTTGTCTTTCATTTGAATTCTTTGGATGCTGAAATGCTCGGGCAAACTCTGCTTCATTCCCATGTACAGCTTCCAGGTGTCGTGAAATTTTTGATGTGGGATTGAGGCAAAAGAGACGGTAATTCCTCTTGTTGTATACTCGATGAGTTTCAGAATTTGAGGGAGGCAATACTCTAATTGAGCCACAAATTTTTTGGATTCTGCTTTTCTCAGGAGTGTTTGAGTTGCTCTTTCGTGGACTGGGGGATGAGATCTTTCTCTTCCTTTGAGTGATCAAGTTCATCTTCTTAGGGCTGACTGCAGTGTCTCTATTTTCTGTGCTTCCTGAATCAATATCTTGTTTTGATAGAGATAAAATGGTATATCCCAGGGGCAGCAGTCGCTTTTCCCCAACTGGAGACAGTGGTGTGTTTTCATCAGGCTCAGAGGAACTTCCTGAGTCTGGGATATAGTCACGATCACTATTGTCTGTCACATCGGATCCATCAAGGGATAATTCCATATATGAAAAAAAGAAAAAAAGATTCTGTTAAGTAACATAGATCTTCCTTTACTATACACGAGTGTCATGTACTGTGTTGATGCTTTGGACTTTTATTACAGGAACATTATCTCTTTTAGCTTTGGGATATGACATATAAAGACTACCATTATCAACTTTTATTTAATGAAAAGGCACATAATATATATACATCAAAATGAACATGACTGTAACTACACTGTAGGAAAATACCTGTCTTTGTCTTGAAAATGTCCTTTTTGAGTAATCCACTGAACAATTCCAAGATCTTTGACCATCTGACAATGTAGCACATGTAAGAGGAGTTGTTGTCTTAAAAGAGAAAAAAGGACAAAAAGATAAAAACATTCCATTAAGTAGGGCTGTGCGATGAATCGATTTTAAATCGAAAATGGATTTATTTATTTGGACGGTGTTAAACAAATGAAAATAGATTTTTCAGATTTTTCCTTTTTACTGCGCTCACTCAGCTCCAGTTCCCTCCGCTCCATTCGTCTCCCCCTCCCTCCACTAGTTCTCTGACAATATCAACATGGCAGCGTACGCAGAAAACAGCGCAGAGTGCCATCACAGGAAGAAACGTCCGACACAAGGATCAAACCAATCAGTGCCGAACTGTAAATCAGTTAAAAAGACTTAGGAACGATTGGTGAGCTGTGACTGTATCAGACTGAGTCTCTGCTCCGGAGACCGCCGACACAAGGATCAAGCTGAACACTGCCGAACTGTAAATCAGTTATAAAGACTTAACAATCCTAAAAACGTGGGTTAATATCCAACAATTACCAGGGAAATGTCTAAAATCTCAATATTTAAGCATCACACTGCTGCTGTATTTCAGTCCAGAGTCTGTGCTCCCGCCATGGAGGACGTACTGAACAAATATTTTTAATTAACTGACAGTGAAAACAACTGCTTTACAAGTCACGAGACACTTGTTTGTGTGTGTGTGTGTGTGTGTGTGTGTGTGTGTGTGCGCGCACTTGCTGGTGTGTGTGTGAAGAATGTCATTCATTTGCATAATTAAAATAAGAAATATAATTATTATTTTGTATTTAGTAGTTTTAAAAAAAAATCGATTAAAATGGAAAATCGGATCTGGTATAAAAAATTGGCAAAGTTGTACCAGTTTTTTTTTTTAGTATTTTCTGCATTCACCAGGAGGCGCTGTTTTAAAAATGTACCGTTTCAGCAACATAGTTGTCTTCAGCCACTACCTATCAACAAAGAAGTTTGGTTGGGATCGGACCTTCCATCGCGAAGTTATAAGAGTTTCGTTTTCTTTTGTGAAAAATATGAATTATCTTGTACGCCATGCGACTTATTAAAAAACGTGCGATGATTTAAGCTCCTCAACTGGTCCACGGTGACCTCACCAGGTTTGAAGGTGATCCCATGAAAGCTCTATGATGTGTTTGTTCAAATACCATTGGTGTGAAATGGCCAGAATCGCCTCCGATTTGGCGTGCAATCCAAGATGGTGGCCTTCCTGTATAATTAACAGGGAAGTCGTTGTCGACTTTTTTGACTGTACCCACCTAATGAACGTGTGTACCAAGTTTCATTCATGTACGTTTAACCCGACAGCAGATGACCTAATAAAAAGTTTTTTGCGTCAGTTTGTAGCCCCGCCCACTTTAATTTTTTGACGCACATTCCCCGAAACATTAATATACGTAATTTTACAACAGGTTGCAAAACTTGGTAAGTTTTAGGGTATGTTCAGGGCCTCAAAAACGCGATTCATTTGGAGAAGAAAAATAACTAGTACTGTAGCTGTGTGAGAGTCCGGGAAGACTAAGGTCACTGACTGGGTGTGGTGGGTAATCTTACCCAGAGGGCTGCCATCTATGGCTCTCACCTCAAGGGGGCGTGGGAGTGTGAAAACTCTCAGTCCGAGTCTTCTGACCAGGGAAGAATTCATTATGCTGGCATCTGCACCAGAGTCAATGAATACAGGCAAGAACATAGAACCAGAGTCAGAAATAATCTTTACCTGAGGCTGGTGCAGGGCTGGGTTACTAATTACCAGGCTTCGACTCACTGTGAGCAGTTCTTTTGGCTTTGCTCCGCCCCCCTTAATGTGGCAGGCACTGACTAAGTGTCCCAGTTGTCCGCAGTAAAAGCATCTCCCCTCTCTGTGTCGACGTAGACGCTCCTCTGCGGAGAGATGAGCGCGTCCCAGTTGCATAGGCTCCTGAGGAGGAAGAGGAGAGGCAGGCGGACTGGTTGTTGGGCGTTCGTGGCTTGGCCGATCCTCAGGGCTGCTCCTCCATCCCCGGTGAGGCGATGAACGAGCCCGAAGACGTCCCCGCTCCTGGTCCAGCTCGGTGAGGCGCTTGTCGATCTTTACCGCAAGCGCGATGAGGGAATCCAAATCTTCCGGAAAGTCGATGTTGATCAGCTGGCCCTTCACTGACTCGGAAAGTCCTTGAAAAAATGCATCAGACAGGGCGACAGGGTTCCACTCGCTCTCGGCGGCGATGGTGCGAAAGTTTATGGCATAGTCCGTTACCTTGCGCCTACCTTGCCGTAACTTGAGCAGCGATCTAGCAGCGTCTCTGCCTAGCGCGGTGTGTTGGAATATCTGCTCGAGAGCCCGTGTGAACCTGAAACAGAGACAAGGGTGAGTGATTTCCAAAATAAAACAGGAAGACAAGACATGGAACATGAAGGGAGAAACAAAACAAGATACTTAACGGAGGTGACAGATCATGACATTATGTAGTCATGTCTGTTCTTTCTCGACCCATTTAGATCAAATAGGTGTTGTCCAAACTGCAAGAGAATGTTGTCATTTTGAATCAGCCGAGTGACGTCATCATTGAGCATGGAGGAAATCATGTTCTTCAAGCCCACACCAATCTCACGCACAATGGCAGTTTTAAGGGCACATTTGGATCGAATTCGCCTCTTCCCACTGCTGGATTACTCACTAGTTTCTTTGTTCGCCGGGCAGATTTTCATGTGCTTCCACAATGTTTTCTTGGCATAAAGTCCTTGACAATGAAAACAATGAATAAATTCAGAGGCATGTCTAAGCTCTCCAGCTCCCTCCCTCACAAAATTGGCGTTGTGGGCAAAGTTTCCGCGTCTTCTAAGAACTTGTCTTTCATTTGAATTCTTTGGATGCTGAAATGCTCGGGCAAACTCTGCTTCATTCCCATGTACAGCTTCCAGGTGTCGTGAAATTTTTGATGTGGGATTGAGGCAAAAGAGACGGTAATTCCTCTTGTTGTACACTCGATGAGTTTCAGAATTTGAGGGAGGCAATACTCTAATTGAGCCACAAATTTTTTGGATTATGCTTTTCTCAGGAGTGTTTGAGTTGCTCTTTCGTGGACTGGGGGATGAGATCTTTCTCTTCCTTTGAGTGATCAAGTTCATCTTCTTAGGGCTGACTGCAGTGTCTCTATTTTCTGTGCTTCCTGAATCAATATCTTGTTTTGATAGAGATAAAATGGTATATCCCAGGGGCAGCAGTCGCTTTTCCCCAACTGGAGACAGTGGTGTGTTTTCATCAGGCTCAGAGGAACTTCCTGAGTCTGGGATATAGTCACGATCACTATTGTCTGTCACATCGGATCCATCAAGGGATAATTCCATATATGAAAAAAAGAAAAAAAGATTCTGTTAAGTAACATAGATCTTCCTTTACTATACACGAGTGTCATGTACTTGTTGATGCTTTGGACTTTTATTACAGGAACATTATCTCTTTTAGCTTTGGGATATGACATATAAAGACTACCATTATCAACTTTTATTTAATGAAAAGGCACATAATATATATACATCAAAATGAACATGACTGTAACTACACTGTAGGAAAATACCTGTCTTTGTCTTGAAAATGTCCTTTTTGAGTAATCCACTGAACAATTCCAAGATCTTTGACCATCTGACAATGTAGCACATGTAAGAGGAGTTGTTGTCTTAAAAGAGAAAAAAGGACAAAAAGATAAAAACATTCCATTAAGGAGGGCTGTGCGATGAATCGATTTTAAATCGAAATTGGATTTATTTATTTGGACGGTGTTAAACAAATGAAAATAGATCCCTCAATCCTAGGGAGTGGAAAAGCATCCTTATCAGTCACAGAATTGAACTTCCTACAGTCCACACAAAATCTCCAACTGCCATCTTTCTTTCTCACCATGACGATAGGGGCTGCCCAGGGGCTAGAGCTTTCAGTCATTTTGCAACATACCTGCTAGGAGGGCTCGCATATCTTTATACAGCAGCGGTGGCAAGGGTTGGAAGCATTCTTTTATAGGGGCTGCATCACTTTTGGGGATGGAGTGCTTTACAGTGTCTGTCCTCCCAAAGTCCTCCTCATGTGTGGAGAAAACTCTCTCCCACTTTTTCTGTTAGCTGACTTTGTTCCTCCTGAGCCAGGTCAGTCCGATCAGCCAACACCTTGTCTTCCTGCATCTCGTCATAGACATTCACCAACCTCACCTCCACCATGCCATCCGTACCTGGTATCAGGCTGACATCACAGGCTCCATAGATGTCTGCTTAGTCCTTCTGAAACAACCTGGCCAGCTTCTGGTAGCATCCTATGGTGACAGGGAAATAATGTAAATTGCGGAGGCGGATGTGGAACCGGCCTTGCCTTAGCTTGACCAGTGTCCGAGCAGCAGAAACAGCTCCAGGCTCCTGGAGTGGCTCTACCAGTCCGTAATAATCACGTCCCTGCGTCTCAGCCTTGGCATGGCCCCAGACCACCACCTCACTTGGTTGGCTGGTATGGTGACTCCTCGGCGATAGGCCGGCCAGATGTAGCCCAAGAACCCATCACTTGAGGCTACCACGGTCCTGCGGCACACAGCGAAGGCTGACCTCCAGGCATTCTGAAATCTGGGGTTCTGACAGAAGGACACTGGCTCATTTGGGTTATTAAATACAGCATCCCAGCACGCTCGTACCACATTCATGCCTACAATGAGGGGGTTAGATGAAAACTCCTCTTTTTCAATAAAGACCCCACGCTGCTTTATCTTATGGCCTTCAATGACAAAGTCCATTGTGACATAGCCTAGACAGGGGATACGAAAGCCATTGGCCACTTTAAGTTTAATGATGTCTGGGGGATCTTTAACCGCATACTCCAGGAAGTGCTGAGTAACAATGTGGTCTGTGAGCCCGTGTCCAGCAGTCCTGACATTATAACTCCATCCATCTCCACTTCAACATGGGGGCACTGTCCAATTAAGGCTGCAGCAGGCTCTTTTAACCCCTCCTCCTGTCCTAACCCCACCGCCTGAGCCTCAGTGGTGGGGCAAGTTAGTTTAAAGGTGATGTAGACTGTCTAGTGTTCCTGCAGAAGCGAGCAATGTGGCCTACTTGACGGCAATGTCTACAATAGGCTTACCATCCATTGACCACAAGTTAGAAGACGCAGGCCCTCCATGCTGTCGTTCCGGCTCTCGCTGCCGTGTGTACCTTCTTGCATCCAGTCTTTTAGCTGGTCTTTCAGCTCCGTCATGATCTCCTGTTTAAGCTCTGTTTTCCAATCTGTTTTCTGCGGGTGAGAATGAGGATTATTTGCCCCCCCCACAGCAGTGGGCCACTTGTGTCCACATCCATCCTCTTCTAACAACAAGGCCTCCTGTCGAAGGGCACTTAAGGTCCCATCTGGGTGCTGACAGGCGTACCTCTTCAAGGTCTGAGTTAAAGGTCCTTCCCCCAACCCAAGCAGAAACTGTTCTTTCAAATGGTTGTCAGTGGGGGCTCCGTCTGGGTCGAGTTGCTGCAACTTACCATGGAGCTCCCTTAACCTGAGAACATAAGATTGTACAGGTTCATCCGGCTTCTGCCGGCATCCATAAAACTGTGTTTGGACCATCGACACTGAAGCCCGCCCCCCATACAGACCATAAAGTGCTGTAAAGATTTTTACAGTCGTGTTACACTCTTCCTCCTCTAACACACTGATCTGCCTCTTCGCTTCCCTGGTTAAAGCCCCCATTAAAACACCCACCCGCTGCTGTTCTTTCTGAACATATTGCACCAGCCCTCGTAAGGTTTCTTTCCAATCCCGATATTTAAGTTCTGAATTGGGGCCTCCAAACTTTGGTACCCACAGTGCACCTGGAAACACAGGCATCCTCATCATTTTCAAACGTCTTTAAATCCCAAAAACTAAACAAAATAATGAAACCTATAACACAAAAAACTGACCATGTCACATATAGACTGGCTCGCCGTTGAGAACCCGGGGGGGAGGAGGGGGTCTGGGTGCAGGAAGGAGGGAAGAGACACGGACAGATGTGTTTCAAACACCAAAGACATAAAATAACACATTTCAGTTCTGGAAGCGTTTAAATCCTGTTGGCAGCTTGTTTTCAGTGAGATGAGCCCCTGTGTGTCAGGCGTGTTCTTCATGCAGAGAGTGCTTACAGTTAAGTGTTAGTACTTCAATCACACTTTAAATGAAGCTCAGTTTAAATCTTTAAAGATTTCTAACAATCAAATCATCAGCAGGCAAATCAAGTTCACACAGAGTGACTGCACTATGAGCTGCTGGAGTCAAAGACGGTGTGAGTGGACTCAGTGATGGGATAATTCACCTATAATCAACAATCCTATGAAGGAATGTCTTTGTGAGTAAAACAAAACATCTTATAAGACAGACACACTGAGACCATGCTGCTGTTATTCACACAAGGGCAGGACCAGTGAACTGCTGTTGCTCCCTGTTGGAGGCTATTCTCACAGACCTTCAGAGACTCTACACCCTTGTACCAACCGGCAAACTTACAACATGGCAAAACACCATTAAAACACCGTCTGGATATTTTCTCTTCTTATGAACTAAAAAATTTCAGAATGGAGAAAATATTCACATTTAAGAAGCTGAAAATTGACAGAAAGTCGAAAACATTCACATTAAAGAAGTTGAAAATGTCAGAAAGTAGAAAATATTCACATTTAAGAAGCTGAAGAATATTCACATTTAAAAAGCTGAAAATCGTCGAAAATTCGAAAATATTCACATTTAAGAAGCTGAAAAATGTCAGAAAGTCAAACATTTGAAAATGTCAGAAAGTAGAAAATATTCACATTTAAGAAGCTGAAAATGACAGAAAGTATAAAATATTCACATTGAAGAAGTTGAAAATGTCACAAAGTAGAAAATATTCACATTTAAGAAGCTGAAAAATGAAAGAACGTAGAAAATATTCACATTTACGAAGCTGAAAAATGACAGAAAGTAGAAAACATTCACATTTAAGAAGTTGAAAATGTCAGAAAGTAGAAAATATTCACATTTAAGAAGCTGAAAAATGAAAGAACGTAGAAAATATTCACATTTACGAAGCTGAAAAATGACAGAAAGTAGAAAACATTCACATTTAAGAAGTTGAAAATGTCAGAAAATATGTAAGAAGCTGAAAAATGAAAGAACGTAGACAATATTCATTTAGAAGCTGAAAAATGACAGAAAGTAGAAAATATTCACATTTAAGAAGCTGAAAATGTCAGAAAGTAGAAAATATTCACATTTAAGAAGCTGAAAATGTCAGAAAGTAGAAAATATTCACATTTAAGAAGCTGAAAAATGTCAGAAAGTAGAAAATACTCACATTTAAGAAGCTGAAAAATTACAGAAAGTAGAAAATATTCAACAATTATTTTACATGTAATCACTATGATGTGATATAATTGTCATATAATAAATTAATTTGACCATTTCCTTTTCAGTATGTTGTAATCACTTCCAAAAGAACTTCCAATAGGATTTTTGAAAACCGGAAATAAGACTGCTTGGTTATGGCAGTTTAAGTAAAATTGACAAAATGGAATGAAGGGAGTTCAGGTTACTCCAAAAGTATACAGTAAAAGTACTCCATACTACTAGTATATGAAGTACGCCCCCCACCCCCGCCCCAATTATTTTTGTTGTTTATATTATTTCAAAGGCCTGTAAAATGTGTCATCTGTAAAAAAAAAAACAACCCAGCAAATACTCAAGTAACAATACCATTTCTCGCCAGTAGGTGTCAGAGTGAGGATGATGAATGAGTGACTGCCACCTGAAGTACACAGTTAAGACAGCGCCACACAGATCATGGATGGTTTTTCATGAACGTCTTCACTATATTCACAGATTCACAGTGTTTCTTACACAATAAAATCACTGGCACCACAAGAAGAATGTTGTTATCATTGTGCAAGTTCGACTCCACCCCTGGTTGATTGTACTCAATTCCATTGTATGTCGCTTTGGATAAAAGCGTCTGCTTGATCAGAATCAATGGAACCTGCCAAGTGCTGGAGACACTGACCTCAATGACCAGCAGCTCCTGTGTCCCTGTGACCTAAATGTGAAATGACATGTGGAAAAATAGGTATAATGTTCATCCAGCTTCTATCGCTTTAGGAGGGTCACGGGGCTGACATACGGCACATGAAGCTTCTCAAGTTCTCATGAAGAACTTGGAGAGCTGCACAAATAAAGCGAGTGAACAGGGCTGAAGCTTCGGGATGGACAGAGATGGTGTGATAGAGTTTTATTTTAGGTTGGTAATGAGTTACAAAGATATTCTCAAACGCCTGGCATTGCAAGCGTTGTGTGTGAAGTTGTGTGTGTGCCCACACTGGTCTCTGCAGTCACTGTGGTTTTCTGTGGTGAAGCTCAGTCATGATTCCTTTGCCCTGACACTCCCTCTCTCTCTCTCTCTCTCTCTCACTCTCTTCTGTCTGTCTCTCTCTCTCTCTGACTGTCTGTCACTACCAAGTCAGGACCTGACTCTCTTCACTTTCTCTGTTTACACAGTGACATTCATCAGCAATCAGTGGCTTGTTGCAGTGGCAGGAGAAGGTAAGAGCCTGTAACCATTTTCATGTTCATCGTCATGATCCATGTGCTTGATGTGTCTCTTCAGTCTAAAGTCATACAGTGGGACGTAGACAGAGGCATTTTATTGACTGAGTGACTGTGATGTATTAGTGAACGTGTTGTTTTTTTTGTTCATGTACAGCTGTTATCTGCTGTATATGCACGCATACATGTACCAAAGTAAAGTCTTTTCCATACTTGATGATACCATGGCATGTGTTCGGCTTCTGCCACAAATGAGCAGCCAACAGGACAATGAGAAGACAAGCTAAATACAGCCTAACTAAGTGCATACATCACCCTCTGTGATTATGGCTCAGAAAAGTCCTCTGCCTTTCTTTCTGTGTCTCTTGGCACTTTTAGAGTTTCGCTGTTCGTTGAGTCTGACGCCTGAAATAGCTCGTCTTCCAGTCTACGTACAAGTCAAGTGGAAACGATGGAGGAGGTGGTTTTGAACTGTTGATAGTAAGACACTTAGAGTAAATCAATAGTCTTCAGAGTTAGTCACCGATCATCTGTCACAGTGAACGTGACCCAGACAAGAATGAGCCTTTAATATTTATGTTACACCAGCATGAGTTTACATAGTTTCTCCAACACACGTGGAAGAGGGGACATTCAGGGACAACATGAAACAGTAAATGTTGCTACATTTGTCGCACTGTACCTTTAGATGAAACTATTTTTAAATGAGTTCACTCGGTGCTTAAGTCTAACAGCTCCGTGTCACAGTATAGTGGTGTTTAGATGTGTCGTCCAGCGCTGCACACAGGAAGTGATTTGTTTGATGATGGAGACAGATGGAGGCAACAGTAACACTGTAGCAGTAAAGTGAGACGAGTGACTTTGACAAAGAAGCACCCTCTAAAAGTTTCAGAAGTGAATTCTTGATATACAGCAGTTGGCATCTGTAATGTTGAGTTACTGCCTTCTACTGGAACTTCTTTTCTTTCATTCTTTACTTCCTCCTTTAAACCTGACCTTTCCTGTACCTTCAGGTCACTGCAAATAGATTTTAATACCATAGTGTAATGATAGGAATATAAATCAATGACTGGAACGTGGTAAAAGAGAATCAAAAAGCAACATAATGTCTCATCTTTTAGTTCAATGAGCAAATAACAAACTCTAAACTCCACGTACAGTCAACTGCTCCCACTGTCTGATCTATATATATATTCTGCTAGTGTTTTATTTATAAACACTGTTTACATGTTTTCATGAGAAGGATTTAGCTTTCTGATTATTTTGTCTCCATATTGTCAGTGATGGATGTAGCAGATATGAGCACGTTAGGGACACAGTATGTGGCAATGATAGAATGCCTGTCTCTCTCTCTCTCTGCTGTCATCTCTGCTTCATAAACATCTGTGCACAAGGAATGTTGTGTGAGGCCGGAGCCAGTGGAGGCGGCTGATGTGGTTGTTCACTGCGCTACTGGTTTGCCAAATGTAGAGTGAGGTTTGGAGGAATTCAGGTTTACTGGCCACCTCTATCCACGCTCCGCGTCTCTAATGACTGATGTGCTTTAACATGAAAGAGTGAGGCAGCGAGCAGAGAATGTATAGCTGCATATGAGGAAAGAAAAGAAGTGTGTGTGTGTGCAGTTTGAAGGAGCGCAGCAGACACTTTTAGAAGCAGTGAAGCACACGCATCTTTCTGCAGTGGCATGACGTCTGTCTCTGTTATTTACTGTGGACAACATTTGCTGTTCTGGCATTTATTTCCTCCATGAAGGACATTTGGAGCAGATCTGAGTAAGACAGCGGATACAGGACTTTTCTTTAACATTATGAGATATAGTGTTTTATGTAATGGTGGCGGTACACATTGCAAACTCTGAGCATGTCCTCGAGTAGTGTTACTCATTGTTGTAAATTGTATTTTAACACATTTTAGGTGAACTTCCTTTAATATAACTGTCTTTATGTCCTCAAAACATGGCCCATATGGACCAAGCACCATATACCTGGAATAGTCTGCACAATGTATGTAAACTCTAGACTTTAGTCTAAATCTGGCCAATACATGACAGCTGTGCCGGCAGCGTGTGAAAGATGTGTAGTAGAAAAATACCCTGTACCATAGATGTGCTGTATGAATGTGTGAGTGAATGCATGTGAATAAGTGAATGGCAAAGAACTGTAGTGTAAAGCAGGTTGGAGTGGTCATCAAGACTATAAAAGTGTTATATAAATGTGACCTTTATCATTTTCATCTTGCATTCTGTGGGTACTGCCGTTTTATTTATGTCAACACAGATTAGCTATTAGATTAGATTATAAAATATTTGTCTAGAAATAGATTCATGTTATCATTGTAAAGGATAGACTTTAATCTATAACTCTGATGAAGCTATAACACAGAATTAAACCCTTTTAACTCCATAACTGAACTGAAACAATCTGATCTCTGGTGCATCACTGAAAGCAGTGTTTCCACAACTGTTCCAAATCACCTGCATATATTTCCTCATCTGTTTCCACTGTGAATAAAAACTATGGTCAGTGTCAGAAGAAACCAAAGCATGAGGAAATGAAGTGGTCAGCAGGTTTTACATGGTTGGAAACTGGAAATTGAAGGATAAAGCAGTTTATTACGCGCATGTTTTTTTGTTTTCAGCACTGTGTAATGTTTGTCTGCTAAACAAAGAGAGGGCAATAAATTCTGTGTTAAACCTCAAAGCTAGCAAACGTTATAGTTACACCCATGTTTGACATTTTAAAATATCTGCTCAAACAAGATTTCATTGTCATAAAAGGCTTTTTTTTTTCTGCATCAATGAATGTATTTTTATTCTCTTCAAATGACACATTGTTTCTAGATATCAGACTTCCTGTCATTCATTTTACGTCCAGATTAAACCAGAGCTGCACATTAAGTCTGACGTTAACTGCTCTGTCAAATAGTTATTACTTTTTACATCTAATATGTGCCGCTAGAGGTTTTTTATTTCAAACAATAACAAGTTTGAGTGAGTAGACGTGTTCCATCAGACACACAATACATTAAAGGGGACATATTATACCCTATTTCCCCAATTAAAATAGTTCCCTGGTGTCCTAATGAACATGTCAGTGACATGCTTTGGTCAAAATACCATAAGGATGAAGCACCATAGCAGTTCAATAACCCTGCTAAACCCGCCCCTTTCAGAACGCTCGGTTTTGTGCCTGGTCCCTTTACATGCAAATGAGACACAGGCAAACACACACCCACTTCTTCCTGGGGGTGTGTCGACAGTGGATCGTGAATCATGTCGTCACAATGCGCAGGGAATTCAACATCGCGTGTTTCATCTTCTATACTTACACTAAGGGGGACCACGAAAACATGACTGAGTCTTCGTTTTTCACACTTTGGCAACTGGTAGGGCCCACTCTTTTAATGAATTTAAAGAGTGTTGGAAATGTAAGTTCACTAGGCAACAAAATATTATATATATTATTCATGCCATTTTAAATATTTAATGCAGAAATGTTTCAGAAACCTTCCTCCAATTCCCCATTTAACACCACATGAATGTTATCCATTCCACCCTCAGCTCAGCACATGTGTCACAGTGTCAGAGACAAAACAGTCAAATGACAAATAAAAGAAGAGAATAAATAAATGTAGTTGTAAAAGAAAAGCGTAATAATTCCCCTGTGCTGACGCAGCTCTTGCTCTGGCCTCTGTATTTAAGCAGACTCCACCCTTGGCCACAGGGTGGAGGACTGATGCAAAACCAAGCAAAAAAATAATAATGTAATTAATATACTAACCAGTGATGAAAAAAAAGTAAATATATGTCATTTGGAAATACTGTGTATATAAAAGTATGGTTGTTTTTTTATGTAGCCTGACTTGAATGACTAAAGAAAATAACACATGACACAACATGTAGGAATAAACAACATTTTCAAACGTCTTTCACGTACAGTTTTAATTTTGGGTTAAAAGGAATGAAGGAAGAGTAGGTTATGTAGAAATGTCTTTTCAGTTTGGTGATACAGGATAAATCTGACTGTGTCTCTGTAGATTCAACAATCACACATTGATTGTTGAATCGCCGTCGACGTTCAGGGGTGTCAACAATGCAGTCTCGATCACCCACCTTCTTTTTGACTTAGTAAAGGCCGCTCTATGGTGCCTGCAGATAAGAGTCAGGAATAGGCAATAAAACCAGCACTTTATGACCGGGACTAAAACTCCTGCTTTTTGCATCCTTGACAAACCATCTCTTCATTTTGCCCTGTGCAACGGTCATGTTTTGCTTTGCCAATTCACAAGCACGGTGAAGTTTGAAACGAAACTTTGACACATAGTCGAGCAGATTTCGAGGTTTGCTATCACCCAGCCACTTCTCCTGCTAGAGTCTAAGGGGCCCTCTCACAGTGTGTGCAAACACCAGCTCGGCGGGACTAAAGCCGAGGGATTCTTGTACCGCCTCACAAGCAGCAAAGAGGAGGAGATGGAAACCCTCGTCCCAGTCCCTGTCAAACTCAAGGAAGTAGGTGCGCAACATAGACTTCAATGTCCTATGGAAACGCTCAATGGCTCCCTGACTCTCTGGGTGATGAGCGCTCAAACACAAATGTGTGATGTTAAGTTGTTTCATAACTTGTGCAACAATACGCAACATAAAATTAGTTCCCTGGTCAGATTGTACAATTTTGGGAAGGCCGAACACAGAGAAGAACTTGACCAAGGCTTTAACAACAGCTGTAATAGAACACACAGCCCTCCACCAGCCCTCCACCGACTGGTGGAGGGCTGCAGTGATAGTTGACTTTGTGGAACTTTCTCCCATCTCCCTACTGCATCTCTGGAGCTCAGCCACAGTGATCTTTGGGTTCTTCTTTACCTCTCTCACCAAGGCTCTTCTCCCACGATTGCTCAGTTTGGCTGGACGGCCAGGTCTAGGAAGAGTTCTGGTCGTCCTAAACTTCTTCCATTTAAGAATTATGGAGGCCACTTGGAGGAACCTTGAGTGCTGCAGAAATTATTTTGTAACCTTGGCCTGATCTGTGCCTTGCCACAATTCTGTCTCTGAGCTCCTTGGGCAGTTTCTTCGACCTCATGATTCTCATTTGCTCTGACATGCACTGTGAGCTGTAAGGTCTTATATAGACAGGTGTGTGTCTTTCCTAATCAAGTCCAATCAGTTTAATTAAACACAGCTGGACTCCAATGAAGGAGCAGAACCATCTCAAGGACAATCAGAAGAAATGGACAGCATGTGAGTTAAATATGAGTGTCACAGCAAAGGGTCTGAATACTTATGACCATGTGATATTTCAGTTTTTCTTTTTTAATACATTTGCAAAAATGTCTACATTTCTGTTTTTTTTCTGTCAAGTGGTGCTGAGTGAACATTAATGAGAAATAAAATGAACATTTTTGATTTTAGAAAATGGCTGCAATGAAACAAAGCGTGAAACATTTCAAGGGTTCTGAATACTTTCCGTACCCACTGTAACTGTGGTGTCCACTTACACGTGAGCATGTTACCTTAGCCTCCAGTTTTTGGCGCTTGGCCATTGCCCGCGTCACGGCACAGACAGAAAACGCTTCAATGCCAAATCGTCAGAGTTTTCTGGCAGAGGAACAGCAATTACCTTACATTAGAGTCACCCCCTCGATTGGGAGTTGCGCACGGAGCCCCACCTTAACGCACCCCTTGACCAAATCTGACTCAAGATAGATGTTACGAAGTGGCAGGCCCACATATCGCATATCAAAACCTCAAAACAAGCACATCTGATTTAACAGCAGATTTATCTGAAAATGGCAACACATGCTCCAAGATTACAGATTGGTGTTGGACGCAGTGTCCCTGATGATATGAACTGGTACCTGTGACCAATTCTCTTGCAATAACTGCAAGTTGGTCTCTCCTTGACACCCTCCCCACTGTCTGACTTTTCAGGCTTCTCTTCACCCTCCCGTTTAACCAGAACAGTCTGAGTGAGAAGAGATAGATTTGAGTGAGGAATGTTAGATTTGTGCCATGAGGAGTAAGAACTACACTCTGACGCAGGAGTCCTCTCAAAACTGTCCCTGTGGGTGAGCACATACTCATCTGCAAGGACAGTTGCAGCTGCGAGTGTCAAAGCATTTTGCTCATTAATATAGGTTCTGATATCTGATAAACAGTTTTTAAACTCTTCTCGCAGGATGAGCTCACGTAACTATTCAAACTCTGTTACTTTAGATGAATGACGCCAGCGGTCAAACAGAGCCTCTTTCTCCCAACCAAACTCAGAAAAACTTTTTATAACGGTGAACCTTTTGCCTATAGGCTTCAGGCACCAATTGAAATGCTCCAAGCACGGCAGCCTTGACTTTGTCATAATCAAGACTGTCAGCTGGTGACAACGACGTATATGCCTCCTGGGCTTTCCCAGTTAACACACATTGCAATAGTAACAATAGTAATAATAACTTTTTGGGCCATTTCAAAGTGTCAGCCGTGCGCTGGAACAGAACAAAATGTTTATCAACATCAAAATCAGCTTGTGCACCACTGCCATGGTGCGGGGGAGGGGCCTGGTTTAGCTCTAGCTTTTTTAAGCGTATTTCTCGTTTAGTCTGCTCTTCCAATTCCATCTGTTTAAACTTGAACTCCTGCTCTTTAAGCCTGGCTGCTGCCTCCCTCCCACTAGCTTTGTCCTGCAACTCTAGCCGCCGCAGCTCTAGCTCCAATTCCAACTTCCTAATGCTTTGATCAGGAAAGGGCTTTTATTGGCGAAGCGGCCATGCCAGGGTCGGGCAAAAGATAGACCAATCAATTTAAATAAGGTGGACAAAATAAATCCAAACCTTCAAAATTCCAAATGTGCACACCAGCAAAATTTACCAAATTTCAATTAAAGTTACCTGGAGATGCCGGCCAAACTCAGCAAAATGGAGGGGGGACCAGGCCGCCCCCTATAAGGACGTGTGAAGCTAGCCACCCACCTGACAAAACCAAATTATGAATTAAAACTAAGCGAAAAAGTAGGACTGCTGGGTGTCAGTCTCGTGAGCAACTGAACTTGCTGGCTTTTATAGCAGCAGTAATTGGGCGGTAGCGATTCTGGATCTGCTGCAGGTGTATCAGCCTGAGTGAGCCAGCCTGGTAAGGAAGGAAAGACATGGAGGTTTATTCACAGCACAGTGATTAAATGAATATCTGAGTGAGTGAGTGAGTGAGTGAGTGATTGATAGCTTACCCTGCCACTGGTATTATTTGCAGTGAGTTCACGTTTCCTCAGCTCATGTGTGTCTTTATGTTTTTATTCAAAGCAGTTTGTGTTACATGTGTGATTAGTGCTATACAAATTAAGTTTGATGAACTCATTCATTCATTATTTGTATTTAGATAGAATTCTAGGTCACACAGAATCACTGTTCTTTGCTTCGGGCTGTTAGTAAAACTTGAACGTACTGTATGTTACATGTGGTTTGGTGAAACTGTGACCAATAAAGTTTCCACTCTACTGTTACAGTAACTGCTATCAGCCCTTTTAAAAAGACTTCCCCACAAAGAACCACGGCTTTCCCACATGTTGGAGAAGACGCAGTGGTTTCATGTAGAACATGATCCACAACTAACTACACTTTATCCACTTCAAGTAAACTGGTGACACACACTGACCACATTCTTCATACTGTGTGCACATGAATGTAGGATAGTGAGATGTCTTCGTTCATTCATACATTTTTGACATTTGACATTATGTTACGATGCATTTTTCCGTCTCATACTTCAGCTTTAATTATTATTATATTAATTTGTACTGAACACGTCAGGTTTTACCAGCTTAATTTATTTTGATAATTTTTCACAGTGAAGTCTGTTGTTCAGCTGAAAGAAAATCAATGTTCATTGTTAAACCCACAGAGAGGCTGAGCGGACATTTACACAAAGACTGTGGTGACTGTTCTCTCTGCAGCTAACTGATCCTTCCCTGTCATTTCTGTCCTGTCCCCTCCCAGCATGCTCATGTTGTTATTTTCTCCAGCTCAGTCTTGTGGCTGTGGAACCAAAATGAACACAGAACACACCACACACACACAACATCAAAATAAAGTTATTTGAAAGGAGCAACAGAAAATGTACATATAGCACTTCCTGCCTTAATGATGCAGCACTGGCCAAGGTACTGTTGAAAACAAGCTCTGTCAAGCAAAACTATCAAACCTAACTGTGGGAAGGTTTGCGTATATACAGCAGCGGAGCAGAGGTGGGCGGAGACAAGAAGCGTTCTTTTCGTCAAACTGCAGAACGCCCTGGACATTTCTGAGTAGAGTAGAATTCACTTCTGAACTTTTAGAGCACGCTTCTTTGTCAAAGTCACTCGTCTCACATTACTCTTGCAATGTTGCTGTTGCCTCCATCTGACGACACAAGATCGAAACACCACTATACTGTGACACAGAGATAGATGTGTGGAGCTGTAAATCAGCACTGACTGACAATAGTTTAAATGTAAAGGTTCAGTGCAACAAATGTGTACCTGCTGTTTTTTTAGTTCCTACTCTGACGAGGTGATTGTTCTTATTTTCTTCAATTAAAGAAGAATAATAGGCAGCTCTAGCGTTGTGTAGGGCTTTTTCGTAAGCTACAAAACCATCTTTCCAGGCTATATAAAATTCCTCTAGGTTACTGGAATGCCATTTTCTTTCTAATCTATGTAACGCCTGCTTAAGAGCGTGAGTATTGTTGAGTTAAACCATGGTGCTCGTCTCATCTGGTTCACCAACACAATCTAATGTAGTACACAGTGAACAAGATTATCTATGAGGGCGGGACTTCAGATGTACAGACATATGGCACCGAGTTAAATAAAGGTTGCACTGTCTCTTTGAATGTATTAATATTATTATCAGACAGGCATCGAGTGTAGCTGTATTTATGTTATGTTCTTATTTATGTTATTGTAATTCATTATTGTACAATTAAATGTGAGTAAATAATGATCAGTAAGGAGAGGGTTTTGAGGAACTATGTTTAAGTTATCAATATCAATACCAAGTTAAAGCAAGATCGAGGGTGTGACCAAGGCAATGAGTTGGTTTATTAACGTGTTGAATAAAACCAATTGATTCCAACAGTGAATTAAATGTGCAGCTAAGACTATCACGGTCAACATCTACATGAATGTTGAAATCCCCTACAATTATGATTTTATCTGTTTTAAGCACTAACTCAGATAAGAACTCAGAGAACTCTGATAGGAACTCTGAATAAGGTGCAGGTGGATGATAAACTGTGACTATCATAATTGGTTTCTGTGATTTACAACTAGGATGAACTATATTAAGAATAAGGCTTTCAAACAATGAATATCCTGGTTTGGGCTTGGGATTGATTAATAATCTAGTATTAAAAATGGCTGCTACACCTCCTCCTTGGCCAGAGCTTCCAGGAATATGGGTGTTAGCATGAGTGGGTGGAGTTGACTCATTTAGACTAACGTAATCTCCATGTAACCAAGTTTAAATCAATACAATTGTCAGAAATTAGATCATTTGTTGAAAAAGATTTTGAGGAGAGTGAACTTATATTTAATAGTCCACATTAAAAAGTGGTATTATTTGACTCTGTTTTATTGTCGGTATTAATCTTGTCTCTTATCCCCAATTTGGGGGACTTTGACGGAGTTTACGCAACTTATTTTTCGTTAAGGATCATCTGGTCTACAAAGCTGTAAAAACCTCTTTAAAATGTGACAAACACAGCTCAAATAACACCTAAATGAATAACTACATGTCAAATTTCGTAAATACCGATGCATCAAAAAATTATTGCAGACAACAGAAGAACTGTAAAAATGCTCTTACCTTTGATGTTTCTCCGTGAAAAGTTTATCTTTCACCGCCAACAAAGCACTCCCCGGTTAGACTGATTCCCTGTGATAAAATCAAGCGCTCCCTGGCGTCTCTAGGTGACGTCATTAAGTTTTTAGAAGCATTACCCTATCCTAAGGCAGCAGCCAGCCACGCGCTCGGTTGCCTCTCATTGGCGAACAAAGCTGTCAATCAAACTTCGGAGACGACAGAGTCCTTCTATTGGCTTTAAGGAAGCCGTTCTCTCGCTGAGATACAGGCCTGAGAAGAGAGACATGTCAGCTGGTGTGTGTTTTTTGAATGGAAAACATATTAAAGTCTGCAGGAACTTTGAAACAACGCCAGAAATTGATTTATTGAACATTAATAGTTATATTAAAGTGAAGAAAGTAGTTAAATACATGGTTTGAATCCAAATTGCACAGATGTTTCAAAATGTCCTTGTCTGTAATTTTTGCACTAAAATCACTCTAATTTTGTTCTGCTTCACTTGATCAAAGTCAAACTTTGCAGAGATTATGTTCACATGCTGTACTTTGACGTGAGTGAGTTTAGAGCTTATTCATTATTATTCCAGAGAGATATTCATCTTTATTTGGGGTTTTTTTTTCAGGCAAAGCTGAACTATTTTAATTTTGTTGGTGTTCTATCTTCATTTACTCTTCACCGCTAATACTTACACTGATATTTACACATCTCAACAAGTCCCACAAATTCAAAAAAAAAGCCTTTACTATGACACCAAAAGTATTAAAATAGGCCTTGTGGTTGCAGAGATATACTCATTTTATTATGACTATGAAATATGCGTAGGCATAGGCATAAACAGGCTCAGTTGACAAGAGGTTAAATTAGAATGTCTAACTCCTCTTCTGTTTGTTATTGATTGATTTACTTTATTTACTTTAGTTTTTTCTTTAGTAGGTCGGGGGACAGACACACAGAAACAGTCTCTATGGAGTTTTTAATTGGTGACTGCTCAAAAAGAAGCACAGAGAAGCATGAAAGACTACAACTCTGTGTCCTTGTCCCTCTGGATTGTCATGGGTTTAAAATATCCTGGATACATCTAGATAAGAGAGCTGCTCTGGACGCCGTCTCTCCTCATGAGACCATGTTTCCCCCAGAAGGTTTGCCAGTTATCTATAAAACCAACTGTAGATCAAGGTTAAAAAGACTTAAAAATCCTGAAAACATGCGTTCATCTCCAACATTTAGCAAAGCAATTGTGTTGAACAGAGGAGTCTGTTGGATCTAGAGACAACAATGCTGAAAGCCGGCCTTCGTCACCACGTTCACTGGTATTCTAGCATCATTTATTTATACATGTTACATTGTTGTTAGAAAAAAGAATCTCACACAGACCATGCATGAATACATGTGATTCAAACCTGTGAATTATTTGTGTTTCAGCCAGGTCACACTGGACACACACACATCCACACCAAGCCATGTTGCTCTGGTCAGTCTGGAGTGCAGTTTTACTTCTGACCTCAGTGGAGGCTGCAGAGGAGGACGATGATGTCAGAGCAGGTAGGAAAGACAAGTGTGTAGAACACATTGAATACTTTACAGTCTTAACTGCAACCTGTCTCTCTCTCTCTCTCTCACTGAGATGGTGGAGTGTGTGTGGAGCTGAGAGTGTGTTTGAGGTTTTTTTGTGAGAAATTCCTTGAATTGACTTTTTCGTTTTATGTGGTTTTTATGTGTCTTGTGTTGTTAACAAAGTGTAGTTGTGTGTGTGTGTGTGTGTGTGTGGTTGGGTGGGTGAGAGGGAGTTTATGTGTGTGTGTTTGTGCTAACTCAGCACCATGCCGGTGTCTGCGGCCTCAGCGTCTAACTCGCCGTCATGCCGTTAAGCTGGTGCCCTCAGTGCTGTGGAGTGTGGAGGAGGCCGGCCTGGCTGTGGATGAGGTGGTGGGATATGAGTCTGTGAAATCGTTTTGTTTTTAGATGCTATGGCTAAGGTTAGCGAGGTGGTGGAGAACGGTGTGGTCATTCAGGACACTTTCACTCCTGTTCTCCCTCTCGTTAGCCCGGCAGGTAATTCGTCATCTCTAACGCTCCTCCGTTCATCAAAAATGAAACTCTGATCAGAGAACTGTCCCGCTATGGTCAGACAGTGTCACAGATACAGATGGTGTCACTGGGCTGTAAATCAGCCAGTAGACAGGTTTTCTATTAGGGATGCAACGATACCACTTTTTTCAAACCGATGTGATACCGATACTTGGATCTGAGTACCTGTCGATACCGAGTACCGATCCAATACCACAAAAAAAATGCAATTTACACACAGTCAGTCTCACACAGTTACACACACAGGTACACATTTACAGTCACACACACACACACACACACAGGTACACACACACACACAGGTACACACTTACAGTCACACACAGTCACAGTTACACAGTCACAGTTACACAGTCACAGTTACACAGTCAAAGTCACACATAGTCTCACACACAGTCACAGTCACACACAGTCATAGTCACACACAGTCAGTCTCACACAGTCATAGTCACACACAGTTACAGTTACACACAGTAGCGTGGTGATACTGTAGAGTGGGTTTTCCTCCACATCAGTGAATCTCTTCTTGACAGCTGCAGCCAAGGTTCCCTTCATTGCTTTGATCCCATGGTCCTCATCAAACTCCATTGTTAGAAATATGGGCAGCACAGTGACTGCTGGAATGACATCTGCGGCCATGGCATCTGAAGGGCTAACTCTCCGAGTTAATTCCTCAAACGGACACAGAACAGATAGCACCTTCTCCAACAGTGTCCACTGGTGAGCTGTCAGAGTATCAGGGAGTCCACATTCAGACACGAATATTACCTGATTCCCGTTTCTGCTCAATCAATGACTGTATCATATAATAGGTGCTATTCCAGAGGGTCTATACGTCTTGCTGGAGCCGCTTCGCAGGCTGATTGATCTCTAATTGAATGTCCTCGAGGCGGGAGTTGGCCAGAGTAGAATGTTTAAAATGCCCAACTATTTTGCAGCCAACTGCCACCGCATCAGTGACACTCCTCTGTGACAGAAGGCCCTTGTGAACCACCAGCTGGAGAGTGTGAGCAGTACAAGGTAGGCTGGACGGAGGTCTTCGGTATGTCCCAGGTCTGGAGCATGCTATCGAAAGCACCTGCCATGGTATGGCTGGTGTGCGAGCCCCGGAACGACTTTGCATGTAGTGTGACTTGATGACAAACAAACCCCTCATCAATCCACTGCGCAGTGACGGGCGCACACTGCTTGTCCAAATGTCCGTAGTGAAACTTAAGGCTGAAACCTCATTCACCAGGTTGTGCACGTGTTTTTAATTCGTCAAAAGGTTTTGGCACCATAATGTCCGTGATGTAGGGGTGACTGGGAATCTCGCTCGAGTGTGCTGAGAGGACGGCGAAATCCTACGTTTTCCACTACTGACAGTGGCTGGTCTTTTTTTTGAAGCCACCAGTCACACTTGCCTAACCACACTGTTCCTGATTAGCTCGACATCTCCCCTAGCTGCCAATCTAAAAAGTACAACAACAATTACAAGCCATACTCTGATCGCCATTGCATGTAATAAATTGGTATCGGTTCATGGTATCGGTTAACTTTAACGAGTATGAGTACGAGTATATTATCGGGCCGATACCGGTATCGTTTACATGATCTTGAAAGACCCCACCCATGATCTGAACCTGTCTTTTTTCTTTGAAAGCTGATAATTATTTGTACATGGTATTTGCAACGTCGGAAACCATGAAATGTTTTGGCTGTGGAGGGGAGGGTCATCTGATTCAGATCGGTCCTGTCCTGGGAGAGGTGAGGTGAAGCAGCAGGCAGCAGCCGGAGTGGTCTGGAGCTGCCACTGACGGGGACCCGCCGCAGGCTTCTCAATCCGGGTCCAGGGATGCTGCTGGCGGGGAGCTGCTGGTGGTGGCTCGGTCCGGCAAGGCAAGGATCCGCCACGGCTCCAAATGTCAGAGGGCCCTGCTGGTGGGTCTTTGCCAGCTGCTGGTCTGGAGCCTCTCTGGTCACAGGAGGCTGACAACCTGGAAGTAAGAGACCCAGGGGAGTCCCCCGTCATGTTTGAAATGACACAGACAGGTGAGGAGCACGGTGTTGGGGTCCTCAGAGAAAACACGGTGATTGATGAAGAAATGTTTAGTGATGATGATTTAAAAATCTCACAGAAAAGAAACCGCACCAGATCAGGGAATAACATCACAAAAATCAGCAGGAGAGATTTAAAGCTCAATCAGGATGGAGACAGTGACTTTGTCCCATCACAGGAGTCACAGTGTCTCTACACTGCTAGTCAAATTAAACGGTTTTTAGAGCAGACTAAAGGGCAAAAGACTGTGGTGGAGGAGCATTTTTCCCTGATCTGAACCTGTTCCTGAGGTCAGCCAGGTTTCTCACCAGGAAGTCTGGGATGGCAGAAGATGTCCTGTCTGTTCAGGAGATTTTTAGATTCAAAAAAGACATCAGTAAAGTGGTAAAATCTGCTCCTCTTTTATTATGAGTTGGTGTATTTTTTTTCTACTTTATTATCTATTTACTAGTTACTTTAGTTTCAGTGTTTTTCCACTTGATTGCACATTTGATAATTTCACCCATTGAATCATCTATAATATCCTCATTATGGTCCAGAGCAGCCTCTGCCACTCTGGTCACTGTCTGTCCTCTGACTGCAGAGGACTCAGTCTGGACACTCTGTCCATCAGGGCTTTCCCCTGTCTGTGTGTGTGCTGCGTCACTCTGTGCCTCTGTGTGTGTCTGTGGTGTGTGTGTGTGTGGTGTGTGTCTGTGGTGTCTGTGGTATGTGTGTCTGTGTTCGTGGTGTGTGTGTCTGTGGTATGTGTGTCTGTGTCTGTGGTGTGTGTGTCTGTGTCTGTGGTGTGTGTTGCGCAGGGACCACTGGCTCTGACCGGCGGCATCGCCGACATCCGGACACTGTCTAACGGCATGTCAGCAAGTCAGCTTCTCCAGCCCGGAGACTCCAGGTGCTGCCATTACCTGCAGGACTGCAGTGCCGGCGGCAGCCACCGCCAAACACAAATAACTCTAAAACTATAAACTCTAATTAAATCAAAATCAGTGGTCACAAAAGAACTAAATATCAACAAAAAGACACCAAGCAGCAAAAAAGAAGAGTGGAAAGAGTTTAGGAAAACTTTGAAAAACACTCACCCTGAACACGCTCTCAGCCGTGCTCACTCCCAACATTCCCTCAGAGAGAGAGAGAGAAACATAGAGACATTTTTTGATTTTTAAGACACAAGTTTATTTACAAGTTTAAACAGCCTCACACTGTGAGACAGAGACACTTTTCATGTCCCTGATCTCCTCCTCTAACTCCTCCAGCCTCACTTTGTGTTTTTTCAACTAAAAAAATACACATATATACAAACACATAGACATATACACAAACACATACACATATATACAAACACATACACATATATACAAACACATATACATATACACAAACACATACACATATACACATACACAAACACATCACTTTTTCAGCACTTTCTCAAACAACAGGTCATCATCTTCCATCTTCCACCAGGACATCCTGATAGCACCACATGTTTTTGATCTCCTGACAATTTAAAAAAACTAAAATCCAGCCTGATCCTGGCCCTGATCAGCTCCACACACACTGGAACAGGAGAGATGGTTTCCCCCCCCACCCTCCTCTTTCTGCTCACATACACTGCCATCTTGGCGTGACCCAGCACAAAGTTCAGGAGCTGGCTCTCCTCCTTCTTCTGGCGAGTGTATTTAAAACCACAGATAAAAACCTCAGTAAACCAGTAAAAACACTCTGCAGGAACAGAAACAGTGCAGACAAACCATAACACACAGTGAAACACAGTCCCTCTCTCATCTGTCCTCCACCTCCACATTCACCAAAGAAATAAAAGAGTTCAGTGCAACAGTCCCATGGAGGATCCTCCACTGTAAGTCACCGTGTCTCTTTGTCAGTGGAGGTTTGTACATAGACCTCCAGGCCGGTCCTGACCTCTCCAGGCCAAAGTGACTCCTCCAGGGAGTGTCGATGTGCCCACTCAGTCTCTGTTCAAAGTTTTTACCATCAGGTGGTTGAAGGTCTTTCCTGAGGCCTCCTGCAGGTCTTGTCCCCCAGGAAGACTCCCAGATACCTCAGCCCACAATGAGATCATCAGCATAAGCAGACATTTTAAAAGACACCCGACAACTGGGGAGGGACACCCCTGTCAGTTTGTGTTGTAACTGATTCAGCAGAGGTTCGATGGCGATGGAGTATAGCATACCAGAGAGAGAGCAGCCCTGCCTCACCCCCCTTCCCATGTTAAAAGCAGCACTCAGCCTGCCATTCATTTTCAGCACACAATGCCGCTGTAGAGAGCCCTGATCTTGGCAATGAACTCAGGGTTGAAGCCAAACCCGGCTGAAGTCCGCCAAAGGTACTGGTGTTCAACCCGGTCAAACGCCTTTTCCTGGTCTGTTGAAATCAGGCCAGTATCACAACCCAATTCACTGGAAACTGACAGAACATCGCGAATCAAAGTGACATTGTCACTTCTGAGCCTGCTGGGAACACAACAGGTCTGGTCAGGGTGGATGATGGATACCATCACCTCTCTTGATCTGAAGGCCAGAGCTTTAGAAAGGATTTTATAATCTGTGCATAGCAGCGACACTGGCCTCTAGTTCTTAATCAGCAAACCTTCATCTTCTCCTGCAGCGTTAAAACTGCCCCCAGCTCCGAATTTTAGAAAAAAACTTTAGAGTTTTCCTGAGGGAGACCATAGAAACCGACAGTAAACTTTCTGATTTCAGACAAGTCTCAGATCTCAGAGCCACTATACGTACATAAACAGTGAATGATCTTCCTCTGTCCATTTTTATGCTCCATCCCAAAGAGGAATCAAGATGAGGCATCCATCTGAGCCACATTTTGAAACCTGGACCTGACCAGAGCCCTCTGTGCTGACACACCCAGCAGGTTGGCTATGGCTGACCTTTTGTGTTTGAGGGAGTTCTGGAGCCTTTTCTCCAGAAGCTGAGGTCTGGTCTGTCTGGTCTGTCCTTTCTTGGCTTTAAGGGCTGTTTTAAATTGTCAGCATACGCTGATGACGTCATTCTGTCTGTGAGGACTCAGGATGACATCGATAGTCTCACCCAAACTGCCGCTGACTTCGGGAAACTCTCCTCTGCGAGAATTAACTGGGAGAAATGTGAAGCTGTGGCAGTGGGGGAGGAGCTAGAGAAGAAGCTGGTTCTACTGGGGGCTTAGTGTGGAGAAGGGGAGGACTTAAGTATCTTGGTGGCCATCTTGGAGATGCTGCCTCTACCTCCTAGAACTGGGACCTTTTTATTGAACAGGTTGAAGGTCGTCTTAAGAGGTGGAGATGGATTTTACCCAAGATGTCCTTCAAAGGTCAAGTCCTCATCATGAACAACCTTGTGTCCTCCATGCTGAGGTACCGGCTGATGTGTCTGGACCCGCCAGAGAGGCTGCTATAATTTGCAAATAAAGGAGACTTAAAAATCAAAATCTCTCTCTCTCTGTCTCTCTCTCTGTCTCACTCTGTGTGTGTGTGTAGGCTGCAGCACTGCTGTTAATGACCTGGTGTACATCGTCGACGGCTCATGGAGCGTCGGCTTTGCTGACTTTGACACGGCAAAGCAGTGGCTCATCAACATCACCAGCCAGTTTGACATCAGCTCCCTCTACACACAGGTTAATGCCATCACTATTATAGTTGTATTTAGTCTGCAGACATCTGTATGGAGCACACGTTATACTTATTTCGTGGCCACAAAATAAAATTTTGTGCACACGTTATAGCTTTTTTTTGTTTGGATGTGATTTACTGTATGTCTTGCTTTCAATGAAGTTTAAATGAATGTAATGTATAGAACCTGATTAACCATGGGCTGTTGTTTCATGGAAAAAAACAATAACTGTGCAGTTTTAACTTTAATTTCATTTTAATCCAAGTGACCTTTTTTTTCCAGACGTATATATGATTGAAAGCCTTTTCCTGTGCATGTGCAGGTGTGTGTGATCCAGTACAGTGACACACCTCGTCTGGAGATTCCACTTGGGAAACACCAGAGTGGAGCAGAGCTGATCCAGGCCATGCAGAGCATCACTTACCTGGGAGGAAACACACAGGTGAGCCTGCAGTGACTGCCCGAGAAACACAATGTTGTGCAAACAAAGTCTTTATATGTAATGATCACAGTTTCATTTCATATGTCACGTTATTTACAAAACACCATGTATGTGTGTGTGATTGTGCTGCACCTCAGACCCGACACTTCTGTAACTTTTCCTGAGACAGTTTGAGTCATTCTACATTCTGTTTGCAGCTGTTTGACCTCTTGACCTCTTTGCCTCTGACACTCAATCTAAAACAAAGCACTTCCTGTGTGCAGCATGGGATTGTCACCATGCAAATTAAGATTGTAACACTGGTAAACTGAGAAACACAGTGACAGAAACATGGTCTGCATTGGTTCCTTTTTGTCAAAATGAAATGATTATTATCAGTATAATGATTACACTGTGCAGAGATATAATACCATCATTGGACAGATGTTCTCATCGCTCTTGTCGACTGGTGCAGTGACACGTGACATTTGCTCTTAAAACATACAATAAAATGTCCTGTAAAGTCTTCACTACATAGAAAACGTCACTATGTCTAAAAACAAGAAGGTAATGAAATTGTTTGGTCGTGGACAGACAGACAGACAGACCACAGTCCAGCACAGCAGGTGCATCTGCAGCAACATAACCACACAGCAGCACATAAACATGTCTGTATACCACACACTCCTTCCTCTTTATAGTTTACACTTTTTATACTTTGGTAAACCAACCTTTTTAGTGTGGATATATTTCATTTAATTTTCCCTCTGTGCTGCAGTGGTCGGTGGATGAGAACTGTTGAACAGAGCAGTTCACACATATGATCCTGGTGTTTTTTTTACTTTTAGACGGGAAGGGCCATCAAGTTTGCCGTGGACCACGTCTTCTCCTCGTCGCAGCGAGTCAGCCAAGTGAAGAACCGCATCGCTGTGGTGGTCACTGACGGCAAATCTCAGGACGACGTGGTAAATGTCACAGTAAAACATCCCAGTGTGTGATAACGCTGTTGTTGTTGTATGACTGTTTCTCACTGTGTTTGTGTAGGTAGATGCCAGTATGGAGGCTCGAGCTCAGGGCATCACTGTATTTGCTGTTGGAGTTGGAAGTGAGATCACCACTTCAGAGCTGGTGTCCATCGCTAATAAACCCTCGTCCACCTACGTCCTGTATGCTGAGGATTACACCACCATCGACCGCATCCGCGACTCTATGAAGCAGAAGCTCTGTGAAGGTCAGAACAACCAAATCCACCATTTAACTTGTCATTTATTCAAGTGCCAGCATAATATCAAACATAAATGACTACTACTTAAAATAAGGTTTACTCTTAAACTGTGAAAAATAAGCTGCTATGGTTGTTTTGTAGACATACTGATGTCCTTGGTTAAGACACACATTACTTAACGGATACAGTATAAATGTGTGTGTGTGAATGTGTGTGAACTGGTGAATGTAGTAATATTGTTTCCTTGTTTCCTCTTTATCTTCCTTCTGTGTGTGTGTGTGTGTGTGTCCTCATTCAATAAAGACCAATTCAACACCAAATCAAAGAAGTTGATCCTTTTTTGTCACTTTTTCTTTGTAATGTTTGATGATTTCTGACGTTTGCTGTCTTTTTCAGAGTCCGTGTGTCCGACCAGAATCCCGGTGGCGTCTCGTGATGAGAAAGGCTTTGAGCTGATGTTGGGTCTGAAGATTCAAATGAAGGCTCAGAAGATCGCAGGCTCTCTGGTTTCTGAGACAGCGTATGATCTGACTGCGTCCACTGACATCACTGAAAACACCAGGTACTTCTTCACAAGCTGATATTTCATTTCTTCGATTATTGGTGATATTAATTATTTAACTTCATGTTTATACCAGGGAGATTTTCCCAGAAGGCCTCCCTCCATCCTACGTATTTGTAGCCACCCTGCGATTAAAGGGCTCTTCTGCCAAACTGCCTTTTGACCTTTGGAGGGTGCTATCAAAGGACGGCGAGATCCAGGCTGCGGTGACACTCGATGGGAAAGACAAAAGCGTCTCCTTCACCACCACTAATATACATGCCAAAGAGCAAAGAGTTGACTTTAAAACTGGATTTCAGGTCAGTGTTAGAGAGTTTGCATGATGGTTTCATCCTTTTTTATTTATTTAATATTCTGAAGAAGATTCAATCTCTCTGTCTGTTAGTTTGCATAAAATAAGTCAAAAATAAACACAATGGCATATTTATGTTCACATGTTACATGACATTTAGCAGACGCTTTTATCCAAAGCGACTTACATCAGACAAAGTATGTATTACCCTGAATCACCTCACAGTACAGAAAATACAGAAAATAGTAGAAAAGAAAAACTGATGACGGTCTACAGGTCGTTGAGTTTGTATTTGGTGAAGGTCTGTGATGCCGCTCGCCGGCGCTGTCCCTAAATACACCACTTCTGTTAGTGGTGTACTTCAGACTCCGGTTAAATATAGAGTTTTACCTGGTAGTTGTTGGAGATTAAACCACGTTTTTAGGATTGTGAAGTAGTGATCTACAGTTTTGGCTGTTCGGCTTGATTTGTGTGTGGGACGTCTCTTCCTGTGACCGGACTCTGGCCAGTCAGCGGCCGGCAGTCTGACCAATCATCGCATAGTACCTACTTAAGCATGCTTGGAACCTCACCGGAGCAGGTAGTTTCCACTATGCTAGTGGAAACAGTAGACAAAAAGCAGTAGACAAAAATATGATGAACCTTGACATACATTTCATCAAAGAAATGTTTACATTATTCACATGATTACATGGTTTCTAAGTATTTTATGACCTTTCTTGCAGAACTTCATGTCTGGGAATCAGATTTTCAAAGGTACTCGGGTATGGGGATTGTATGTGTTTTGGGTATAATGAAGAGCGTACAGTCGTGTACAGTCGGTGCCACAGTCTGACATTTCCCTGCAAAGCCACTGAAAGCTTGTATTGTACGGTGAGTGTTGCTGATTCCAGTGAATGAACCTGACTGGGACGACTTGCATTGAGCCAAGTTAGTAGTAGTTTTAACATCACAGCCTGTTCACTTCAATTCACAGTGAAGCTGGTGAAGATGTTATGGGATGGAAGTCAGTATTAGGCTCAAAGCAAATGTTTCCTGCTCTAAACCACAGTATTTACCTTGTGGAAAGTAACTGCAGGATGTGTAGAACTTGGAGAACGTACCTCTGTTTCCATGGCAGCTCCAGTTAATAATACATCCTGTTGGACACGCAGAGTTAGTTTTTCCAAAAGACTCCCACCCCCCTCATCCTAACACACACCTAGACTGCAGAGAGGAGAAAGCTGTAATTATGTGTAATCTGTGTGTGATTTGATTTGGTTTGATGTGGCACAAGCTCTAAGCCTGTGATTTGTCGTTTGGAAATGACGGCTGTGGCGTAGTCACAGTCACAGAATAGCTGCTCTGTGTCTGTTTGCTTTGAGACAAAAAACACAGCTCTTGGTCCTAATGTGTCGCTGGTCCTAAGTGTTTGTGGAGCATTTAGGGAAAATACACTCTTGGCTTAAATTGACAAAATGAGATTAAATGAAACGCATGACGACTGCCAACAGAAACCAAGGATGAAGATTTGACAAGTTAATAATACTTTTCACATCCAGGTTTGCTGATGAATGGAAGCTTGAACAAAGACGTGTTTCAGGCTCATACATGAAAGAAAGGTTCAGTAAATGTTAGCTGTGACTGTAAAAAGTGTTTGATGTGTCGAACTGTGCCTTCTTTTAGAAACTGTACGATGGAAAATGGCATCAGCTGAAACTCCTGGTGAGGCCTCACCAGGTCACCAGTTACCTTGACGATCAAATGACACAGGAAGTCAAGCTGGAACCGGTGGAGCCCATTTATGTCAATGGGGAGACACAGGTGGCAAAGAAGAGAGGCGGTGATATCACTGTGCCTGTGAGTACGAACCCAAAAATGAATTCTTTCTGTTCTGTCTGATGAGTCAAACTCAGGATAAAAAGCCGTTATCCCAAAGTCAGAATGCGGATGAATGTACTGCAGTTTTCACATTGTTGTGACACAGGTGGAGATTCAGAAGCTGCGTCTGTACTGTGATCCTCATCAGAGTGAGAGAGAAACAGCCTGTGAGATCTACTCTGTGGTAACAGCTCCACTGTCTACAAACAGCACACTTTCAAATAAAACATCTGTTTGCTGCTGCAGATACGAGGTTACTCTGATCTTAACATGACTTTGTTCTCTTTCTTAGGATGATGAAAGGGTGAGTGCACTTTCTATAATCTTTCCCCCACATTTTAATGTGACTTAACTTTGGAGTTAATAGAAAGGTTAAGTTTACACACTGTTTCCTCAGTGTCCTCTGAACCGGACAGTCACACTGGAGGGGGAAGACTGTAACTGTGTCGTTGGCCCGCCGGGACGCATGGTAACACATTTATTAAGATGTAACCTGTTATTATTCTGTCTCTGGTTGTTCTTTGGTGTAACATTATCCTTCATCTGAAGACAAACTCTGTCAACTATCAGACCTGACTGAGGGAGCGTTTGTGTGTATACAGCAGCAGAGCAGGCGTGGGTTTATCCCATCAGACTGCAGAACAGCAGTAAAACTCCAACCTGTTTGCAGTCGCCTCACTTTTCTAGCTCAGTGTTGCTGTTGCTTCCGTCTGTTTAGACGATGAAACTCTTCCTGTGTGCAGCGCGGGAATGTAGCCATGACATCTTATCACTCAAAGATCTGATCACTTTAATCAACATTGTGTGAACTCATTTGACAATGCTGTGAAATAGTTACACACTACAGGTTTAACAAACGCTCAAGGACACTTTTTATCTATATGAAACAAGCAATAATAAAAAAAAAGGAGTAGCACTTGTCAAGAGGTGAATATGTTGTGGGAGGAGTTTCAGACGGAGACGCTGTTGCTTTAAGTCCTGTATTTGTTCTGTTGAAGAGCTGAGGTGCAGTGGAGGAGCTTCTGCGTGAAGCTGTGGAGACCTTAGTTTAGTTTGACTTTGATGCTTTGTAGAACGGGAGCTAGTGTAGTTTCTGGTGATGTGGTCATGAGTGTGGGAGTGGGTGAGAAGATTTGCAGCGTAGTTCTGACACACATTGATATACAGTAATACACTCCACTGTCACAACAGGACACAGATGTTCACTGATGAGCCACAACATAAATGCAAGTTACTAGTTTTACTGTGTGGGTCTATCAGTGTGTGTGTGTGTGTGTGTGTGTGAACACTATACAGCAGTCGTGTCAAATGAATATGTTTGTGTGTTTATAATCATTTTACAGGGATTCAGAGGAGAGAAAGGAAGGGAAGGACCTCCAGGACCTGATGGTAAGCCTGTAAGTGCTGATGTTTCATCTCTTCACATTGTTGCCAACATTTTGTACATGACACACTCAGTGAAAGTTGTGTCTGTGTGCAGGGTAAGGCCGGGACTCCTGGAGAACCTGGTCCTGCTGGATTACCAGGCTTGAAGGTAACAAATCTGCACTTCACACTTGTAAACGTATTAGTGTTATAATGTAATATTCAGCTGCAGACCTGTCTTTCACACTCTAAAAACTTTAGCTGTACTCAAAAAATTGAGTAGATATAACTAAAAGCCTAAGTCAATGCAATAGTAATTCTTTTTCAAAACTACTTGAAAAAATGAGTAGCTATAATTAAAATACTTGGTAGATGTAACTCTCATTTAACAAAACGAATGTGCTACATTTCCTACAAGTTTTTAAGTAAATTTAATTCATAATGGACTTCCAATTATCAAAATAAATCTGACATATTTACTTCAATTTTGAAAATTTATTTCAGCACATTACATTAGCAATATCAGTCAGTCATCATCTACCGCTTTATCCTCAACCAGAGGGTCGCGGGGGGTGCCGTGCCAATCTCAGCTACATCGGGCGATAGGCGGGGTACACCCTGGACAGTTTCGCAGGGCCACACAGATAGAGACAAACAACCATTCACTCTCACACTCACTCCTATGGTCAATTTAGAGTGTCCAATTTACCTAATCCCCACATTGCATGTTTTTGGACTGTGGGAGGAAGCCGGAGAACCCGGAGAGAACCCACGCACACACGGGGAGAACATGCAAACTCCATGCAGAAAGGCCCTTGTTCCAACCGGGGCTCGAACCTGGGTCTTCTCGCTGCAAGGCATATGTATAGGTATATGTATATATACATATATATGTATATATACATATATATATATAAATAAATATATAAATAAATATATAAAAGTGAAACAGAGAGAAAAGAGGAAAGGCAAGAGTCTGGGACTAAGAGTAGGGACTTTGAATATTGGGACAATGACGGGAAAAGCTCGAGAGTTGATTGACATGATGCAGAGAAGGAAGGTGGATATACTGTGTGTCCATTCTTTAGAGGGTGTATGGACACACAATATTAACAGATTAATATAATGGTTTTTATTGCAGTGTGTTGCTGTGTTACGGTAGTGACAAATTTTAGGAGTTGAAAAACATTTCAAGAACAGGCAGACATTAATATATGAAATTTGACTGCGCCTTTACTAGATATGTACCATAGAAATATGGTACAATATATGTATGGACAAGGTTTTTGGAAAAAAACAACTTTTGAAAATGTGTTTCCAACTCTGGACTTTGCACGAATTCGGTAGAATGGCCCACATAGACAGGTGTGTGCCTTTCCTAATCAAGTCCAATCAGTTTAATTAAACACAGCTGGACTCCAATGAAGGAGCAGAACCATCTCAAGGACAATCAGAAGAAATGGACAGCATGTGAGTTAAATATGAGTGTCACAGCAAAGAGTCGCACTGGACTATAAGTCACATTTTTTGGGGGAAATTTATTTTATAAAATCAGATGTGAGAGGGACCTCATTTAATAGAGTTCTATTTTCTATACAGCTGAGGTAATGAACACATTTAATGCTCCTGAAAAAAAACACAATAACAATTATGTATAATAAAAATAATAAAAACCTTTTCTGTTTTGTCTTTGTTCAGCTTCTCTCTGTGCTGCTACTAAACATGTAATAATTCAAATGATTTTAATAGGAATATTACTAATATAATCCAATAATTTGACTTATTACATGTTTAGTTAGTGATATTCCTATTATAAAAGTATACATATATCTCATGCCATTCTGTATCCATATATTGATTTAACATAAATACCTTGTGTGTGTGTATGTATTCATTGCACCTTTCTGTTCTGTTTAATGTTATTTGAAGCCCATGGTTATAATTATTCATAATTATGCATAATAACTACATCTCTGATGTTTATAACAAACCAAACTGTTTGAAAATCGGTAGAAAATTGAGGAAGTTATGGTTATTTAAAAAGTCCATGTACCACTACAACACATGTTATGGCTGAGCGAGCTGTGGCAAGATGGCCAACAGTGAAGTGCTAAAGTGCTAAGGTATTAAACTGCTTGTGTTATTGCACATTGTCCTATTGCACAAGTTTATACAGTGGTGATGTAAGGCACATCGCCAGATTGGACAGATATTATTGCACTAGGTTAGGAAAAAGAGAAATAATATTTCATAACAATTGGTAAGTGGTTACTTACTAGGACTTCCAAGGTGTTCTCCAGGTGGTTCTTGTCTTTTGTTGCTTGTCATTCATATTTTTTGTCCCACATAAAAATATGAATTATATCTGAAAAGTATAATCTGTCAGTCAAATTTATTTTCATGCAACTAATATTTAACTTAAACAATTCCATATGTGATCCTGTGTGATTTAATTAAGTTAGTATAGCTTTTATTTATTGTGAAATTTACTGAGCCTCTGAAAATGTTTTGCACCTGCAATCCTTACAGTTCCAGTGTGTCACATTTGGGAGAACATGAATAAACCACATGGTCATCTTCAGGAGATAGTTGCAGCAGTTGGACTTGCTTGAGTTCAGTTGAAGATATTTCACCTCTCATCTAAGAGGCTTCTTCAGTTCCCAGATGAGAGTTAAATGACCTGGATGACTGAGAACAGAATCCAGATTTCTCAGATGTAAGTTTGTATCAGTGTAAACGCTTTATGTGTTCCAGGGTGATGTTGGCCCTCCAGGACTGAGAGGGGAGGCTGGTCGATTAGGTGAAATGGTAAGTTAATAAAGCAGCAGTTGTATCTGCACTGTGGCTTCTCTGATCTGCTGCCAGTCCTGTCTTCATGTTCTGATGATTCTACTGCATTTTACTGGTGTTTGTCAGGGAGACAGAGGGGAGCCAGGCTCACCGGGAGAACCAGGGCCTCCAGGACCTAAGGTGAAATTAATTAATAACCACTGCTTCATTCCTCAGGTTCCTCTCCTGTACCCACGTCTCACCGCTGTACTTTAATCAAACAGATTTTTCAAATAAACCTTAGTCACATGACTGTGGTGACTGCATCATTTGTGTACCATGGACTCCTGTATTAAAAATGGACATAACCTTTCAGTAACAAAAGTTAAGCCAAGGTAGGATGGCGTCGTAATTAGTAAAAAGAGAGTAGGTAAAAAACCCCAGCTTCCTACAAAGGTTTCCATGTCAGACTGTGTGAAAATGAGTTTCTACTTCTCACTTTACTAGTTACTGGTCTCGATCACCAGTTTCAGTTTCTTCAGTAGAACATGACGTCAGTTTAGATCTGAAAAACTGACCTGACTCTGGTCAAACCACAAATCTGGAGGCTTCACAGCAGCAGTTTTTCAACCAGAAGATTTCATCCATTCATAAACAGACTGACATGTTTACCTGCATCTATTTTCTACTGATGACTACTCTCCTGGACATGCTAGAGCTAACTACAGCTAACTAGAGCGAGAGTAACTTGTGTCTCGTTGAGTGTAGCAGCATTATCTCAGTTGGAGAAAGTGTTCACCTGAAGAGCTTAGGTGTGTAAACTCAATAACCCTGAAATCTACGGTACTTGGCAGAGGAAATGCAGGCAGCTCTGGCCACAGTGTCCTGTCCCCATGACTCTCAGTCAAACTTACATAATGATAAATCCCATAATTATGTGTTGTGAAAGAGCATACACATTCTGAATTGTGCCTCTTCTCCTGGTGGCCAAAGTAACAGAAGATAATTATTCACAGTAATAATTATAATAGTGACAATCTGGATCCAAATGTCAAGCAATTCTTATTTGATATCCATGTTTTACACAGGGTCCTCCTGGAGCGATGGGTGAACCAGGACCTCCTGGAGAGACTGGATCAGTGGTAAGAAGAAGTTTATGACGTGTTCTTTGAAGATGTATGATGTATGCGAACAGCCTCAACACATATAAGCTCAAGCTCTACAGGAAATGGAAAGAAAACATAAATACAGTTTGTTACATGGTCACGTTCAATGATAGGATTTCCAAGTGAGACAATGTTGAATATGTTTTCACCTTGTATCTTTGTTTTCCAACCAGGGAGGACCAGGACTTCAAGGCTCCAGTGGATTACTTGGACCAACAGGAGCAAAGGTCAGTGTTAGAAATAAATTAAACATAATAACAAAATAAAGACGTTTGAAGAAGTTTGAGCTGCTTGATTTAGATTCAGTGAAGAAATGTTGGCCAGTCACAATTGTCATGCTTAATAAAGTTAGAGTTACAGCAAATAGACTAAAACATGCTAAAAACCTCAGTGTGGGTCTTTGTGCCATATAAAATCAGCAGTAATCTGAATTTGTGCACACATGATATGACATAACATAATTCTTCAACATAATTAGATTTGTTGGCTATGCTGTCATGTCAGACGCACGTGAGTGAATATTTTCTCATGTCAGACGTCTCATGTCAGACATGAGTGAATCTTTTCTCATGTCAGGCTTGAGTGAATCTTTTCTCATGTCAGACGTCTCATGTCAGACGTGAGTGAATCTTTTCTCATGTCAAACGTCTCATGTCAGACGTGAGTGAATCTTTTCTCATGTCAGATTTGAGTGAATCTTTTCTCATGTCAGATGTGAGTGAATATTTTCTCATGTCAGACGTGAGTGAATCTTTCTCATGTCAGGCGTGAGTGAATCTTTTCTCATGTCAGGCGTCTCATGTCAGACTTGAGTGAATCTTTTCTCATGTCATACGTCTCATGTCTGACTTGAGTGAATCTTTTCTCATGTCAGACTTGAGTGAATCTTTTCTCATGTCAGACGTCTCATGTCAGACTTGAGTGAATCTTTTCTCATGTCAGACATCTCATGTCAGACTTGAGTGAATCTTTCTCATGTCAGACATCTCATGTCAGACTTGAGTGAATCTTTTCTCATGTCAGAGTTGAGTGAATCTTTTCTCATGTCAGACGTCTCATGTCAGATGTGAGTGAATCTCTTCTCATGTCACACGTCTCATGTTAGACGTGAGTGAATCTTTTTCTCATGTTAGACGTGAGTGAATCTTTTTCTCATGTTAGACGTGAGTGATAAGATATCAGTGTTACATCACTCAGTTAATACAGGTTAATACCAGTGCATCAGTGTCTGAGACCATGTGCAGTATTTGTGATGTCCCACTGTGTGGACTGAAAAAGTAGCTGAATGAAAGAGCACATGCTGACATCTGCAAACATACGGGCACGCCCACCATGTGTGTGTGTGTGTCTGTGTGTGTGTGTGATGCTATTTTCAGCCTCCTCTGAAGTTGTTTGACTCGCAGCCACGCTGCTCACTAATTTAGGACGTTTCCTGTTATCATAATAAACTACTTTCCCCCGAGAATCGGGAGGCAACTGCAGGGTGGTGGTACACATGCACCACACACAGTTGGTGTCCATGTGTGGACTTGTCCTGTATGTGTGTGGAGAGCCAGTTACTGTACATTTAAATGACACAAACAGGAACCAAATGTCAACCAACATCAAACCAAAGTGTTTCCAGTGAGGTTGAAGCAGCAGTTGGAAGAAATGTTTGTTATTGAGTTTCATCCACAGGTTTTTAAATTGTGGGACTCTTGAGTCTCAGTCCTGAGCGTCTTTCATCACATGAGCACAGACAGACACACTTTTGTCATTCAGGACAGACGATGTGACATAATCTCCCACTAGTTTTGTAGACTTGTTATTTTTGCCTCTGTTGGAATAACAGTCTGACTGTGGAAGTAATTATCATGGAACAGCCAATATAAGCACATTTTCTCTTACATTGGTCAGAGCTGATGACACTGATGAATTCAAAAGTTCTGTCTTTTTAATTAATACAATTTATCTTTAAATGTCATGCTGATGGAGTCTTTAATATCAGACATCTGAAGACTCTGATATTTAGGGAAATAGAGCATTAAAGACCCAGAAATATCTGAAAAGCCACATCTCTCAGCTCGGGGATCCCAGGGCGTTCCCATGCAGGCCAGATGGGATGTGTTCCCAACAGCATGTTCAAGGTCTTATCTGGGGGTCTCCTCCCAGTTGGTTGTGTCAAGAAAACCACTACAGGGAGTCCAGCAGAAAATCTGAGATTCATGACCACCATCTATGAGGGGCCGTATAGGCCATAATTCCTTTTTTACCTCACACATACACAATTTTACCTCTTACATTCACTTTTTTAGCTCTCACATTCACTAGTTATGGCTCTCACATCCACAATTTTACCTCTCACATACACAAAACACCTTTCACATACAATCTTTTAGCTCTCACATTCACTATTTTCCATTCACTTTTGTAGCTTTTACATTCACTTTTTTTAGCTCTCAAATTCGCTTTTTTAGCTCTCACATTCACTTTTTTTAGCTCTCATATTCACTATTTAATTCATAATAATAATAATATAATAATAATAATATAATATAATAATAATTCATGTTGTATTTTTACCTTTTTTTAGCAGGTTCACAAGTTGTAAAATATCACATATATATATATATATATATATATATATATAGTATATAGTATATACAGTGTGAAAGAGGCTGAAGTGACCAGTGCATGAGTCTCTGCAGACACTGAATGAGGAAATGATATCTTTATCCTGACACTGAGGTCAGTTCCAGAGACACTTGAACCCCAGCGTCTGTCTCCTCTGCTCAGAGACTCTGTTGTGTGTTCTTGTCTTTCTTTCCTCGCTCTCTTTATCTTTCATTGACTTTTCTTTCAAATCCTCAGCACAGATTAATCTGAGCTCCGGTCTGAACTCAAAGACTCTCTTCAGTGTTAAAGAGTATTTGGCAGGCTGAAGTGGCAGATTGCTTGGCTTCCATGAAAGGACAGTGTCAGAGAACTTGTCTATTTTCTCTTGTTCTAGACGTCCACAGATTGATGTCATCTTGTCATTTATTGGGCAGTGGTGGGCGTCTGGGCTGTGTAATTATGAGGTCTGCTGCTCTTACGGGTTTATGTGTGCAGTGTGGTGAGACACTTCAAAGGAGAACACATGCAGTGGACAGTTAATTCACTTGTTTCTTCACTGCCAACATCGAGAGCGCTGCACTTCACTGTGTGTGTGTTTCCTCACAGGGTATAACTTTAACCAGAGTTAAAGGAATACTTCACCAATTTGCTTGTGGCTTTGTATTGCTAGAATAGCAGTAGTATTTTAAAAAAAAAATTGTGCTAACCTCCCTCAGTATTATAACATATTATACTCAACTGTATTTACACCAAATCTGATTGTTTTGTTTTTTTTTTTAGCCAAGATTATGCCGCAATAAGTATATTTATGTTCCCAACCTTCAACTTTGAAAATGTCCAGTTTATTCCCATATTTTCCTGTTAATTCCCATGGAATGTTTCTAACTTTGAAAATTCCCGGAATTTTCAACCCTAGTTATTCCCTTGCTGTACACACATACAGGCAGACAGTCCATAGAGAAAATCAGTGATTTTAACATCACACACACAGGAGTTGTTGATCCACTGCTGCCTCCAGTTCAAATGTCTTATTTTGTCACTTCAGTGTTTGAAATCCTTTGTTCAGATTGACCTCAGTGACACAAAGTGACCACACTTCACACGAGGCCTGTGTCCCCGCAGCTAAAATCACTGATTTTCTCTGTGGACTTTGGTGTGTGAGAGTGAGCAGTACAAGATTTCCAGTATCAATTATGAACCAACATTTAAAAGTTAATAGAAATACAACAGTGGCATTGTCTTCAAGTGTTAATTATGAGGTTCAGATGAGTTCTGCAAAGACTACATGTGTAGTCAGGTTGCTCATGTGTCCACAGCTTGTTTCATGTGGTCATTGGCTCAGTCAATGTATTATCGTGGTGCAAACTGGAACCTGTTCACATCCCACTCACAATGAGATTTAAACTTTATATGCATTTTGTGTTGTGGCTTCGAGTGTGTTTGTTTGTTGCAGTTATTTTTTATTGTAACAACTGTGAGGTCTCCGCCCACAGGACTCACCACACCACAAACTGTCCCTGCGTCAGCACTGCACCACTACGACTCACTCACTCACCACATTCCACACACAAACACTCTCCATCAACTTACATCAGACTCATTCAGCACAGCAAACAGATTTATTATATATTATTTTTCTCTTCTCTAATCAGCAAATGGAAACCAGCAAATAACAGCAAATAAATGATTAGTCAGCTGATGTTTCAGTGATCATCGTCACTGGTTACAGTGCATTGAATGTGTCAAAGTGCTCTGCATTAGTTTGTTTCCTCCTGCATAAGTTTGTGTTTCCTCCTGCATTAGTGTGTTTCCTCCTGCATTAGTGTTTCCTCCTTCATTAGTTTGTGTTTCCTCCTGCATTAGTTTGTGTTTCCTCCTGCATTAATTTATTTCCTCCTGCATTAGTTTGTGTTTCCTCCTGCATTAGTTTGTGTTTCCACCTGCATTAGTTTGTGTTTCCTCCTGCATTATTACAAGCCTGTATGTCTACTTGCCTTAAGTCAGCACATATCACCACACACACATCACATCTGAATCACATCAATCAAAAAACAAAATTTTTTGATTGAAAAAAATCATGTTTCCAGGGGAGCTCATGTCTCATTAAGGGGGACTGAGACCTCCCTGACTCCCCCGTAGTTCACACCATGGTTACTTCATCAGCCTACCCAAGGACTTTCTGTGATATAAGCGCTTTTATGATGAATATAGGATGGATGTGGACAACACTGTGACTCTGTGTGTTACTGTAGGCTAATCATCACTGTAGACACTCTCTGATTCTGTAGAATTGTTGTGAAATGTTCCTGTCATAGATCACGTCATGATGAAGATTATAGCTAACACTTTAACTTCACTGTAGTTTATATTTACACGTGGAAATATAGTCATGAAATAGTGTTGTTCAAAATGTTTTAATGTGAAATAGCGTCAAACAAGTGAGTCAGTTTGAACATGGACACTTTTATAATGATAGGTAAGTAATAAGTAATGTTTGATCCATATTCTCATCTTCAGTTTGTGTGTCGTCAAGTTACAGCTGAATAAATATCAAATCCAATGTAAGATAATGGTAGGACTGCAGCATTTATCATCATTAATGAAAGTAAAGTCTGTTAAATGATGAATGAGTGCATTACACTGTATAAAATGTAAAAGTGTTCATTTACTGACACTCTTCATATAAATGTCATGGTCACTGACTTGTGTTCATATTTCTGCTTGACTGGATTAAAATGGAGGCTGTGCTCTTTGTTTACCTGTTGCCACGGTGAATCGTAGTATCAGCGCTCCATTGATGATGGCTTTTTTCATTCCCAACGCACACGCTGAACCCAGAGTGAACATACTCAAAGATGATTGAACTGATGCTAATCAACTGTTCTGGAACCCAAAACTCAGAGTTTGACAGCTCAGAGTTGGTCAAGCTAGAGTTCAAAAATACATTTTGCAAAAAATAATATACAACAATAAATACAGTTTGTTGTTAAAAAATCTTGGTATGAAAACCCAACCAGCCCCCAATATAATCTAAGTATCATAAATATTTCCACAGTAACAACGTTCATTTTGGTGTCAGTGTTCAGTGAAAGATGGAGAATATGAGCGAAAACTGAGGAGGAAAAGAGCAGCAGTGTGTCACCATCATAACATCTATCATATAATGTTCTTCTTCTTCACTGATGATGATGATGATTGTGCACTGTGTGTCTTCTACAATTAACCCTGCATTAGATGATGATCAAATGACAGATATGACCTCAATATAAAAGTGTAAGATGAAACATGCTGACATGTGTTTTGTGTCCTTAGGGACAGAAAGGAGATCCTGGGTCTGCTGGTCCTGCTGGAGCTCCAGGTTCCCCGGTAAGCTTTAGTATTTGTTTGTCATCCGTATTACAGAAGGCTGCAGATTATCATTTTATTTTATGTCATACCTCGACACTAAAACACAAATCTATGATGAATTTACAGTGACTATAAAGGTCAGAAAGTGACAAATATAACAGCTGCACATGAACATAAAGACTGCACAGAAAACATGTTTTCTGTTAACTCTGTTTAGTATTATGTGGAAACAGCTACTTTTATTACTGCTGCTATAAAGATTTGAAGGGCAGACGAAAGACAACATAAACACGAGACCTCACATTCACACACATACACACACACTAGCAGCAGAACAGCAGTCAATGAATTTGTCACAATTTTTCACATGAAGTCGTCCAGAGACAGAATAATCATAGAATAACATACATGTTGAAGCTGCCTTCTACTTTCAGATTGTCACGTCTGTCAGAGTCAGACTGCTAAAGTCATCACTAACACATTTTACACATCCTGTTGTGTGCTGGATATTTTTCTCCCTCCCTTCCTAATCAAGCTGTGTAAACACTGACACTGAAGCTAAAGTGAGACAGCAGCTTCTGTTACTGTAAATACTTTGACTGGTCCACATTGTCTCTATTGTTATTGCTTGTAACGATGCTTACAAACATTCAATGAGTCCAGACACTGCAGACACGACCAACACACACTGTCTGCTCAAGAGTTTGGCTCCACTTTAAATAATAATAATAATGATAAATTTAATTTAAGAAAAAGAAAAACACATAAAATCAACTCAATAAAATAGGGCAGTGACGGTAAAAGCAGGGAGGCAGTCCGGAACAGGTGAGTTTTAAGTCTTGATTGTTCAGATGGGGAGAGGTGGCGAAATGTGATGTAGGTGCTGATGAGTTATGGATTTTCTGGTTGAAGTAGTCCATTACGGAGTTGCAGGTTTCCGTGGAATATTGGTTTCTGTGGTGATATTGCTCATAATAGAGAAGAGTGTTTTTGAGTCTCCTTCATTGGAGAGGATGAGGCCGGAGTAGTAACTGGTTTTGGTTTGTGAGATTATTGTGTGATATGGGTGGTGTACATGTCCTTGTGGATGGTGAAAGCAGTTCTTTTGAGTAATCACTCAAGCTGTTGGTTTTTGGATTTGGAGTTATACTGGTTTATACAGTAGAACAGTATTTGTGAAGAGGGAGCTTATGTACCACTGGCACTTTACAAACATCAGTTTACAAACTTCACTTTACAAACATCACTTTACAAACTTCACTTTACAATCAGTTTACAAACTTCACTTTACAAACATCAGTTTACAAACTTCAGTTTACAAATATCACTTTACAAACTTCAGTTTACACACTTCACTTTACAAACATCACTTTACAGACTTCACTTTACAAACGTCACTTTACGAAAGGCAAACAAAAAGGCTGTTCATGTAAAGATATTCAAATAAATATATTCTGATGTGGTTATTTCATTACTTTTATTCACACTTACCATATGGTTATCGTATTTACTAGCAGATTTATCTCAGTTGTATTTACAGAAAATCAGAAAAGAGTTTTTTTAGATGTGTTTGTTTCAGGTACAGTAATCTCAGCGTGACATGGTCATGAAAATTACATCGCAATTTTTTTGTGATTTTGATCAAAATTGGTGTGACTGATAATCTTAATTTTCAAAGAAAGAAAGAGAAAGAAAGAAACATCCAGTCATGATGATTCCGCAGTTTATTGGATATTTTAATTTTAATTATTATTTTAATTTGAATATTGCATTTAAGTCTTAAACATGCTGTGTCTGATCGACAGTGCAAACTCCTACATGTTTAAAAATATAAATGTTATAAAACTACATGAAGCTCAGACATAAAACCTGTTGACTGGAGTTGTTTTACAGAACCAGAACTATTAAATGTGTTTTATAATGTTCACATTTTACAATTATAGTGTTTTTTGGATTTGTTTTTTTAAATAAAACCTTTTGTTTTTCTTCTTAAATTGTAAAAGCTGTATTTTAACATACGGTAAATAACTGCTAGATATTGAAAGTTATTCTGGAAAAAATGGGCAAAAGCCCTTACAAGATATTTTCTGGCTTTTCTATGGTTAAAGACATTTTTGAGGCTTATGCGTTCAAGGGTTAAAGTAAAGTAGTGACAGTAAATATGTGCACTAAACTGGACTACAACTGTGCATGACAAGACTGAAAAGTTAATGTAACATTTGTAATCATATGTTTAACGTTTATGTTTGACTTCTGTCTCTGTGTCTGTGTCAGGGAGCTCCTGGTGCAGTGGGCCCTCGAGGACCTGCAGTAAGACCTGACCTAAAGTTCACATGTGTCAAAACTCACCTGCATCACTTTAGTTCACGTCTTCCTCATTGTCGTTTCAGGGAGATTCAGGGTCGCCTGGACCTCAGGGACTTCCTGGAACAAAGGTAACTTTTACTTTGCCTTTCATCATAAAACTTAACAGCAGTTATTGTCACACCGGAAAGCATGTGTGTGTATATGTGTGTGTGTGTGTGAGAGAGTGATTTTTTTTTTTTTACCTCACTGAGACAAAGTTTTTATGTCAGTGACACAAAGTGACCACACGAGGCAGCAGTAGACCAGCAGCTCCTGTGTCCCCGCCAGCTAAATCACTGATTTTCTCTATGGACTTTGGTGTGTGAGAGCAGTGGCGATTTTGGTCTGGAAATTCTGGTGGGGCCATGCAGGAAAATCTTATAATGCAATCCAGAAATAGCACATATTACTCTCATACCCTCACAACAACAATACAGTAGCAAGTGAGAGAGGGGACCACAGCACCTTTGACACAACATTGCAGCTGAATAAAGCCATCACACAAACAATGACATATATTATTATATCAATAGCACCACCAAATGGCAGTGTTCAAAATCTCACAATATCAAATACTCAAGAAACAACAACGTGACAACAATAACAACAATGCGCGACTCATGGCAACACACACACACACACACACACACGTATCGCCAGTTACACATTACAGAAATGCCACTATAATTCAAACAATATGTAAAGTACATTATCAATTACAAGTTACAAGTACATTGTAAATTAGACTGACCGCTCACTTCTTGAAGAGGAATGACGCTCTACAGTCCTTCATGTGCACAAACCAGTGCCGCCCTTGCTTCAAATCAACCAATGAGAAACGCTCTGGGTCCCTGAACTTCTGACCCCACTGCTGAAAGTGAAGCGTGCGCTGTACACGCGCAAGTGCACACTTTCAGTTCAGCAATACACAACACTGCAGATGCTGGGAGGATATCTCGGCCGGGCCACACTGACCAGAAACAGAGGACACGCAGCATCCGGCACAACCAACTATTCACATACAACTACATGATGTGTCTTCAGAGGAAACTGCGTTCATCAAATGAAAACTGCGGACGTTTCATTGGGGACAACGTTGAATTTGTTATTAACTTGTGCTCCACAACATTTTTGACACAAAAAATAAAATCTTATAATCCTTCCCTGCTCAGCAGTGCCCTCTGGTGGGGCACGGCCCTTAATGCACGCTGTGTGAGAGTGAGCAGAACAAGATATTCAGTATCAATTATTAACCAACATTTAAAAGTTAATAGAAATAGATACAACCATGACATTGTCTTCAAGTGTAAATCATGAGGTTCAGATGAGTTCAGACTGATTCAGACTGAGGTTCCGAGAGGTTCAGACTGGTTCAGCTCGCTTCACAGCACCAGGAGAATGCAACCCTGATGATATTAATGTGTCCATATCACATACATTCACAGCTCAGAAAAGCTGAACTATGACTTCAAAGCATAATATTCCCTGTGGTTCCTTGTGCACAGAAACACGCCACTTTTCTCATTTGTCTTTGAGCGATGTGGAGAAAGGTCTGCCTCTGCAGTGGCCTCATAATGACATCATTTATTTGGCTGCAGCTCAGCATATGAGTCCAGCTGATTTATTTTGCAAAACCATTAAGGTGGTAAGTGCTTGTTAATTTACAGCAAAAGTCAGATAAGTGTGTGTGTGGGGTCATGACCTCACACTTCGTCAGGGCAAACCCATCTGGTGAACACACACACACATACACTCAGCAGACTGGACACCCTGGTAATCGCTCTGCCGCCCTCTTGTGGTCAAGTTTAGGCAGTACATTTACAGGAAGTGAGGACCAGTGAATCATAGAAGGGGCATTTAATAAATAAAAAGTACAATTCAGATATGTTTAAAATACATAAGTTTTAAGCACCTTTGAATTTAATGTTTCCCTCTGAAGTTAAGAAAGTTAAAAATTAGTGACTGTGTGACTGTGACTGTGTGACTGTTTGACTGCCTGTTTTTGACTGACTGTGTGACTGATTGTTTGACTGTGGGACTGTTTGTGACTGTGATGGTTTGTGACTGTGTGACGTGTGTGTGACTGATTGTTTGACTGTGTGACTGTTTTTGACTGTGAGACTGTTTGACTGTGAGACTGTTTTTGACTGTGAGACTTTGTGACTGTGGGACTGTTGGGACTTTGATGGTTTGTGACTGTGTGACTTTGTGACAGTTTGTGACTGTGTGACTGTGTGACTGTTTGTGACTGTGTGACTGTTTGTGACTGTTTGTGACTGTTTGACTGTGTGACTGTGAGACTTTGTGACTGTGAGACTTTGTGACTTTGTGACTGTGTGATGGTTTGTGTTTGACTGTTTGTCACTGTGTGACTATTTGTGACTGTGTGACTGTGTGACTTTGTGACTGTGTGACTGTTTGTGACGGTTTGTGACGGTTTGTGACTGTGTGACTGTGACGGTTTGTGAATGTGTGCCTCAGGACATGTTGGTGTTTGAAGATAATTTAGCTGATCATCATAAATTCAAAGGTTTTTTTGAATGCTGTTAAAATAAGTATTAGAGAAAATCAAGTGTGTGTGCATGTCTGTGTGTGTGTGTGTGCGTGCGTGCGTGCGCGCATGCCCGTGCGTGTGTGTGTGTGTGTGTGTGGACCTGAGCCATCTCATTTCTCCCTCAGTGCCTCCTGACTAAGCTGTCATGCACTCTGCCACATTCAGCCTAAAGCACTGCGTCCTTCTCTTTCATCTCATTCTCCCTCTCTTTCATTTCCTTCCTCTCTCACCCCTCTCCTCTCCTCCAAAATCTCTCTCTCTGTCCAGGGAATCCAGGGGCCCGAGGGGCCGCCGGGACCGATCGGCCAAGATGGTCCCAAGGTCTGTTTGTTGAACGTTCTAATGAGTTATTATGCTAATGAGCTGTGCTTATGCTGGTCCCTCCTTTAAATTATAGTTGTTTCTAAATATGAGACAAATATCATGGCTGCCAAGGACACTTTATATGTGGACTGTTTCTGTATGTGTGTTTTTCTCCTTCAAAGATCTAATTTCACTTGTCTTTTATGCATAACTGAGTTTTTACTATATTTGCAAATTAGACTAGGAGTCATTGCAGACGGTTACTAATATTACATGAGGAGGACTGGTTTAAACAGCATCACAGCATCAGAGACTAACATTCTGACTTCAACAAAGAATGAAACACTGAATGAACCTTTATGTGTAAGAATCTGTGCTTTTGTCTTTCCAACCACTGTGTGTTCCCATTTCCCCGACCTTGAAACCTACATTTCCTGTCTCTTTGGAATTTGTATTCTCATCACAGCACAAAGATGGAAGGAGGGTCTTGAGTGGTGGGAGATCATCGTGTGATATATTTATGTATATATGTATATGTATATGTATATACATACTTTGTATACACACATATGTACATATATATGTATATATATACATATATGTGTGTATATATATGTATATATATATATATGTTTATATATATATATATATATATATATATATATATATATATATATATACCTATATACATGCAGCTGGCATGTTAAGTGAGTGAATGATGTGATAGAGCCGTGGCTGTTTAACAGGGAACAGAGCGACTGTGTGAGTGTCTGAGAGGATAATGATTAGTCGTCTCAGTTTGATTTATATTCCTCTGCACTCATGCACCTCTCAGACACGCTGCTCCTGTATGAATGCAAACAGCAGCTACGCTTTGATGTGACCTCTGTGACCCCTGCGTGATCTTCTCTGTGATTGTCAAACACAGAAGCAACACTTGTTAGAGATTAGACTGAGGACTCGACACGAGGCCCTCTCAAGTATTGACAGACAAGTGTGTGTGTTATGCAGGGGAAGTGTGGAGATCCAGGAGTTACTGGTTCATTCGGTCCACCAGGTGAGAGGGTGAGTAAATCAGATGTTTGTTAAGCGCATTCACTTTATCTTTACCTTCTTCTCTTTTGTTTCTGTTTGTTGTCTTTGTTCAGTGTTTTATTCTGTGGTCCAACACAATAACTTTGTATGAGAGTTAATCCTCTCATATTTGAAACAGACTCAAGGGTGAACTGATTATATTTCAATAACAAAAAGTATGTTTCCACCCCCTGTGAGATTGTCTTTAAAGAATAACACAAACAAACTTGATCTTAAAAGTGACGCTGGTGCAGCCACAGTGCGACACACTGTCACTGTCAACTGAAGTAATAAATACAATAAAATAAATCATTTTAAATTTGGCGCAAATGTCTTTTAAACTAATTCTGTCTAACAGAGAGATAAAGATGTGAACATGTTAACTAGGTCAAGAGTTTACTAGATGAGGCATTCGTTTCATTGTTTTCACTGAGCACCAGCCTCTGTGTCTAAGGCTGGGTCTCAGTATTCAGCACCTCAGTCAACCATACTCCAAAAAAACATTTATTTATTTAAAAAATAATTTAAAATAAAATCAGGAACAGAAACCAAAGAGCCGGTGCGCCAAAGCAGCAGCAGCAGGGTGTGCGGCCAGTGGCGCAGCGGGGAAACGCAAATGCCGCTGTTCACCTCACAGGTGCTGAAAAGTCGCCTGCTGCTCACCGTCTACCAGGGCAAAACACATGCAGATTACCAGTGGCAGTGTTTTGTAATATCCTCGACCTGCTGCAATAAATGCCTCAGTTCTTAAAAAAATGCGTTGATGACACAGAGAAACTTCATCATGCGCCTCGCAACTGAACTGCGTTCTGTTTTAAGTTTAAAGAAATAATTAATTTCTATTGAGTTATAAATGAAAAAAATCCTCATCACCTGTATTCAAATTAAACATCTATTTATTTTCACTTTGTACTTTGATTATGGAAATTATATGTAAATGAATTATGAACGGTCAAAATGACCACTTTGGTATTTGGTATTTCTCTACATTATTTCTGCTGGTTTGAGTGTTAATGATAAATTGATTAGAAATATTAGAAGTGGTGGGGTCAAAATTGTTGATCATAAATAGTGCAGGGGACGTATATGACGCCTATGGTCCCACATGTGGTGACGTGGGCATTTAATAATTGTAAATGATGGTCATAACATTTATACCATGGATATTATTTTAAACAGAGGTTTGTTGTAAGTGGGCATGTGCTTGTTGTTGTTCAGCACTGTTTTCTGTATGTGTTCCGGGACCTGTGTCCTCTAATCATCCCTGCCCTGTCAACTTTACGTTCCGGCACCTTATGATTTACAAATGACTCACTGGTTGAAGGCTATACCTGGTCATATTGCTGTTGGTTATGTTTAACGTGATGATTACATGCTGCGCGAATAGACTATAGAATAATAAAAAATATAAGTACCGTAGGCTAATAATTGTGCCCCCCATGCATTTCATATGCCCCCGTTAAAACTAAGGTCTGGCAACGGGTCTGACATGGACTGCTTGAATTGTGAAGCAAAGCAGCTGTTAAACTCAAAAGTCGTCATCATAAAGTAAATAATTATTTGTACATTGAGACGAGCGTGCTCACAGGCGTCCGCTACGTTCACACGTGGCAGTGGTGTGTGTGTAAGCGTATACTTGTGTGTGTGAGAGAATGATTGTGCATCTTAGTGTGTGCGTAAGAGTATGATGTTATGTGTGAAACCAAGTATGATTTACTGCCTAAAGGGCCTCTCATAGTGACTGCTTGCGTGTCTTTCCACATCATCAGTATGTTTATGATTCAGACAGGGAGAGAGAGAGACAGAGATAATCTGCTCCACACCTGATATAATTATAATCCAGGGTTTTCTCTCATACATACAGTACATACAGCTGCTAAAATAGTTATTTGTAAAATGTATTATTTGTGTTTTCATGTATTCACATTCAACACAGACACTAAAACTACATTGAGAGGAGTCATAATCTACAGATGTTTTCTCTGAGAAGCACACGCGTCACTGAACACTCATCTGTTAAACACATGATGGAATATCGGCAGCCGCAGTAGCAACAACAGCAGCAGCGGTAACAAAAACAGCAGCAACAGCAGCAGCAGCAGTAACAAAAACAGCAGCAACAACAGCAGCAGCAACAACAGCTGCAGTAGTAACAACAGCAGCAGCAGTAACAGCAGCTGCAGTAGTAACGGCAGCAAAAACAACAGCAGCAGCAGTAACAGCAATAGCAGCAGTAACAACAGCAGCAGCAGTAACAGCAGTAACAACAGCAGCAGCAACAACAGCAGCAGCACTAACAAAACAGCAGCAGCAGTAACAAACAGCAGCAGCAGACAGCAGTAACAGCAGCAGCACTAACAAAAACAGCAGCAACAGCAGCAGCTGCAGTAACAAAAACAGCGGCAGTAACAGCAACAGCAGTAGGAGCAGCAGTAACAGCAGCTGCAGTAGTAACAACAGCAGCCGCAGTAACAGCAGCTGCAGTAGTAACAACAGCAGCAGCAGTAACAGCAGCCAGTAGCAACAACAGCAGCAGCGTAACAAAACAGCAGCAACAGCAGCAGCAGCAGCACTAACAAAACAGCAGCAACAACAGCAGCAGCACTAACAAAACAGCAGCAACAGCAGCAGCAGCAGTAGCAAAAACAGTAACAAAACAGCACTAGGAGCAGTAAACAGCGCTGCAGTAATAACAGCAGCGAGTAACAGCAGCGCAGTAGTACAGCAGCAGTAACAGCAGCAGCAGAAACAACAGCAGCAGCAGTAACAGCAATAGCAGCAGTAACAACAGCAGCAGCAGCAGCAGTAACAGCAGCAGCAGCAGCAGTAACAACAGCAGCAGCAACAACAGCAGCAGCACTAACAAAACAGCAGCAACACAGCAGCAGTAACAAAAACAGCGGCAGTAACAGCAATAGCAGCAGTAACAACAGCAGCAGCAGAAACAACAGCAGCAGCAGTAACAGCAGCAGCAGTAACAACAGCAGCAGCAGCAGTAACAGCAGCAGCAGCAGTAACAACAGCAGCAGTAACAGGGTGTGATCACACTTCACGTTCTTACTTCATGTGTGACAGACACACTTGTGATGACACCTGTTGGTAATTGACTCAATGATGAACATGTGTGTCAACAATAATAATAAGAAGAATCAGAAACATGCACACATTTGCCAGAAGATGACACTTTATAGTTTGCTTCCAAATAAAGTCACAATCGACTCTGTGGTTTAATGATCAGTTAATAAACCCAGTCCATCAAAGATCCATAACCTTTGACCTTTCCAGGGCTTGGCAGGGGAGCCAGGTGTTCCAGGTCTGCAAGGTGTCATGGGGCTGCCAGGGTTCAAAGGTCACAAGGTCAGGAATTCTTCAAGAAATCAATGCTCTTTAAGAGTAATGTTGAATACTGGTTGACTGGTTTACTTTTGTATCTATGAGTATGACTATGAGTAAAGAGTGATTTACATGTTTTACTGAAGCATGTGTCGACAGCTTAGCTTTAAACTCACTACATCCCAGATGACAGGATTCCTCTGTATGATGCTGAAGCTTGTCCTTCACATGTGTACACACACACACACACAGACACACACACACACAGCAGTGTGTTTGTGCTGTGTTTGATTTTCAGGACACTTTGTCTCACTGCCAGTGTCGAGACATTCTCTAATATTCACTGTTGTTTTTTTTAGGGTGACAAAGGAGATGATGGAGCCCAAGGAAACCAGGTATCATCTTTGTTAAGATATACAATCTTTTGTTTGGAATATATTTCACAACAGAACACAAATGTCATTTTTGTCACTTAACCTTTCATGCATAGTGGTCACTACAGACGACCAGCTATTCAATAGCTATTTTCCTGCATGTGTGTGAGTGTCGATGGTAGAATTCACACTGCTGGCCAGGTAGTGCAAGTGCAACAAAACATTCTCTGGGTCATGGTTAGGGTAAACAGAAGCTCCATGAAAAATACATGTTTAAAACAATGAAGTTCAGAATTGTTTCTTCCATGGCCAAAGAAATCTTGTCAAAGTCACAGACACACAGGTCAAAATATTGTAAGACCCCTTTAATCACAAAGGTCATAAGGTCGACCTGAGCATGTGATTAATGATCTAAGAGCAGATGTACAAATACTTAAAGTATGTCAAATGTATGAAACTGACCATACACTTAGTTCTGTTTAATCAGTCTAAGCAGGTATGAATAATAATAACAATAAACTTTATTTGTGTTAAAGCTGAGGTCAGCACAACGTAGAGCAGGCGTGTCCAAACTTGTTTTTAACGAGGACCAGATTTGCCTTCAGACCTGCATTTAACAGTCATACTCACTCACAAATGCACTGTTTTACATCATTTTATTTTCATTGCCACAATTGTCTTTTTTTTTTTTAATGGCAATGTGACCAAATCTAAGCCACGCAGGAGTGAAGAAATGAAAGAAGTCTGTCTTTCTTTCACATCTGTAATCACATATCAAAGTTGCATAATAGGAGGTGAATGCTGTCATAGCAGGACTCTGGTTTTAACCTGAGCTTATGGAAATGAAACATTAATAACATTATAAAACCAAATTTGTGACCTATAACATCTGACTGAGGGCCGGGATTGGCCCGCGGCCCGGACTTTGAACATACCTGAGACTGGAGCAGATTTCTGCAGCTCCTCTGGTTTGTGTCTCCCGGCCTGGGGTCACCTGACCTGTGGCAGTAGACAGACCAATCACAGAGCTGCTCACAGAGAGAGGGCTCTCTCCTATTGGTTGTTCTTCCTAAGCAGTTGCATGTTTAGTCCCTGCTGTACATTCCCATACACTGGCCTGATGTCAACTGTCCAGTTTGACAATTTATGATGTGAGTGAGTGAATAGTTTTTAAGTTCCAAAAGTGCTTCCAAACAATTTAAGTTGAACTTATTTGAAAGTGACTAACTTTATCTAATTACACAGAGTTAATGATCAAAGAGGAGCTGATTTAATATAATTAATTATGGAATTTTTTACCCCTATTGATCTTAGTAGGAACTTCCCATGTGGATTTATGAACAGTTGGTGCAACACATATATATCCACTGTAAGACTGTGCTCTCTGCTAACCACTGATGAGAGTTAAAAAAGTGTCTGAAGATGTGTGCACACGCCATTCAAGTGATTCAGCAAAGCTAAATGTGTCATGTTGCAGTGATTTACATCAGCCACTGTGAACACAGCCTAAATCACAACGTGAACAATCAAAGCAGGCGATGAATGCTCTGATCCAGTTGCTTCCTTGTACACGCACTGATGAAAAGCAGTGTAAAAGCCCAGAGGAGCAGTGGCTTACAGGGCTGTGGGCTGCACTTACAAAAGCCACACACCACATCAAACGTCAGCTTTGTTAAAGGTCAGCGTTTCAGCCATTTTCTATTCCCTCACTCCTCAGCTTTCTCTTATTGGCTGCTCGTGGTAATCATGACCTTTTCTCCTGCTCACACACTCACACAATGAAGACATGGACCAGCACACATCACTACACTGACACACACACACACACTCGGTGTCATCCTCACACACACACTCAGTGTCATCCTCACACACACACACACACACACACACACACACACACACAGAGTCATCCACACACACGTAAACAAACTCACATAAACCGTCAGTTAATCTTGGTGTGTGTGTGTGTATGTGTATGTGTGTGCGTGTGTGTGTGTGTGTGTCTTTGCAGGGACACCGAGGCAGAGAAGGAGATCCAGGGATTCCCGGTGTACCGGTGAGTGTTGGTCCTTTCTGCTTCCACTAGGTGGCAGCGAAGCACATGTTTCCAAAGCCACAGTGCGCTGCTTCTTCACTAACACATTACTGAACTAGTAAAGTGGCACATGTTTTACATCAATGTACATTAGTCATTTAATTTCTCTGGCTGTTTTCAGTAAAGCAGGGTTTCCTGATCACTAGGTCAGGGGCTGGGGTCACATGACCAGTGAGCTCTGGGCTGTTGAAAACAGAAAAACATGGTGGACATTCATAATATTCTATGTGGAAAAATCAATATCTCAAATTAAGCTTTTCAAATGTGTTTTCATGACACTTTATATAATAATATATAATATATAACTAAGAATGTGTTTGTTAGATAGACAAATGCAAGTCACAGTAGAAGCCATTACATTCAAGAGAGACAGAAAGCTGTTCTTTATTTGCACACTTCCTCTTTCAAACAGGAAATGCAGGCTCTGGCTCATTTGTTGTAGAAGCAGGGAACTCGCTCTGTTACAAAGAACAATTCTTATTTTGAAGCCATTATACTCATATAATAACATACTTTTGAGTATAGCATAATAGTTATACTATATACTATTATAGTTTTAAGCTTTAACCTTTAAGAAGATAGATTTGAAAACAGTGCCATAGTCTCTGTTCTAAAGCACTTAAAGGAATGATTATTTTCCAGTGATGACAAAGAATTTCAATAATATGGATGGAAATCTAACTCTGGAATGATTTGATCTCAGAGGTGAAATAGCAGAGAAGATGATCACCAATGTTAATAAATGGCAATAAACAAACACAATGATATAACGAGCTGTGCAGTGTGTGAGCCAAGATTTTCAATTGATGCTTTTAAGTGAAACAATACGAGACGAGCATCATCGATCAGTGAGTATCTATTACTGAGGGATTGATCTGTAGATCCTGGGATAGAGACAGCACAGTGGATCTGTGTGTGTGTGTGTGTGTGTGTGTGCTGGAGAATCTATATTGCATCACATGGAGACAGAATTGTGTCTCCTTGTCTGATACACTTGAGTCTGATGAAGCGTTTTCCATTTCTCAAGTAAGCAGCTTGATGTTCACACTCCTTCCATGTGACACATCCTCAAAACTAAAAGCGTCAGCAGTGAATCACACGTGTGTCACCACTCATGAATGAATGAATGAATGAATGAATATGGCATGTTTTGGTCTTCTAAACTCTAATCTGAAGAAGACAGGGTGTTTTCTACCTCCCAACCACATGTCCTCGCATTAATGCAGGTTTAAGTTGTACACAACGATCACTGTCACTGCTCGTCTTTGAAAAAGACAACAAAATCACAAGGGAAAAGAGGACAGCAGCTGTTGTTCTGACTGAGCTCTGTCGAAAACACTGTCAGGTGAGGCAGCCTATGTTGACAATATTTTAGGAAAGTCCATGCACACCAAAGTCCATGCAGAAATCAGCTAATATAGCTGACGGACACAGGAGCTGCTGATGTACTGCTGCACATTTGAAGTCACTGATGTTTTCAGCTGTGGATCAACAACTCCTGTGTGATGTAAATTAAAATCCCTGATTTTCTCTTTGGTGCGGGGAGTGAGGGATTTTTAAAAAACACATAAACTTGGAAATAATATTATTATTTGTATATATTATATTACTAGTTTAGCCTCTAAAATGGCACATGGATGTGCTGTATGAAAGTGTGAGTGTGAATGAGTAAATGTCAAAACTATAACATGAAGCAGTTTTGAGTGAAAATCTCTGTATAAATAGAGAGCAGGTTTTCACTGAGACTGTGTGTCTCCTCTGCAGGGGGCAGGCACACCTCACTCAGCATCTCACAAAACAACACTTTAAAAACCTGAATTATTCCTTTAAGCTGTCCCTTTTTGAGTGGCGCTGACAGTGTTTATGTGTGTCATGTACATGTCGATGTTCTTCATCAGTTCATGGAAGAAACAAGGACAGAAAAAAAAGACGAGGAACCAAAAACTAACAAACATAAGTGACATTAGATTAACATGCTGAAACTGAATTAAAGAAAAAGACTCTGATGAACCACTGAAAGAACTAAGATCTGCTGATGTTGTGTTAAATGTGTAAAATGTTTGATAGCCCTGCCGTTGTGACAGAGAGGATGTGTTGTGCATCAGCTATGCAGAACAGTGAGCGTCTCAGCCTTTGATATGTGAGCAGAACTTTCCTCTTCTTTTCCCTCCCCACCCTTCTTACTCGCTTTCTCTTTCTTCCATCAGGGCGAAGTCGGACCCAGGGGGAGGAACGGAGAGGTTTGTCGAATTAGACTTTGCGGTATTAGATATAATCCATTCTGTCTTATTCTGCACCACAGCGAGAAGCTCTGTCAAGCCTGCGCGGCTGCTACAGAAAACTACCTCCAGGCTGGGGGAAGTCTGGTCCCCCAGGCAGAAATATACATCACAAAAGCAGTCTTTCTCCAAAGGCGCTCACGTCTTAAACATCACACACTTACACTACTGTCTGCAGAATCACAATTTATGGGGATGAATCCTCGCTCACTTGTACTGGTGCTGCACCAATTGGAAGATATGAATTAATCCACCGTATTAACATGCCTGATAAATCATTAAAACAAATGAAGAAGTAAGAAAAACAAGAGCGTTGTACAGATTTTCCCCTCAGTTACTCATGTTATACACATTTTCATGCTGAACGGACCAAATGAAACGGGTTAACGGCAGATATTGAAGCTATAGCTGATGAAAGCTGCTCACGGATTCATCATGTGCCACAGATGTTCTCACTCACTTGTTTTGATCAGTTTGCACTTTAGACAATAAAGAGAAAAGGTTTGCGGTTTGAAGGCTGACAGCACCAGTTTGATCTCGAAGCTAATCTCTGTTGGCATCCACAGCTCCACCGACACTGAATGTAGTTGTGAATAAACATTATTGAATAAGGGTCAAGGAAAGTTATGGTAGATTATTATGCAAAACAAAGAATTAAAAACATTTTCAACTGTAGTTTTCATAATTGACCTGAATGAAGTGAAAGGATGTAAATCATTACTTGCCGTTATAGAAGACTGATGGTCACAGACTCTCAATCCCCTTTCTTTTTTTTTTATTATATTAATTCATTCATATAACATACAACATTTACAATGTACCCACCACCAAGTCATGTAAAGCAGCCAACCGCTGAGCTCCTTAACCTTTAACACATTAAAGGGATATTTAGTGTTATTTTGAGGTTCAGTCAGTGTGTTACACACAGAACAAAGTGTTCAGGAGAAAGGGAACTTCAAAAAAATAATAAATCAATATCTTTCATATATTATTTAGATATATTTTTTATATTTTTATATTATTGTAGATATATAACCCAAACTTCTTATCAGATTACAACACTCATTGTCACAACAGTCTGAAAATGACAAATGCAGTCTGAAAATGTGCCTAATCTCTGAAAATGTGCCTAATCTCTGAAAATGGGCCTAATCTCTGAAAATAGGACTAATCACTGAAGATGGGCCTAATCTCTGAAAATAGACCTAATCTCTGAAAATGTCCCTATTCTCTGAAAATAGGCCCAATCTCTGAAAATGTCGATAATTTCTGGAAATAGGCCTACTCTCTGAAAATGTCCCTATTCTCTGAAAATAGGCTTAATCTCTGAAAATGTTCTTAATCTCTGAAAAAAGGCCCAAACTCTTAAAATAGGCCCAATCTCTGAAAATGTCCCTATTCTCTGAAAATAGGCCCAATCTATGAAAATGTCCCTAATCTATGAAAATGTCCATAATCTCTGAAAATGGGCCTTATCTCTGAACATGTCCCTAATCTCTGAAAATAGGCCTACTCTCTGAAAATGTGGTAAATGCATACAGTATCTGTTTTTATTTTCAGTCATGTTTACCCTCTCCTCTCCTCACAGATTGTTTTACTGTTTATGTAACACAATGACTGCATTAGAAACTCACCTAACTATCCCTTTAAAGCTCCATAAAACCCTAATGTTGTTAGTCATCACACACTAATCAGCATGTGATTGGCAGTTTGCGTATGGAACATATGCAAAAATGTAGCTGTTTATTTCCACCATACTGGTCCAAGTCCATCCACAACAGCCAATCAGAAAGCAGCACAGGGAGACAGTGGCTGAAACCCAATCAGGAAACACATCAGCAGTTCATCAGAGAGAAGAAGAGGGAGAAATAAAAATGTAACATTCATAAATGTGACAGACACATGAAACTATGCTTAATTAAGCCTGGATTCACACATCGTTTTATGGTTTATTTTTACAGTACTGATAACCGGTGTATGCACCATAGTGTGTGTAGCAGATGCTACCGTGCAACACTGTCACATGACGTGACATGTTGTATGTGAAGGATAATGTAATGTGTGAGTCAACAGTGGTTATAGTGTACGTCACAGCAAACTTAGATTATCCCAGAGATTCGCACGACTCTGGACAGAGCAGATGTGGGCGTCATGAGAGAACATGATCTGATCATTTACTGCAAATTAGGCCCCACTTTCACCTTTATTTGCCTGTAATGTAAGTTTTCTTGTCTTTCCTCCTGCTTCTTCAGAAAGGAGTGCCTGGTGACCTGGGTCCCAGGGGTGTGGAAGGAAAGAAAGGGGACATGGGCCACACGGGCCAAATGGGTGCTGTTGGGCCCAGGGGATATCCTGGCCAAGATGGGTTGCCAGGCCAACCAGGTCAGCCAGGATATCCAGGGAAACCAGTGAGTGTGACCATGCTCTGTCGTGGATTAACAAAAAAGAGAAAAGTAGCTGAGTTGAAAGATACAATCAGTGATTTCCTCTCTGGACTGGGAGAGTTGTGTTTCGGTGTCAGTTTGTGTGGGCTACTGTATCTGAAGACAACGAGGGGAGTGTGGAGATGTTGTAATTCTGCAGGCGTACTCAATCACAGTGGATTCAGCTGAAGAGAGTAAATGTGATCTTGTGTTGCAGGGCAAGCCTCCCTCAGATGAACATCTTCTAAAGCTCTGCTCCGATGTCCTGCGTAGTAAGTATCTGATTTGATGTCACGTTGCTGAGAAGTGGAGAGAGAAACCAGAGCATGAGATCAGTCTGTGTGAGTTGCAGACGGTATGAGACAGGTGCAGAGTTCACACACTGCTTTACTTTTATGAGAACAATCCAAAGTTAAACTTGTGGTTAAAATGTTGGATCAATTCTATTAACTCACCCGTTACCCGTGCAAGTATTGTTAATGAATATAAACTCAAAAAGTAACCAAACACTAGTCGTGTCAGTGTTTATGAGGGTTTATTGGTCCAAACTGAAGACACTTCCCAAAGCTTGCTACAGACAGACATCCTTTATGTGTGAAGACCACCATTAGACACACTGGACCTTTGAGAATGTACATTTTCACTATTTTAAAGACCTCCTGACTTAAATGTAAATGAATTCGTTTTGAAATGATAGATTAACATAGATAGTTTGACATGAGTATGACAGCATCTTGTGGTTGTGCCCTGCAGACCAACTCCCAGCACTGCTTCAGTCTCTGGCCCCCACAGCTCACTGTGAACCCTGCCAGAACATGAAAGGTCCCGCGGGCCAGCCTGGAGCACCAGGCCCCAAAGGATCCATGGGAACTCCAGGCTACCCTGGCAGGAGCGGCAGGAGCGGCTACCCCGGTCCTCCTGGAATTCAGGGCCCTGCAGGGGTCAAAGGTGATATGACACATGTACATGACTATGTTCAGGGATTAACCAACACTTAAAGACAGAGAAACTGTGTGTAAAGGAAACTGTGACAAAACCCTTTCATGGAACAAGAGTGCGGACAAAATTTACTGTGGCTTTTATCAACGATCAAAATCAAAACAATGTCAACGGCTAACAAATTGGATGTGTGGATGTTCACCGTTCCCCATAAAACAAGATCATTAAACAAGTGAACATCAGAGAGAGCCAGCAGAGCAAAGACAACAAACACTGAACGCATCTCAAATTTATCACCACTTGAGTGCAGCGCGGGCTAATCAGCTGTGAACGATGCCAAACTGTACCACGCTGCTCCTGTGTTCCAAAACAGAGAGAGGACAGTGAAATCTATAATCCCTAAAATCCATACAATCTTCTTCCTCAACACAACATATGATAGGCATGTCACACTATAATGTTACATTATCAATTGTATGAATACAGACAGATTATGAACTACTCTTCCCCTGGCGCAGATGGATAAGGACTTCCCTATTTGTTCAAGAGGGCTCCTCCCCCAGAAAAGTTTGAATCTGATAGATGTGATTTCCTATATTCTGGTGCATTTTTGAGAGCTGGAAAGGGCAATACATAAATGTGTTCACATTCATAGTCTTTGCTTTTTGACTTATTATGGTAGTGACCCCTTGACCTCTTGGGCCCGGTCGGCTCATTCATTAATCCATCCTTGCTCACATGCCAACAATGTTTTGGGGCTTTTCTCCAGACTTGTGGCCCTTGGTAGAAACCTGTATTAATATAGTCGCTATTTTCACCAAACCAGACACCTTTTAACCTTAGCGGGCACTTAGATCACACATTTATTTTAAACTTTCATATTCAAAGTGAAGCACTAAGTATGGTTTAATGAAGTTAAATTGAAAAATATATTCATTCATTCAATTATGTCACTTGTTAATATGTTTAAAAACAAACGAACAAAAAGTAACAAAAAACTTTATTGGGGGCCCCCTTGTGGCCAGGAGGCCCTTACTTCCCTAATGCCTCGGGCCAGCCCTGGTAGTCATCATGGAGTGGTGGGATTTTTCGAGGGGCGGGGCATGGTGCGATTTCAAAAGGAAAACTTATGCGGTAACAGAGACAATGAAAGAGTGATCTTTTTTTTTACCGTAGGTGACGGAAAAGAAGAAGAAGAGGCTGGTATGAGGGGCCGTATAGGCCATAATCCAAACTCACCTCTCGCATATACTACTGAAACCTCTTGCATATACTAGTGAAACCTCTCACATATACCAGTGAAACCTCTCACATAGACTAGTGAAACCTCTCACATATACTAGTGAAACCTCTCATATACTACTGAAACCTCTTGCATATACTAGTGAAACCTCTCATATACCAGTGAAACCTCTCACATAGACTAGTGAAACCTCTGCATAGACTACTGAAACCTCTTGCATATACTAGTGAAACCTCTCACATAGACTAGTGAAACCTCTCACATAGACTAGTGAAACCTCTCACATATACGAAACCTCTCACATACTAGTGAAACCTCTAGAGACTAGTGAAACCTCTCACATAGACTAGTGAAACCTCTCTATACTAGTGAAACCTCTCACATAGACTAGTGAAACCTCTCACATAGACTAGTGAAACCTCTCACATAGACTACTGAAACCTCTCACATATACTACTGAAACCTCGCGCATAGACTAGTGAAACCCACCTGTTATAGTGTTATATACAGCCATGTTATTGGGTAGGTGGTGGTGGTGGGTGGAGCAACAGATCAAAACACAGCAACACACATGTAATATTATTATTATGAATATTATGGCTGCACGATTGTTATCAGTGAAGCCAACCTTTGTTTTCTCAATCTCTGGTGACACATTTCATGACTTAATATGATGCGTTTCTTACAGAAGCCCCTTTAAATAAACTGCTACAGACGCAGACGTGGGTCAGGACACAGCCTTTACTCCCCTGCAGCTCTGACACTTAACGTTGTGTCCTCAGGTGACGTGGGACCAAGAGGACTGAAAGGCAGCAAAGGAGAGGGTCACAGTGGAGCAGCAGGACCACCTGGACAGCCCGGTATGGAAAAACCTTCTCTCTCACAATGATTGAGACAGTTGTTTGTGGTCTTACATTTGTATGACATGTGTTTGATGTGAGGGCAGCTTACAAGTCATTACAGATCATTCAGTCATCACACATGTCATTTATGATGCAACATTCTGTTGTGCTGCTTCACAGAAAGAAACCTGTGTTACACCAGTAACAGCTCTGATCCTTTACTTTCTAGACACACATTCCTTCACTTTTGTCATTTCCCTGCAGGAATCCAGGGTCCCCGTGGCTTTGATGGAATCGGACATCCAGGTAACCAGGGAATTCCCGGAAAACCAGGATCACCGGGACACCCTGGTAAACGGGGCAACCCGGGGCTTCCAGGGATGTGTGATGTGTCCATGTGTTATCAGACGTACAACCTCAGGGAACACTACAGCAAAGGACCTAATGTCTGAGGATGCAGCACGGATCTGGACTTAAATCCCTGCGTGGTTTTAAGGGAAGTGATTTACTGTATTATGGATTTACAGAGATGTGTGTGGGACTGTTGACTCTTTTATGAAAGGCTGCACCGGAGGCCATTGATTCATGATGATGGAATTCATGGTCAGAGCAGCCTCACGTTTAAACAGCGGCTTTAAACAGAGAATGATAAACACCAAAGTGGCTGAAGCTGAATTCTGCTGCATTATTTTCATTTTATTTGGTCAAACATTACAAATTATCTACCTCCTGTTTTACCTGACTTTTACTTAAAGGACCAATGTGTAGGATTTAATGATGTCTAGGGTTTGTTGGACTGCAATTTTCATCATTTTGTGATTTAAAGGTGCAGACCTGTTAGCTCTAATGTAGCATTAAAGAACACGGCCAGTGTTTGTTATGTCCATTCAGGGCTTCCGTACATCAGTTCATATAAATTTGTTCTTTAACATTGTTAATAATGTTTGTTGATAGATCCCTCCCTAAATCCTACACAGTGGACCTTAAATGATGCAGAAGGTTTTGTTCATGAGACAAAATGAGACAGTGCAGGCTGGTTTCAACACACAAACCAGACTACAGTGAATTCTAATAAGAGGTCAATGTGTGGTAAAATAAAGCTTATAATAATATAATAATAAAGTCATCATGTAAATTAGACAGAGTCTGAAGGAAGTCTGAGTCCACGTGTTTACAGAGCAGCAGTGGTGGAGAATGACAGGACGTTCTGAACTAGGATCCATTTCTATAAAAAACACATTCACATCTTTTGAAAAGGTTTAAAGAACGTTCAGGTTTTTTTTGTCATGTTTACATGAAGAAAAGTTGAAGTCACAAGGATTTATTTTATTTCAAATCCATTCCATCACCAGAGGTTTCACTGTGTCAGACAGTTTACATTTCATTTCAGTGTGCGTCGTTACCTCATCTGCAGATACTGATATTATCTCTATTTTAACCATACTCTATTTAAATACTAGATAATAGTTTCATGGTTTATTCCATTTTTTTTACAGCAGTAGCAGTAACAGCAGTAGCAGCAGTAACAGCAGTAGTAGCAGAAGCAACAGCAGCAGTAACAGCAGCAGCAGCAGCAGCAGCAGCAGTAACAGGAGCAGTAGCAGTAACAGCAGCAGTAACAGCAGCAGCAGTAGCAACAGCAACAGTAGCAGAAGCAACAGCAGCAGCAGAACAGCAGCAGTAACAGTAACAGCAGTAGCAGCATTAACAGCAGCAGCAGTAGTAACAGCAGCAGTAGCAGTAACAGCAGCAGCAGCAGTAGCAGCAGTAACAGCAGCAGCAGCAGTAGTTGCTACAACAAATTAAAAACTATCAAACTCACCTGACGCCTCGTGTTTTAAAGGGAAAGTTTTGTTTTTTTGTGGTTGTATGAGGTACACACATACAGTAGCTGTGTATGCCCCCTGCTGGCCTGTGCTGGGAAACACACAATAAAGCTCCTTTTTTACTGATGGTCCCTCGGCACGTCACAGCAAGGTTTAGGTTGTGTTTCCATTACAATATAGTACCTACTCAAAGTGGGTGTCATCACTGCACGCCTGCAGTCTGTGCTCTGAAGCCTACAACCAGCTGGTGTCCTCCATACAAGCTGCCGTAGTCTGTGCACCGTGCGCATCACGTAAATTGTGTCATCAATGCACAATGTGTGCGCAGCCCAGATTTTAGAACTCTGCACAAAGAGCACATTTGGAACCTGTGGACAGCACATGTCATTTAGCAGACGCTTTTATCCAAAGCGACTTACAAGGGAATTGAGTTACAACCTGCCAGGGGTGGAGTTGAACCGGTGACCATGATGTCTCTGCACACAGGGGTACCGGTCTTAACCACTGAACCACTCCACCCCCCATGCACTAACATTTCACGTGAAGTTCAGCATGTACTTACTGAACTTCAGCCTCACTGGTAGGGGGAGTACTAAGCCCCACCCACAGAAGAAGTAGTGGCCAAAGATAGTCTTCCAAGCCTCAACCTGGCGGCCCTCGAACCGACTGACACATCGACTCCCTGCCCGACGGACCTTTGAGCTGATGAGCCGGACGTGTCCGAGTAAGCCGTAGCATCGCTCTCTTCTTCTTTGGTAGGAATGCAGTTCAGACTTGTACCGCCACCCGATGGTAAAGTGGGATACTATAAGACCCTGGGTCTGTGATATGCGACGTGACGAGCGATGCATGTGCACGAATTATACCAGGGCCTTTTTTATTTGTATATACAGTTAATGTTTGCCTGCTTTGGTCTACAGCATGTTCCTGCTGGAACTGGAACACAGGAGCTGCCTCGTTCTATCCCGTATGAAAGATTCAAATTGCCAAAGTCACAAAATGCACTTTTGATTTGATGGATGTAGCAGTAGCAGATAAATGTGTCTGTCCTTTTGTCCTTGCTGGCAGCCATGTTGTCAGTAAGAGCTGTCAGGCGTGTGCAGGGGACCAGCAGGGGGCGCACACAACTTACACAGCTCATGACCTCACTCAACCACACTTATCAAAAAGTAAACTTGTAATAAATGCTGTGTGCATTCATCTCTTTCATTCTATTACAGACTTTAGCCCCCAGTTTTATATTCTGATAATGAGCTTGCCAGCTTTTCTTTTCTTCTCACAATAGCTCAGACCTTTAGTCTGAGGCCTGAGCTCCGTGGATATAGCGTTGTGTATTGTACACATCTGGATGTCTGTGCTGTCACACACTGCAAAACTCATCAACAACCTCATTCAACTACAGGTGATGCTGCTACACGACTCATGCATATAATACAGGAATAAACAGGAACTCTGAACTCAGTCTATGTTGAAGGCGTTTTCACAAAACTCTGTCAAAGACCTGGAAGACTTTCAAATATGCAGAGAAACAAAGAGATAAACATGCTTTTCTCTTTCTTCACAGACTGTCAATGTTTCTGCTGGTGAAAACAGGCTCATTAATAAGACACCAGTCATTTCAGATGTGAATGTTCTGTCTTCTTTTAAATGAAAACATGATTTTATAAATATTAATATCATCGAAATGTTTTATGAATATATCACACACCTTTGCTCTGTTGCCAGATTAGCTCATCTTGAATCCACAGCTTTAGTTTGCAGCCACTGTTTTATTTAAAGTGTTATTTAAAAGTTTTTATTGACACATTTTATTTAGATTATGATTCATCTTTACTTTTTCAACATTTTAATGTACTTTTACTTTATGATGTGTATTTGATTTTGTTTGATCTCATTTCAAAGACTCTGGTAAAGCAGTTTAGAGGAGCGTAAACTCATGAGAACACACATGAAACCAAACCTGGATCATCGCCACATCTAACTCTGTATAATATGCAGAATTATAACTTCTGGAACATATTTGTAAATGTGCAGAGGATGAAGACTCACTGAATTCTGAAGTTTAAAAGGATGGTTCACTTTTATTTTGCAGTGTTAATAAGTTCATAAGCTGAAAAGTGCAGTTTGTGTTGTTTTGAAGTGTTGACTCTCCCACACCAAAGAAAAAGAACAACAGCAGTGATTTAAGATCAGGACAAGTGTTACTTCCTGTCTGGGAGTTTGAAATTGACCTCAGTGACACAAACAGAGCAGCTGTGTCCCTGTGATTTTCTCTGTGGACTTTGGTGTGAGAGAGTGAAAGGTTTGAATGACTCATATAGCCACACTTCCAAAAACCTGAACCTGAATCACTTTAAGGTCATTTAACAGAAACAGATATTTCTGTGTTGCTGCTGCAGCGTTACTGTCACGTTACTTCTGCTTCTGCCACTGACTGAGTCCATGCAATGTCTCTGTACACTGCCCGTCTCTACATGGGACACTTTTTTTGTATCTATCTCTTAAACTTTGTTTTCTTTGATGACATGATTTTGTCACAGTTGCTATTCTGAGTTTTGGGATGTAAAACACAAGACTTCTTTTGTAGGAGTTGTTTGCATCTCCTGTCATTTAAATATATTCTAATCTAAAAGTAAATATTATCTTTATCATCCGTAAATGTTGTGTACATATTATAAGACTGGAAAATACATTACACATGTTACAACGCTTTTGTATGAAAATAAACTTGACTACTTTTACTGATTTCATGGCATTTTTCATTATGTTTCCCATCTCGAGGTTAAAAAGTAAACATACACATTCATTTAAAAGCAGCTGATGAAGGTCTTTCATTGAGACTTTTGTTTTCAGACTGAGTTTAATTTGACTGCAGCAGAAAAGAATTAAAATATCTGAAACTCAGTCAAATATTTTTATTAAAACATAATGTAGCACATATACACAGTGACCTCTCTGGGGATGGATATTCATGAGTTCTCTTTCAGAATAATACTTGCTACTGTAATTATGTTTTGCTTCATCATTTATTCAGTGAATCTTCTTCACACTGATAAGACATCTGCACACTGCTCCTCTCTGTTGTAGAATATTCTGGTTTACTTTCATGGTACACTTGAACTTCTTTACATAAACAAGTGTGTTACTTCACTGGCCTCTAATTGAGCAGAGGAGATAGAGACTGGGGTTTAATTTACATGATCTGTGCATCGTCTCACAGTAATACTTATGTTTTAGATTGCTTTAAAAAAAGAGATTAAAGGAACAGATGAACACTTTGTGTTTGTGCAGCTCCTTTTTATGCAGTGAATTTAGTTACGAGAGTAATAAACGCACTGAGACCAGGACTGTGAGACCAGCAATGTGAGACCAGGACTGTGACACCAGGACTGTGACACCAGGAATGCCTCACAGTCCTAGCTAATACCAACCTATATCTAATCTTCCCTTTGTTTCTAAAATCTTAGAAAAGGCAGTTGCTAATCAATGATGTGAATATTTGCGCATTAATAGCCTGTTTGAAGATTTTCAGTCAGGTTTTAGATTAAACCATAGCATAGCACTAGTTAAAGTTAGTAACTCAAATAATGGTCTAGTCTCTTTACTTGTCCTGTTAGATCTTAGTGCTGCATTTGACACCATTGATCATAATATTCTACTGCAGAGATGCAGACTGTTAGGATCACAGGTGCTGCCCTCTGCTGGTTTAAATCATACTTATCTGTTAGATTCCAGTTTGTTCATTTTAATGACAAAGCCTCACTACAAACAAAAGTTAATTGTGGAGTTCCACAAGGCTCAGTGCTTGGGCCTATACTTTTTACCTTATATATGCTTCCTCTAGGGAACATTATTAGGAAGCACACTTTCATTGTTATGCAGATGACACACAGCTATATTTATCAATGAGGCCGGATGAAATAAATCAGGTTGTTTAACTCCAGGAATGTCTCAGAGACATTAAGTCCTGCATGACCTGTAACTTTCTACTTTAAACTTTTATACTCGGCCCTAAACACCTCAGAGAAAAACTTTCTGATCACATTGTCACTTTAGATGCATCACCCTGGCTTCCAGTTCCACTGTGAGGAACCTTGGAGTTACTTTTGACCAGGAAATGTCTTTTGATTCACACATAAAACTAATTTCCAGAACTGCCTTCTTCCACCTTCGGAACATTATGAAAATTAGAAACATTCTGTCTTTACAGGATGCTGAAAAACTAGTTCATGCTTTTGTTACATCTAGATTAGATTACTGTAACTCCTTATTATTAGGATGTTCCAACAAGTCTGTTAGAACCCTTCAGTTAATTCAAAATGTGAGTTCTGACAGGAACTAGAAAGAGAGACCATGTAACTCCAGTGTTAGCTTCTCTACACTGGCTCCCCGTACAGTTTAGAATTAAATTTAAAATCCTCCTCCTCACGTACAAAGCACTTAATGGTCAGGCCCCTTCACACCTGAAAGACCTCGTCTTACCCTATCACCCTAACAGACCACTTAGGTCACAGAATACAGGTTTACTTGTGGTTCCCAGAGTTTGTAAGAGCAGAATGGGAGGCAGAGCCTTCAGTTACCAGGCTCCTCTCCTGTGGAACCAGCTCCTAATGACAACAAATATTTTTAATTAGGACGTGTCAGAATGGTCAATTATGAGCTCTGTTTGACCTCTTCTTAAAAATGTGTGTGTTTGCTGACTTTATCCGGCACATTAGCTTCATATATAAAATCCTCTGGGGCTGGAAGTTTGTGTAAAACACTGTGCTCCACTGTGCAGCCACCAACAGCACACTTGTCCCTCCGCGTTGACATAATACCGCTCTTCCTCCCTCGCCTGCACTCTCGCATTTTATAGGGACAAGGTGGAGCTAAGGTGGAGCTCTCAAAGTAAACTTTCTGGTGGGGCGGTAACATTTGCGGTGAAATGCGCATGCTGCCGTCATAAGCGCAGGGAATTCAACATTGTGTGTTTTATCGCCTATACTTACACTAAGGGGGACCACGAAAACATGACTGAGTATTCCTTTTTCCACACTTTGGCGACTGGTAGGGCCTCCAGAGTCCCAAATATAAGTATTGAAATGGTTAAAAAGTTGATTTTGCATAATATGTTCCGTTTAATGAATCGTTTACAAACTGGAGTTGAAAGAAGTGAGTGAGACCTTTAATCAGTGAGAGGTCGAAGCTCGTTTTACCGTAAACTTGGATTAAAACAAACATATTGTAGCAACTCACAGTGCCGCCCCCTGGTGGGTATTCAATATATTCTTACTTCACCAAAGAAACAGGAGACAATGTCCAGTTTTGGCATTTTTGGTGGTAGATGCAGTGATGGTGATGATGATGGTTTACAATGAGAGTGACTTTGTTTGTGCTGCTCAGTGTTTGAACTCAGTGTTACTCATGATCTGATTGGCTGACGCTGGTGTCGCCGAACATCAGCGTAAAACTAAGCCATGGACCCTGCTCCTTTAAAAGTTTCAGGTGTGTGTGTGTGGCTGACTCAGCAGACTCCTTCTGTATGATACCTGCCTCTGAGTGTATTTATGTAAGCCATTCCTATTTGGTGCTCGCCGTCTCTCTGGGCACTTTCCTATCTTGAGCATTTGACGTCTTGCATAATTCACATCCCTTCATCCTTTCAGGTCAAATTTGGACACAGGTTGACACAGTTTGCAGTTTGACTGCAGTTTGAAAAGCAGCTTTAAAGCTTCTTAATGCGGCACAATGCTGTTAAAGACAGCAGCTTTGGAGAGCAGATAGCAGCAGCTGCCTCATACAGCATGGATACCTGAGTGTGTCAGGACCCTGAAACCTGACAAGTCACTTTTAACCTGAATAGAAACACAGAATTTGAAGATGTCTTGAAATAATCTCATTGCTATGCTTGAAAGAGCTGGAAATGTTTGCACATCAGTAAAAGCTGGACATGAATGAGGTGAGATGGAAAAGAGGACGTTTAGAAATCATGCGACTGAAATGTCTCTCCCACTTCCACGTTTGGCTATATTGGGAAAATAATGATAACACAAGAAGTAAATATTACAACAATAACAGATTCAAGCAGCAATGAAATGCCAACATATCATCAAGTTGTTATTCGTCTGTGGTGACACGGACTTTGGCGCCACCTGCTGCTTATTTTGGTGACAGATCACAACATTAGCTTAGCAGTTGAAGGAAAAGCACATAAATGAGCGGCTTCTTTTAGCAAATCTTTGAAAACTTGGTTAAAATGTGTTTTGTCAGATCACTGATGAATAAATGTAGAAAAGTGTTGAGGTAAAAAACACAGACTGCAGCCTGGATCATTATTCCACCATCTAAAGTTCTTTATTTTAGAATATAGAACTACATTAGTTATGCTGAGTACTGAGTTTTTATTATATATAAAACTGTATTTTTCCTCACTGTTTAAATCTGAGTTCTACAAAGAACAAAGCAAGAGCGGCACCAGGCCACAGAGGAAGGTTCTGGTTCAGACCGACTCATCATCAGCACCTGCGTGGACATGGACATGGACATGATGATGGGGGAACTGCACTCAGACCTTTTGAGGAAACCCTGATCATACAAGTTATTGAGACTGTGTTGTAGGAGAAGCAAAGCAGCAGAACACAAAGCTGTGCAGGCTGATGAATGTTGTGAGCAGTAAAATAAATGAACATTCTGTGCCAAGTCAACCCAGTGTCTGTCAACGGGTAAAAACAAACAGAAACACGTTCGTGTCACAAACAGAGTTTTTACTCACTGTTCTGGACTCAACAACAGACCGTGTGTCATGTGCAGGCCAGGCTTGGCTTAGTTAAATATATCCCAGTCCATCCTCTCTCTACTGCCAATAACACACAGACACAGAGCAGCAGCTGCATCAGAGCGAGAGGAAGAGTGAGGACCAAGTCAAACTTAAAGTCATTACATTACATTACATGTCATTTAGCAGATGCTTTTATCTTACAATGGAATCGAGTACAATCAGCCAGGGGTGGTCGCACACAGGGTACCAGTCTTAACCACTGAGCCACTCCACCAGTCCTCAGACCAAGAAGCAACACACACACATACACACACATTCACCCATCCACCCATGCACCCTATGACATGACAGGATATTACAAATACACGTCTTTGTTAATTCAGCATTACTTTAAAGAATTAACATTTGAATTAAATCTGGACTTTGGAACAAACTCAACTATAACTTAACTGAACAATTTAGCATGTTCTGGTGATTTAAATATTGACTGACATGCGAATGTTTGAGAGACTACAGCTGTTCACTTACCTCAAATGTCAGTTTATTTCAATAAAAACTGTTAAATATATTGTGATAAGAATGAAGTATAGTGTAATACCCCGTGCATCATGCTTGAATACGCTGACGCTAGCTGAATCAGTATACTCAGAAATACACTGTCCAACTTCTTACTGTAACTGCAGCTTGTGAAATAAAAGGCACACCCTTCACTTCTTACAGAATGTACATGTGGAATACAGTGAAGATGACTTAACATCCCAAAAACACTTTTTACTTTGCCCCAAAGAGTGGGAGTGAAGTATTGTTTTTGATGGCTGTGTGTTTCTGCACTTACTTGCAAAATGAGCAACAGAGGCCCAAGAACCTGTTGACCCTGACATGGACTTGAACACGCAACCTTCTGATCTGAAGTCAAACGCTCTACCTTGCACCACAGAATCTGTTAAACACATAGGCCAAAATGAGACAAAAAAGTCACAGTTTAGTATGATAATACTGTAGGAGATGACATTTGATTATATTTGATATTCTTCAGGCTTGTTCCTCAGGTCACGTCCTTTTCTGTTCTTGTCTAACATGCTCCATCATTTATAGCACTGATAATTGTGCTTCTGTTTTTAGAGCCACTTCTCTGTCTCTCTGTCGTCAGGATTATCAACAAATTATTGACACATTCACCTTTTTTTCAAATCCACATGAAATGGCAGATTAGTAGTGATCATTATTAAGTAAGTACTTGATCACAATGATCACTACTAATTTCACTTGCAGACCGCAAAACTACACCAGTTACACTAATAAGCAGCTAATTAATGGTGAATATGTGTTCCCTAATCTAAAGTGTTACCATATATGTATGTATGTATGTATGTATGTATGTATATGGATTCTTCAATAGTGACAGTGACCTGTACAATATGTGGTACGGAAAATTAGTAAAGAAAGACAGCTTTAGAATGTGACACACACACACACACACAGTGAGTCACACAGCTCTGGCCTCTTACTGGACACAAAACATCAGGCAGAAGTGTCTCTGCGGCTCAGGTGCTCAGTCGTGCCTTTATGGACTCCTCTGTGGTTCAATATTTGTGTTTCTCTCGCAGATTTCACTGCAAACTTTGAAGATGGACACTACAACATTTGATTATGAAGAGAGTAATTACAGCGACGACCCAGTGGGCCTGATCACGCCGTGTCGCAGGGACGAGGACAACAGTCTGGGAGCGAACCTCTCCGTCCTTTACTACTTCATATTTCTCTTCAGTCTCTTTGGAAACGGGCTGGTTCTGGTCATTATCCATCGGTGAGTGGACTGACACAAAGACAAAGAATCTTTGTTTAAACAGGCGGTTTAACATGTGACATGTGTTACTGTGCAGAGTGAACACAGCGTTAACGTCAGGACTGAGCCGTGGCACCGTTCACGTTTGGCTTTGTCATGCACACAGTTCTGATAGAAAAAACAAACACTGTCTCTGTTATGACTCGCATTCATTTCAATCAAATGTGGTTTGGAAAGGGACTGAGTATTCTGACATTGTGAGATCAGCTGATCATTAATATTATTATTATTATTATTATTATCCAGTATGAATCCAGTAAATCCAGGCCAGGCTGTGATCTGCTGGGTCAGGCTGCTTTTTTCTATCACCAGTAAAAAAAAACAACCAAACACTGTAAAGCTTTGAAAACCAACGAAACAATACAAACACACACAATGAACAAACTACTATTGCAGGTGCCAATCCCAGAGTGAAAGGCGGGGTCACACCCTGGCTTAACACGTAGAGACAAACAAGCATCTGTGAGACATTTAGAGTCCAATCAACCTTCAGGATCGTCTGAGACAGAGACAGACACTGAGCAGCAGAGTCAAGGATTCATCATAGCTGCTCCTTTTTCCTCTTATTCCAGACAAAGAGTCTGAGTAACACCTCAAGTCTGTCCATGAAGATCGGGAATATTAATCTCCTCTTTCAATGTGTGTGGGAATCTGTCACTGATGCAATCAAGACCGCATCAGATCTTTAACATACTTTATAATGTACATGTGTCGGTGTGTGTGTTGCTTTAGAAACAGTAACTATCAGTAATCTTGTAGCTGCTACTAAATAATGAAAAGATCAGAGCAGCGACGTGAATGAGTTAGAGTTCAGACAGCTTTCACTTCATGGCCACATTTGCCAGATAAAATCTGCGACTGTCTGTTTTTTCACATTTAAATTGACTCGTCAGGTTTGAGAAGCTGACGACTGTGACCAACATCCTGCTGCTGAACCTGGTCTTCTCCTCCCTGATCTTCATGAGCAGCCTTCCCTTCATGGCAGCGTACATGCAGCTCTCCACCTGGATCTTCGGAAAGGTCATGTGTAAGATGGTGGGCAGCGTCTACTACCTGGGCTTCTACAGCTCCGTGCTCTTCCTCACCCTTTTGACCTTTGACCGACACCTGGCTGTGGTGTACTCGTTGGACGCGGCGCGGGTGAGGAACAGAGGATATGCAGTCACCTCCTGTGCTGTGGTGTGGCTCATCAGCAGCCTGGCGTGCATCAAACCCATGATTCTCCACAACACTTATTTTTATTCTATTGACAACAAAACCTACTGTGACGAGTATCCGGGCGATTTGCCGAATATTAACGTGCACCACCTGAGGACGTGCGGCTTTTACATTCAGCTGTTCCTCTTCTTGATCTTCCCTCTGGCCGTCATCGTCTACTGTTACGTTAGGATTGCGGTCACAGTGCTGTCGTCCAGGATCGTTACCAAGTTCAAGACCGTCAGGCTGATTTTGGTCATCGTCATTTTGTTTTTCCTGTGCTGGACTCCGTTCAACATCGTCCTGCTGATGGACGACAAATCCTGTGAGGAAGCGCAGAGGCGGGGCTACGCGCTTCACATCACCCGTAACTTTGCCTACATTTACTTCTGTTTCAGTCCCATCTTCTACACATTTGTGGGGAAAAAGTTCCAGAACTACTTCAGACAGATGCTGGTGAAGCGTTTCCCGGGGTTAAAGCTTCACATCGCTGTCACTCAAAACAGCAGAAACAACGGGTCATCAAAGAGTTCACCAAATGACCTCTAGGAACGGGACGCACTGAGACAGTCGGACAGGAAAGACTCCACTCAGGTCTGTTTCATGTGAACATATCATTTCTAACAGCATCTGTAGTGAAGGACACAGTCTGGTGGCTTCCTGTGAAAATGATCTAGTCTCATTTTAAAATGTGTGCATTTTTTCAGCCTTAAAACCCAAATGAGTCCTAAGATAAGTTGTGTTTCTAAGCTGTGGCAGAAACTAAGCAAACAGCCCAGTGGAAGTAGAGACAAGGAAAAGCATCGAGGCTTCAGCAGAAAGTCATGCTTTGACCTTTGACCTGGTTTGTAACGCTGCAGCCGCACACACTGTATGTGATGAAGTGATGACACCGCTCCATGACGCCAAACTCAACTTCACTTAATATAAATTCCCTGCATTCTCTATGCAATACAATATTTTACAACCACATTAAGAGACAAACTGTAAATCATCACTTTTATTCAGATTTTTATTTTCACTTTCATCATGTGATCTTCATCCAAAAAACAGTCAGTAAAAAGTGGATCAAACACAAGTGATTTTTGCATAATTATGACGATAGTGAGTGACGATCTGCTCTGGAATCATCTTTTTAATTTTGGAATATACTTTGTTTGTATCTTGTGTGATTTTGTTGTTATTTGCTCTAAACTGTCCGTATCTCGATTGTGAAAAGTCGTTATTATCATTGGACTAACTTCAGTAAAACACATCTTGAGTACGATACACTCAGCTAATACGATATTTGATCTTTGATTCTGATAAAAGGGATAATTCAGTGTTTCCTTGGGTTCCTGTTTTCAGTGAAAGTTCAAAGCTCTTATGTCCGAAAGTGTTTCTCACTGCAGGGGGCGCTCACAGCAAACACTGTGTCAGGGCCTCACACTTCAAACAAAGCCTGAACGGAATCAGTGTGCGTCGCCTCCTGTCTCTGTACGTCATGTAAATGCTTCACACTGTCATTCACTCACAAATCATAAGGTGCCGGAACACAAAGTACATGTTACGTCCATGTGACAGCGCACGGATGACGAGAGGTGGTCATGTTGACCGTTCATAATTCATTCACATAAAATTTCAATAATCAAAGAACAAAGGGAAAATAAATAGATGTGTAATGTGAATACAGGTGATCGTAAATATGAGGAAGTAAAATGTGAATTCTAACAAGTGAGAAAATGGGTTTATTGACAATACGATCTTGAAATTACAGATAAAAAAAGATAAATATTTTTTTTCATTTATAACTCCATAGAAATTAATTATTTCTTTAACCTTAAAACTGTTTAATTAACATAAGTATATCAAACATTTTATAAAGAACTGAGGCATTTACTGCAGCGCTGGTCATCTGCACGTGTTTGCCCTGGTTGACAGTGAGAACGGGACGAGGGAAGCTCTCCTCTGATTTTATTGACCGTGTCGCGCAGGCTCCTATTTTTAATGTTTTAATGACAAAGAATGCAACATTAGTATTTATCAATTTAATCTAATGTCATATAAAAACAAATAAACATGTTACCAAGGAGACGAGACAGTTTATGTGTCACAGTCAATCAATACTCAACACAATATAAAAATAAACATTAGGACGATGTTAGGGCCAGCGAATAAGGAATAAAACATTAGAATTCAACAAAGATAAATACGTACATGGTCACAGCTAAATCACCATAGATGATTCATGACTTTTAATCGTTTCAAACTAATCCCGAGGTTTAAATAAAGGAAAGTTCCTCAAAAATTTTATTTAAAGCTAAAAGTCTGGAGTTGACAACTTTCTATCCAAAAAATTATAGAATATTTGAAAGTGTTTTCATCATTTTGTATAAAATAGCCAAGATAAAAGAAAGATTCAAAAGTGAAATATTTATTTAAAAATATGTAAAATCTGAAATGTTTCATTTAGGAAAGAAAAAAAATATTATTATTTTTCCTAACCAAAGAATCTGAGCAGACCTGATTCAAAACTCAGAAATCCTCAGATTTTTCTTTGTATATATATATATATATATATATATATATATATAAATAAAAATATATATATAGATATTATATATATTTTTTTTATTTAGTTTTACTTGTCAGGGATTTTTTTTCCAACTTGCCAAAATTGTTGTAAAAGTTTTCTCTCCATGGACGAAGACAGAAGAAAGCGATCTCTCTCTCTCTCTCTCTTCACCTTCATGCTGTGTTTCATTTTTACTCTTTAATGGAAGTGTCAGGAAACTCTCTGAGGTCGTCCACTTGTGGGGAATGAGAATTAATTGGAGGATTAGAGCTACATGCACCCTGCACCCTGTCTTGACTTATAACATGGCTTTAGGGTCTGCACTGCTGCTTCCTCTGATGCTGACTGTGTGCATGCGTGTGTGTGTGTGTGTGTGTGATACAATATAAGAGAGAGAAAGGACATGGAAACAGAATGATTTCCTTGCATATTAGTGAGGTTTTACAGTCAATCCTTGAATGTCCGTGAATGTTCCCTGAGACACAAACACATCATTCTAGTCAAATATAAGAAGTGGAAATGTCCTGACTCATGGACTAACGCACAGTCTGCCTGTCTGTCTGTCAGCTGTCTGAATTCTCTTCCATCTCGTACATGATTGTGATTGACAGATAGGCTGTTGTTTTTCTTTTCTCTGCCACGACAAAAACTTCACCAAAGAAAAACTCAAACTGAAAAAACTAACAAGAATGGCTTGATTTTTGATTCACAATCACATCATCATTTAAGTATAATTCATGTCATATATATATTTATATGACATATATATATATATATATATGTGTGTGTGTGAAACATATAAAACTGACCACAAATCTGTGGGATTATTATATATAATGTGTAATGGACCGATGTTATCTTGTGTTAAAAACTGCAGCTGCTTTTATTTCATGTGTTTTTTCATCATTTTGCACAATTCAACAAATTTGCAAAAACATCTCTCCTCACTCACTCATCTCTCCTCACTCACTCATCTCTCCTCACTCCTCTCTCCTCACTCATCTCTCCTCACTCCTCTCCTCCTCATCTCTCCTCCTCACTCACATCTCTCCTCACTCCTCATCTCTCTCCTCATCTCCTCCTCCCTCTCCTCTCCTCACTCATCTTTCCTCACTCACTCATCTCTCACTCACTCCTCTCTCTCACACTCACTCATCTCTCCCTCTCTCACCATCTCTCCTCAACTCATCTCTCCTCCTGTATCTCTCCTCACCTCACTCATCTCTCCTCACTCCTCCTCCTCCTCTCTCTCTCCTCATCTCCTCTCTCCTCCTCACTCACTCATCTCTCCTCACTCCTCTTTCCTCACTCATCTCTCCTCACTGACTCATCTCTCTCCTCACTCACTCTCACTCTCTCCTCACTCACTCATCTCTCTCTCTCACTCATCTCTCCTCCCCTCTCCTCACTCTCACTCTCCTCTCTCCTCCTCACTCATCTCTCCTCCTCACGCATCTCTCTCCTCTCTCTCTCCTCACTCATCTCTCCTCACTCCACTCCCTCTCTCCTCACTCACTCCATCTCTCCCTCACCTCTCCTCCCTCACTCATCTCTCACTCTCCTCCTCACCATCTCTCCCTCCTCCTCTTTCCTCACTCATCTCTCCCTCCCCTCACTCCTCTCTCCCTCTCCTCACTCACTCTCCTCTCCTCACTCATCTCTCCTCTCTCTCCTCACTCACTCCTCTCCTCCTCTCCTCATCTCTCTCCTCACTCACTCATCTCCTCCTCATCTCTCTCCCTCCTCATCTCCCTCCTCCTCACTCACCTCACTCATCTCCTCACTCTCCTCATCTCTCCCTCTCACCTCTCTCCTCTCTCACTCATCTCTCCTCACTCTCCTCTCTCCTCTCTCACTCACTCACTCATCTCTCTCTCCTCTCACCCTCCTCACTCATCTCTCCCTCACTCTCCTCTCTCTCCTCACTCACTCCTCAGATCCTCCCTCTCCTCACTCCTCACTCATCACCTGCTCCTCACTCTCCCTCCCTCTCTCTCACTCATCTCTCACTCCTCATCTCTCCTCACCTCAGACTCATCTCTCTCTCACTGCTCACTCACTCATCTCCCTCACTCACCCTCTTACTCATCTCTCCTCTCCCTCACTCACTCATCTCTCCTCCTCCCCTTTCTCCCACCATCTCTCCCTCACCCTCAGACCTCTCTCCTCTCTCCTCACTCCTCACTCACTCATCTCTCCACTCTCCTCTCTCCTCACTCCTCTCTCCTCTCTCCTAACTCTTCTCTGTGACTGTAAGCGTGAGTAGTGGTGGTAGAAGTGCGAGTGGCGTGAGTTTTTGAACACTTTTCTGTCCCTAGTTTTGGATTCACTGGTGTTTTTTTGACCTGAGCTTTGGTGAGCTCAGGTCAAACACAATTAGAGCACAGGTGTCACCACTTGAACACAACAACTCAAAATTGATCACACTTGTGGCTGATGACACAAGGTACAACCAAACATCAGTAGATTCACTGCAGTGTCCACCATAATCCGAAGATTTAGAGAAGAGAACAGGTAATTACCTTTTTTGACTTTATAGTACAGTATGTAAATGTTGACAGCAATTACTGTATGGCATACTGTACCACAGTATACTGTAAGTAAATATATGTTTCAGTACATCACTGTACCAATGTACTGTAGTATTGTAATGGAGGGTTGGTCTAACTGTTTGCAGGCCTAGGATTCCATGTATATTTTTTGTAACTGCATGTTCTCTTTTTGTAGAATTGAAAGACTGCCACATGGGGGTGGGAGGACGAGATGCCGCCACCGTCAATCCGGCAGGGAGTGAGGATAGTCCCGCCAGATAACGACAGTACAGTGGAGGGGGTTCTGTTGGCTGTCGGAGAACAGGTAGGACACGACCAATTATGTTTTGCGTCCCGCATGAACAAAGCAGTAGTGGTGTTTCTTAAGAGCGAACAGAAAGTTTATGAGTTGATTGAACACGGAGTGTTCCTTAATGAAATGTTTGTGCAAGTTTTCCCGCTGTGTGTTCCACCAGCATTAACTTAGTTTAATCTTCAACATTCATTTGACATTCAAAATGCAAACCTATTCCGTTTGGGTGAACGATGTCAAACCAACTGTGCGACATATTTTTATAGATCAATATTCCTCATTTTCAAATATATCTTTTTGTCATTTTTTTACAATTAAAATAAAAAAATAAACTTATTATGCTCCTTGACCTTTTGACCTCAAGATGTCAAACCAACTGTATAACACAGATACGAACATCCCTCATGTGCCACAAGGCTTATTTTTCAAATATATCTCTGTCAAGTTTTCACAATTTCACTTCTGCAGCGATTACTGTCAAGAAGGTTTCCTGAAACAGGTTATGAAACTAAGGGCATATTATGTCACTTTGGAAGACTGGATTGAATTCATCATTATTCAAATGTCTGTCCTTGTTGTTGCACACAGGTGGACTTTGACTGTTTTGATGGTGCAGTGTCTTTTGTAAATATCAGTGTCTTTTTGTAAATATTTGAAGGGGTAGAGTAAGCGGGGAACATAGATTCACTCTCTTATAAGTGTGTTTGGCCCACAACATCGTTTTTAATGGATAAACGCAGTTCTGATATCATTCTCCTTTCATTTATGACCATCAGCATCTTCATGCTCTCTCAGCCCAAGTGTTTGTCATTGACCCTGCTGCTTCAGAGATTGACCATGACATCTCAGAAAAGGCTGCAAAGAATTACTGGTAAAGTATTTCTTCCTGTGATTTTCAAACAACTCTGTAATTTGGATGAGCATTCACTCAAAATAACCAATATTTGCAGATTGTATTTCAAACATACACGTCAGGCAGCACTGGAGCAGCATTAAGTGCACAGCAGGAACCATCAAGCACAATGAACAAATGGACAGCACAAGTTGCGTAGTGTTTGTGATGCAGGTAGTCCCACACAACAATCAATAGTTATCTCATGTTTGATTTGATTTGATTTTTTATTAAGATCCCCATTAGCTGCCACACCTGGTCATTTGACCTTAAAAGAATTATGTAATAAAGACTCTTGTACCAAATGTTTTGTAAATGTACTTATGGATGTCTTTAGATGGCAAAAATGGTTGCTGAAACGTTTCCACAAATTCCTGCATCAATGATCATAAAACCCACAAAGAGCAGCAAGAAAGCTGCTGGCTGAAATGGCAGAGACAATGCTTTCTGCCTCAGGTAATTTTTGTAATACTGTATATTTACTATGCACACAAAACAACAAAGCTTGTCCAGTAAAGTTCACTTGTGGCCTGTGCTACTGTAGAACCAAGAGATGAATACTGCTCAATATATGGACTCAAAACTGCAAAGACTGAAGCAGTTGTTATTGACTGGGTAACGACTATTGTTGTCTTTCATGCAACATCAGGTCACATTATATCAGATGTTACACAGACTGAATTGTGGATTGCACCTTTCAAAAGAAACTCCATAAATGTAACTGATGTTCAATTGTTTTATTTCCAGACCCAATGTGATACATGCAAGCGGTGGTTTCACGATGTCTGCATTACCTTAAGTACAAGTAACTCCCCAGATGCTGACCTGCCATGGCACTGCGGAAAAGTTACGTGAAATAAAGAAAATAAAATGTGTGACTGCATTATTTTGTTTCTATTCTGAGTCAATACAAACTTTTTAATGTTTTAAACAGAGTAATTCTAAAAATAAATTATATTTTTCTACCCATAGGCACCAGGACACAAGGACAGAAGGAAAGAAGAAGGAAAGGAAAGAATGATAGAGTTCTGATAGTTACATCTTTGTTTTTGTTACATTTCTTACATTTTTGTGCCTTGAAGATTTTGAAAATAATAATAAAATAAGAGGAAAAGGAGACTGGGAGTGTAACGTTCAGTACTGAAGACTCTCAGTCAGTTACAAGTAATACAGAGGGAGATGTAAATGACATGTAAAGTATTTGTGTCTGGTGTTCCCCCGCTCATCCCAAATAAAATCATAGAGAAAGAACTGAGTCGCAATTGAAAGTTTGCTGGTGGTTTTAGAACATTTCGTCTGGGCTGTAAAGACTCCAGACTTCAACATGTTCAAACCCTGCGGAGACAAGCTTTCATGTTTCTAAATGTTGTGGGACGTGTCTAACACTTGTGTGTGGCCCAGGCAGCTCAGTGTGTGAATGTGAGTGTGTGCGTGCGGCCGAGGCGCGGCGCATGGGCGAGCCCGAAAAGCGGAAGATGGGTGTTGTTATTGTTTATATTTTACATTACATTACATTACATTACATGTCATTTAGCAGACGCTTTTATCCAAAGCGACTTACAATGGAATCAAGTACAATTAGCCAGGGGTGGAATCGAACTTGCGACCATGATGTCTTTGGTACACAAGGTAGGGTCTTAACCACTGAGCCACTCCACCCCCCATATTTTTACGTGTGTGCGGGTGAATGAATGGTAGAGACGGCTGTTAAAAGAATTGTTGAGATCCATAGGAAGGAGATCGGAGTCAGCTCAGTGTCCAAACAAGGGTTTAATCTTGTACAAGAGGAGCATTCACAAAGCAACACACAGGCCAGTTACAAAGTGAAGACTCCCTGTCTTCGAGGAAACACAAGGTATTTATCTGTCTCAATGGGTCTGCTATCACCCTGCCATAAGGTGCAGACCCCCACCTCTGTGGGTTTGTTATCACCTTGCCCTGAGTCGCAGTTCCTAAAACAATACAAATGGTCAATGGTCACAGGTCGCATCGAACAGTTACATTAACAATACAAAGGATCAATGGTCGCAGATCACATCAAACGGTTGCATTGAACATTTGTCTTCATGTATTACATGAGGTACATAATTCCCATAACAACGGCGACCGGAGCAGAAAGGGAGAGAGAGTTGGATGTCAACGTGTAAGCAGCCAATAAACTGGATACTCTTCAGCAAACAAACGGCCTGTCATTTGTGTGTCACCACATAACAACTGCGGAGTAAAAGTCTCGGGAGTGAACCCCGGAAAGGAACGCTAACTCCGGCCCTGGAGAATATAGATCTCCCCTGCGTTCCCCGACCACGGTCAGGAGACAAAAAGCAGGAAAGGTTAACATAAATGATCAGTCACAAACTTTGGAGGTCTCATTCAAAGTGAAACATGAGAATGGTTTTTACACTGTTTACGTGAGCTCTGGCAGTCTAAAATGTTTTGAATGTGGTGATGTTGGCTGTGTGTTGGCACACAGACAGACTGAGACGGGGACACCCAGTGAGCACTCGCCTGAAAAAAACGGTGCCGCAAATGCCGCAAACGGTGCAGCAGCCAGTGCCGCAAACACCGCAACAAACTCCGCGACCGGCACCACGGCGATCAGCGCAACTGGCACAGGAGCAGACAGAGGGCGACCCTGTAACTAGAGACGCTCATCTTGGTCCTAAAAGAAAAGCAACAGAACAAAATGTGTATTATGCTCCACACAGACAGACTGAGGAGGGGACATCGTTGAGTCCTCACCCTCACCAGGTGAGCCCTCGTCTGAAAAAGCAGCTGATAACACCAATATGCCGCAAACACAGCAACTAACTCCGCAACCAGCACCGTGGCGATCAGCACAACCGGCACAGGAGCAGACAGCAGGCAACCCCCAACTAGGCACGCGCAGCTCAGTGCTAAAAGAAAAGCAACAAAACAAAATGTGTGTTATGCTACTAACAGTTAAGATCAGGTTAATCGTAATGACGAAAATAAACTTAAACAACTAAGTAACAGCTCAGTATTTGTTTTAGGAGAAGATTGGAATTGCGCAACACATCATACAATAGACAGGAATTTTGGGGAGCCTCACCCACCATGTGCCTCTCTTCTTTTAAACATCATTAGAGAGAATGACCTTGTAGATGTGTGGAGAAACTCTAACCCAACAGTAAGACAGTATACCTCGGTGAAAGCTGCAAGATTAGACACAATTTATTTGAATAAAACATATACCAATCGTATATGTAAAGCTTCAATATTACCTGTTGGTTTTTTCTAGTGAAAACAGATTTTTATCTACAAACCCAAATTCAACAGAGCCCTCACTGGCACTTTAATGTCGGTTGCACCACGACAAAGCTTTTTGTGATTTATTCTCAGATTTTTGGAATAGATTGAAGCTAAGACGAGGGGATTTTGTAAATTCAGCATTGTGGTGGGAGGTTGGTAAAACACAATTAAGAACATTCGGTCAACAATACACAAACCACACAAAGTTCACAGAGAGAACTTCTATCGAAAATTTAGAAAAAGAAATCAAGACTTTAGAAGATGAAGTAATCAAGGGGGACAATAACAATACTAGGACCTGGGACAGTAGGAAAAGAGCACTTGGAACGTTTTTATATGAAAAAGCAACGGGAGCACTAGTTAAGTGACATCCAATATCAAAGATATCTATGCTCCAAATTCTTTTTTCTTTAATCTTGAGAGAAAAACTAAAGAACAAAATCTGATGTTGCATTTCAAGCGTCCAGAGGATCAGTTACTACTGACCCATTAGAGATGAGGAAACTGGCAATAGATTTCTACAGTATCCTCTTCAATGTTGAGAAATGTGATAAGAACTGTGTGGAGGAGATATTGGAGGGACTGCCTCAGCTGGATGAAGCAGAAGTGACCTCTCTTGAATCATCGATCTCCATTGAGGAAGTAACTATTGCTGTTCAACAGCTCGGCTCTGGGAGGGCATCAGGAATTGATGGACTTCCCTCTGAATTCTATAAGAAGTTCTGGACCCTCCTGGGAAAGGATTTACATGAAGTTTTTTCTGACTGTTTAAACTCTGGGACACTTCCTCTAAGCTGCATGCGAGCTGTCCTAACTTTGCTCGCAGAGAAAGGAGATCTTGGTCTTCTAAAAAATTGGAGGCCAGGGTCATTGTTATGCACAGACTATAAAATCATTGCAAAGACTCTCGCAAACAGACTCAAAGACTGCATTAGCACTGTCATACATAATACTCAATCTTACTGCGTTCCTGAACGCACAATAATGGATCATTTGTTTTTGATAAGAGACCTCATCGACATTTCAAGATTTCAGGAATTGGATCTTGGTCTTCTATCTTTGGATCAAGAAAAAGCTTTCGATAGAGTTGATCGTGTTCATTTATTTAAAACTCTTAAAGGACTTGATTTTGGAGAAACATTTATTTCGTGGATAAAACTGTACTATAACGCAAGTGTTTTGTTAAAAGTAGGGGGTGGACACAGTCGACCAGTGTTTGTTCGCAGGGGCATCAGGCAGGGGTGTCCTTCATCTGGGATGTTGTACTCCCTAGCTATTGAGCCTCTGCTCCATCAACTGAGACAGGGTTTGTCAGGACTTAAACTTTCTGAGAATAGTACTACTGTTGTTTTATCAGCGTATGCAGATGATGTCACCATCTGTTTGACGTGTGAAGATGATATCACAAAAAAAATTAACCCTTTAAAACCCTGAAAAAGCCTCTTCTGCCTAATTAAATTGGTCCAAATCAGAAGGTTTATTACTGGGTAGGTGGAAAAACAAGACAAAACCAATCTTACCAGCTGGACTTCAGTGGAACACTGAAGGGATGAAGTTCTTTGGTGTTTATTTAGGCAGTGACAATTTAATAAAAAAAAAAACTTTGAGGAGTGAGGAAACACTGCAACACCTATGGCTCAGCTGTTCCAGACTAGTCCCTACGTTCTCCTTGCTACAGCAGTTACTTTCCGTCTAAAAAAGCACATCACCATGATAAGAAAAGCTAAAACTGCAAAAAAGACAAAGAAGTAAAAATGGTCAAGGTGTTTTTCTATCTCCATTACTTCCTGCTGTTTTCTGCTTGTCTGTCTCTCTTCTCTGACCTCTCCATGAAGAGACTTAAGATAGGATCCTTAAACATAAATGGTGGAAGGGATAGGCAGAAAAGGGCACTCATCTCAAACCAAAAAGGGATAGATGTGAAAATAGAAAACTCTGTTTTCTGTTTCGCTGATATCTATGCCCCAAATGACGGAGCACAAAGAGTGTCTTTTCACACTCTCCTAAAAAATAAATTATTGAACCACCATCAAGATCACATCATTATTGGTGGCGATTTCAACTGCACCATAGACTTTACATATTCTTCTTGAAAAGTTGTTTCAGGATCTTGGGGAGACTTTTTCTAAATTTAAAAAAAAAAAAAAAATTCATTTGTTCTGTTTATTTTTGGCCCAAAGTATCCTGCAAAAAGAAAACCTATTTTGACATTGTTGAACCTTTTGTCGGGCTCTGCCAAATTGGCTATTTGGCTGACTCGCAGAAACAGGGCCCAAGGTTCTGGGAGTGTGGACACGGTGTCAGTTTTGAAGGGTCTACTGAAAGCCCGATTGAGGGTGGAACATGCCTTCTATAAAGTGACAGACAATATGTAAGAGTTCAACCATGTGTGGGAAGGGATGGGGAGCTATTTGTAAATTTGTGATCTGGGGAAAGTTCTCATGTGTTTGGCGTTTTGCTGCTATTTTGTTGTTCCCGTTTTTTTTTGTTCTGATTGGTCAGTGATGTAGGTTGCCTCCCTGAAGTGTTTAATAAAGGGACTTTGAAAACCAAACCTCTCTCCTCACTCCTCTCTCCTCTCTCCTTTCGTTTCCTCAAAGCTGTAAACACAACCTCCAGGATCAGATCACTTTACTCAACTTTATTATGTTGGGTCATCACAGAGGAGAGGAACATGTTTCTATGCTCATCATTTTATTTAGATTGTTCTGTTTACAGCGTCAGTATAATCTCACTGCTAATCAGATTGACAGCAGCAGCAGTAACAGCAGCAGCAGCAGCAGCAGCATATGGAATATCATGAGCATGTGTTAGGAATCATTTTTTCTTTCCTTCCTCTTTCCATTAGTCTGAGTCAAACTTCAGTCACAGTCTGATAATAACATCAGGTTAAAAAGAGTTCCAGACTAATGAGACATATGATTTATCACTCACTCATATCTGCTGTCTTCTTCCTCGAATAAACTTCTATTCATTCATTCATTCAAGCTTCAGACAGCAGGTGTTTTTCTTCTAATCTCTCACTTTTACAGAGTCTGTGCATCTGTGTCCCTGCCATGATGATGGCAAAGCATCACACACACACACACATACACGTTTACCAGGCTAACAGGGGACTGTCATTCTTTACTCACTAACAGGGGACTTGGGTTTCTGGTCATTTTTAAACAAAAACAAAATCATAGAAAATTTACTTTAAAGTAAATATATTATTACTTAAAATGTGCTTTTTAAATTTTTTTGAAGAACTTGCAAAGAGGGGACTTGAGCCTTGAGCGACGTCTACCTATCAGGGGACCTCCCACTACCACAGTGAAACTGTCTGCAGCCATTCTCACCTCATGAGTGTCTGTTTACTGCCAAGCCTGTCTTTGATTCTTTGTCTTTGAAATGATCATTTAACTTTAATGTTATCAACATTTAAACCTTTCTCTGTGATAGAAATATTAAATAATCATGGCCACTGGAATTATAATAATAAAGCAATCTCTATTTTTAAATTAGAAGTATGCACTAATCTCAAGTACTGCAGTATTAGCAGCAACATTGACTTTTATCTGGGATTTATAAAAATTAAAAATAATTCTCTTACATTTTAAAACTTGATTAAAATGTAATGGGTTGTTGGATTGCTGGTGGTATATAATAGGGCCGTATTTGTCTTTTTCTGTACTATAGGAGTGTGAATGTTGCTCCATACTATCTAACAGGGTTGACAGGCATGACTCATGTCATTTAGGGGACTTGCCTCCATCATCTTATCAACTGCGTCTGACAGCATGGACCACAGCACTGATATTAACTGAAGGGGAGTGCTGCTGCACGTTCCAACGTGGGTTATAATGATGTGTCTCTTCATCTACACCATTGCTATGCTGTTTAAACAGAAGCATCCACTTTTGCTGAGGGAGAGGTTTGTGATAGTTGCTGGTATAAAATAGGGCCGTATATGTCTTTTTCTGTACTATAGGATTGTGAATGTCGGGACTCATGTCATTTAGTTCTAACAAAAAGGGGACTTCCAACTCCACTTTCAAACTGTGCATAAACCCAGTGTAAAGGGTCTCTGATTAAATGTCTCTGATTAATTAAGAGACATTTAGTCACTTAATTAATCATAGGAGCGTTTAATGCTCATGTTTTGTCTCCTCATGTATACGTGCACATTAAACACAAGGCACAGCAGTTTAATGTCAGTGAAGGAATCTCTGTGTATGTGTGTATATGCCTGTGAATCACCTATCTCCACCGTCACCCTCTCTTCTTTAAACTTGACGTGTGTTATAAAATTGACCTTTATCTGGGATTAATAATGATGACGCCATTTTCTTTCTAATCTACGTAATGCCTGTTTAAGAGCACGAGTATCAGAGTTAAACCATGGTGCTCGTCTCATCTGATTCACCACTTTCTTTTTCAGAGGGGCAACACAGTCTAATGTAGTACGCAGTGAGGCTGCTGTACTATCAACAAGGTTATCTATGAGGGCGGGAGTGAAATCAACATCAACAGGTACCTTCAGATGTACAGACATATGGCACAGAGTTAAATAAAGGTTCCATTGTCTCTTTGAATGTATTAATATTATTATCAGACATGATTTTTTATTTATGTTATTGCAATTCATTATTGTACAATTAAATTTGAGTAAATAATGATCAGTAAGGAGAGGGTTTTGAGGAACTATGTTTAAGTTATCAATATCAATACCATAAGTTAAAGCAAGATCGAGGGTGGGACCAAGGCAATGAGTTGGTTTATTAACATGTTGAATAAAACCTATTGATTCCAACAGCGAGTTAAATGTGCAGTGAAGACTATCACGGTCAACATCTACATGGATGTTGAAATCCCCTACAATTATGATTTTATCTGTCTTAAGCATTAACTCAGATAAGAACTCAGAGAACTCTGATAGGAACTCTGAATAAGGTGCAGGTGGACGATAAACTGTGACTATCATAATTGGTTTCTGTGATTTCCAACTAGAATAAGAATAAGGCTTTCAAACAATGAATATCCTGGTTTGGGCTTGGGATTGATTAATAATCTAGTATTAAAAATTAAAAACTCCTCGGCCTGAGCTTCTAGGAATATGGGTGTTAGCATGAGTGGGTGGAGTTTACTCATTTAGACTAACATAATCCTCTTCATGTAACCAAGTTTCAGTTACACAGAATAAATCAATACAATTGTCAGAGATAAGATCATTTATTAAAACAGATTTTGACTCTGGTATTATTTGACTCTATTTTATTGTTGGTATTAATCTTTATTAAGTTAGAATGTCTAACTCCTCTTCTGTTTGTTATTGATTTATTTACTTTAGTTTTTACTTTAGTAGGTCGAGGGACAGACACAGTCTCTATGGGGTTTTTAATAGGTGACTGCTCGAAAAGAATGTGACTGTTTACACAGTCACATTATGGGGACTATGTTTTAAGGTTAGGATTGGGTTAGGATTAGGATTAGGCCAGTAGTAATTGTGGTTAAGATAAGGGTTAGTGATGGGAAGTTCGACTCTTTTTACTGACTCAGACTTTTACTCTCGGACAGTAAATTGAACTAATCTTTTTTTGAGTCATTTCTGTAAAAAAGACCGCAGTTCTCAAACACTTAACACTGAAGGCAACATCGTTTGCTTCAGCTTACAAAGTTTAATAAAATGCCACAAGCAATTCAAACCATATGGAAACCTAGAAAAGCAAATACACACCTCAATAAAGTGACCTCCTTGCCATTGTTTAACAGCACGACGGTGACTAGGTAGCTGTCACGTGACCTGAGGACGGACGCTCAGTTGAGTGAATCCTGAACTAATCATTTCTGTTTCCTGTCCTGCTGACTGAACTTATACAGCTGCCTGCCATCGTGTGGCCAAGGAAGGTACTGCATGAAAATGAACAAATCACTCACTGAGACGACTCATTACTCCCGAGTCATACAAAAGATTAGTTCATATTAAACGAATCGTTCACGAACGACACATCACTAGTAAGGGTAAGTCTCCAGAAAATGAAGGTAAGTCAATGCAATGTCTCCTCAAGTCATAAATGTCATACATGTGTTTGCGTGTGTGTGTGTGCGTGTGCGTGTGTGTGTTCTCCAGGTTCCTCCTACGGTCCACAAACATGCAGATTTGGGTAAATTGACCGTGTGTGAGTGGATGGTTGTTTGTCCCTGTGATGGACAGGTGACCTGTCCAGGGTGTGACTCCGCCTTTTGCCCTATGTCAGCTGGTGTGGCCGTGTGGAGGATTAAGTGGTAGAAGATGAGTGAGTGCTAATATTTAAATTCTTTGTTTATGTCCTGAATTATCAGTGACCTGCATCGTCTTATATCAGATCTTTTATGCTGTTAGTCTGGTAACTGATGAGAATTAACAAAGTAACCTGAAGCTCATTTGAAGCGACTAAATCCTTACACAAGTCATACACTTCCATTTAGTTATTCCACAGGGAGGAAATGTAGAGAGTAAGTGTGTCATGACTGTGTCACCTTGTGTCCAGACAAGGTTATATAACAATAACAGCTTTAGAAGACTGTATCTCTGTGTGTGTGTGTGTGTGTGTGTGTGTGTGTGCTCCTCTCTTTGTCTCTGTATCATCCTTGCAGAAGAAAAAGATTTGTTCTCTCCTGAAATGAGTTTCTGTAGACTTTATTCCTCCATGTCTCCTCTATTACTCTCGCTATATCAACTCCAGACATGCTGCCGTTTTTGTGTTCCTTGAAAATAAAATGGAAAACAGTGGATTTATTTCAGGCCCTGGCAGTTATTCTGTTGACTCACCGAGGAAAACACACCCATTTTCCCACTTCTCCATTTTATGGAATTTACCTTGAAACTCAGTGTGTTGTTAATGAGAGCGTTCACGTCCTGTTTTGTTAAAGAGAAAAAAAGAGTGATGATGGTGTTAAAGGGACAGTTCCGGTTGTTTGAGGTGAGATGAAGAATCAGCATGTTGCCGTGATCATGTTGGTTTACTGCTGCCTCGTGTGGTCACTTTGGGTCACTTACTAAAACACAAATTAAGGATTTTAAGTGACTCAAAATAAGACATTTGAAATGTGTGAATCACTAATTTTCATTGGTGTGGGAGAGTGAGTGCTTTTCAAACATGGAAAATTAAGTTTAAGTTGCAAAACCTGGGAATGAGGCTGAACAATAGGTTATTTTATGGATTTTTCTATTTTAGGTTATTTTTATTGTATTTCCTAAAACTAAACTTAAATAATAAAAACAGAGTGAAAACAAAAGTCATTAGACTTATGATCAGCTAATATTAGCTTAGCTAAATTTTAAATGAAATTAAATCATGTAAGATTTATTCTCAGTTTTGACTGGTGATGAAATGTGTGGTCATTTTCAGCTGTAAAGTCACTGCAGGTGAAATGTAACTCACAGGTTTTGCTTCCTCCTCTAACGTCACTTTAATAATGATAAAAAATATTTTGTCCTTAAATAAAATTGATATATGTTATTTCCTTGTTGCTGCTACAAATAATCTGTGTATAAACTAAGAATCTTATGAAGTGCCATAAGAAGAATCATGTGATTGATAATCTGAAAACTAGTACATTTTAAATACAGCTTTTTGATTTACTCAGAGTTATTTTAGGCTCTGCTCTTTGTTCTCAATCACAAACAGGCTTCTCCATCTGAAAAGTATTCAGACTGTTTGTCCTGATCTGAGACCGTCTTTATCCTCTGGTGTGTTCCCATCATCATCATCCTTACTGCAGGGCACTCATTGTGTTTCTCGTTAGTACAAACAGTGAAAGTGATTTCTCAAAATTCTTAAAAGTTAAATTCACTGAGTCAGTGTTTGTGAATACTTTGATAAAACAGTGTTCTATCAAAGTACTTTTTTATTTTGAACCTGTGAGCAGACTGACAAATTCGTTAAATCAGATTTCTATCACATCGATGAGAAGTCGAGTCGTATCAGAAACAAAGTGCTGAACTCTCACAAACTCACTGTGTCTGGATTTTTCTTCTCTTCTGAGTTTCCTGTAGGTGTTGAGTATTCGTGTGCATGTGTGTGACGTTGAAGAGTTAAGAATGTGAACTGTCAGCTGCTTAATCTGAACATAGCATGTGGGAGATTAATATCCAGAGATTGGACAGGATTTATCAGAGACGGGCTTGTAAACATATTTACAAAATGTGGCGTGGCTGTTTATACCAAACCAGATGTGTTGGGTACTGCAGAATAAACAAGAGAGAATATCCAGGACCAGAACCAGGACCAGGACCAGGAACAAGACCAGGACCAGACTGGTTTGAGACAATAGATATGCAACCACTCAATACAATCCAGGTATAAGAAGATCATCTCTGAACATTACAGCATATACAGTAACAGAAGACCACACTGTGGTGTGACACTCCTTTATAAGGTGTCATGTCTGTACCTAATAAAGTGCTTCAATTAATCTCACTCTGTGTACATTTGGATTACTGGCTCATTAGCAACAAGCCAACAATATATTATATTACAATATATTATAGAGGTTATCATCCAAAGCTTGAATCCTTATTTATTCACCATGGATTTAAATGATCATTTAAACATTAGAGCTTTTCTAAAGTCTTTATCTTCAAAGATTATTATTATCTTATTTTCTAATCCAACCTTGGTCAACTGATTTTACTGTTGTTTTTAATACTATACGGTGATTATGTTGTGATTTTCCTTCTCTTATGTCTGTATTTGCTTTGTTAGAGTAATGAAGTAAATACATTCATTTGACTGTTTGTAAATCCATGTTCACATTTAAACGTAAAGCTTCTGTGTGTGGGTGCCCTCGTGATTCAACAGGAGAGGAATAACAGTGTTGTTATGCCGATGGGAAACATTTCAAACAATAATTCAGAAAGTTTGAGCTGCAGAGGAACAGAGACGTCGTCTCATTCTGCTGCTCTGCAGACACCAGCGATGAGGAGCATGGGTGAAGTAGAGAGAGATAAAGATTTTTCTTCAGCAGCTTTTAAATCTGACTTGTGGAAACAATTTGATTTCCTGTGTTATGTAATGAGAAGAAGAAACAAAGTTAACGCTACAGAACTACATGACTTTGCACAATTCAACAAATATTCTTCATACAATGGAGAGCTGGAGCATAAGGGAACACATACACAGTTTCCTCTGTCCACTGTCGGGTTTTAGTAACAGAAGAGTTGCAGTTTCCATAGCAACACCTGAGAGATGCCATTCATAACAGAAAAGGAGCAACAGGAAGCAGCTTCTCTCTTTCCACTCCCTTTTGTCCCAAAATGACAAGCATGAATATTTGATGTTTTCTATTTTCTAGAAGCAGAAAACCTGCAGGTGTTTTAACGCTGCAGCACATCTGCATCTGAGCTGCTGCACAACACGGCAAATAAAAATCAACCAGAGATTTACACGGAGTCACGTGCTCTGATCCTCGAGTCAAGTGAAGATTCACTCTGGAAACAAAGTCACTGACAAACAGACTCACTCGTGTGACACACTAAACACCACAGTGGACATATTTTTAAAGTTTATAATAGGTTTTATTTTCTTGTGATAATGACATTGAATTCTCCATTTCAGCACGTTGTGTCATGACTGTGGTCTCGACATTGACTCCTAAATAAATCTGTTTATTTAGGAGTCATATTTAGTGCCAGATTACAATGAGACAGAGCTGGAACATAAGACAGATAAATGACCTCATTAATGATTACACAGCAGCGATCTGCTGCAGTGGCCTCGTGCCATGTTCAGTGTTCAACAGCATCCTTTTATGTCATTTGCTTAAATCATTAAATAAAGAGCTACATTGTATTAGTGTTGTGTTGTGACAGTGACACGCTTTCTTTAAATGTGCTTGTATGTTAATTTTAGATACTTTATTAATCCCCTTAGGGAAATTATTCTCTGCATTTTGACCCATCCTAGAATTAGGAGCAGTGGGCTGCCACACTGAGTAGCGCCCGGGGAGCAATGGGGGTTGGGTACCTTGCTCAGGGGTACCCCAGCCCTTTCGCCCTGGTGGGGACTTGAACCAGCAACCTTCTGGTTACAAGCCAAGTTCCCTTTCCACTTGCACAGGCTGCTGTTAGCGAAGCTATGACTGTGCTGAGGCTAAAATCAGCCACTGGCAGCCATGTTTTGAGTAAAAGCTTCTTCACGTCGATGTCACAAATAGTTTCCAGCTCTTGCAGCAAACACAGAACGCTCTCACACCTCAAAAACTGGAATTATCCCTTTCAGTTCTTTCATACCCTCTAACATGTCTAACATGTTGATCTCAGTGAGGCCTCAGGAAAAAACTAAAACAACAACAAGAGCCCAGAAGTGAGGCAATTTACGAGAGCAAGAGGAAGATCCTGTGACTGGAGCTCAGCAGAGTTCATGTTTCAGGATTAAAGAGGCTTCCCCCTCTCAGACTGGGGGAGCAAACTGAACACAGGTGGATGGGCAGCATTATTGTACAACTGAAAAGAGCATTGATGGAACAGTGAGGCAGATGGACTGCATGAGCTGCTGCTCTCACTTTAATGCTGATGGAGGGAACTGAGAAGCACACGTCCATCTTGTGAAGCCTGCAGCTGTCACAGAGTCAGGTGAAGGCGGCACATCCAGGACAATGTGGCTTTAAAACTAACTGCACACATACATACAAGTCCTGCTGCCCCTAGGCAAGAAAATGGAGCAGTTAGAGGAGAGTAAGGAGGACATATGGAGCTGCCACGCAGCACATACACAACTGAGACAGACAAATCTCCACTGCTATTAATGTTGTTGTGCTCTTTGATATGGTTTTCATGAAGAGTCCACAGAGGAGTGACTATTGATTGTAACAACAGCAAAGGACTGGCCTCAGTTTGTTTGATGACAAACCAGAGAGCACGCCTCACACATGCTATAAAACACATCTATCTGTTTTAACATAATCATGCAAACAGTCTCAATGTTTCTGTGACACGGAGAAGAATTATTTATCACCGTCTCTCATCAGCTCCAGCCTCCTTCAATTCATCAGCTGTTTTTAAAAATGTGACACAAACATGTACAGACACACAAACACAGAGCTGGGTCAGCTACAGTCCTGGGGCCCATTTCAGAAAGCAGGTTCTATTACGTACAGGACTGGACCCAGATGCAGGACGGTGGTGCACTTTGTCCATTATTTATTTGAAACACACAAAAACAGGTGAACAGAAACGACGATCCTCAAATGTGCAATGTGTGACAAAGCACACACGTGCACAGATAATCCACTGAACTGCTCTGTTAACCATAGGACGGAGAGGAGAACTCTAAAACAACATGTAAGTTTGGCGACAGAGGCCTCCCCTCAAGAGTCGCCTCCTGGCGACTCAAACAAAAAAACAGACTATATGCATGAAACATGAAACATGGACTTCTGACTACTACAGATGGCTGCCTGAAATTTGTGCTCCCCAACAGTTTTGATTTTAAAAACCTGAAAAGACTTCTGATACCAACAAAGCCATAGTTATTAAAGAGAAACTGTGCTGTAGTGGTAAAAAGGTTTATTTTCATGGACAAGCATCACCTCTCTTCCATTTTCTGGTATTCAACACTCAGCAGCTCAGCTCCTGGTCTGGACTGTTCAGCAGTTTTCTCCACTGGTCTGGATGTTTCTCTGGATGGTGTACTGTGCAGTGTTGTTTTTGGAAGCCATTCTAGATTTAGTCTTAGTTTTAGTCTTTTGGACTAAAACGCTTATTAGTTTTAGTCACGGTTTAGTCATTTCTATAGTGCAGTGTCACACATAAGTTTGACATGAAATTTCCTGGTGTGCTGCGACCGACTCTAGATCGGCTTGGAAGGGCTCGGGGCGAAGGTGGTTTACAGCAAACCCATGTGCACTCGCTGCAGCTTCTCCCGCCCGCCTGCCCTCGGCCCGACTGTCGTTCAGAGCAGACTGTCCTCAGAACGCCCCGACAACGTCATCAGGACCAAGTCATTTTTAGGTTTTGATTGTCCGTCTGTCTGGGCCCCCAGCCAATTGGGCCCTAGGCACGTGCCTAGTTTGCCTTTGTGTTAATCCGGCTCTGCCGCCACAGAAGCGACAGAAGATATGGCTCAACGAGGATTTCCAATTACCGTCATACCTGCTCAAACCAGGTCAGCAGAGACATCCAACTCCTATCCACATGGAAAATGGTCGGAAAACGACGTGCCGGACTTGGAGCTCCAAACTCGATCGACAACACGTCTCCTGACTAGCATACTCAGAGGTCAATTGGGACTGACAGAAAATGCTCCTCTGGAGTAACCCAAACCGAATGTGAATACAGATAAGTGGGTGTTTTATTTTCTGTTCATGTGAACTAGTTAAAGCTAGGTTGATGTTTCGAACTTAGCCTTTATTTGTAACATAGTCGGGACAAGGATAAATCAGTCATGACTGAAATGATGACACAGCAATCTAAAAGGGCCCTCTCTGCCCAAAGCAAGAGAGACCTATCCCTTTCTAGGCGCTCTAATACCACCAAGAGCCCTTTAAAGTCTCACCATGAAAGAGCCTCACTTTTGGGAGTACAAGACTGTAAAGCTTTCTTTTCAACTGTTTTCTTAATGTACCTGTTCTGTTTTGTTCACCTCGCTATGTTCTGGAGAGTTTATAGGGATGTATTTTTCTTTATCTTCTTTATGCTTATTGCCACACTGGGAAAATTCTTATATATTTGAAACTCATAAGAGGCTGTGGCTAGGATAGATAGTGTATTAAAAGTTATCTCATATAATGTCAATGGGGTTTTAAACCCAATTAAGAGAGGTAAGATTCTAAGTAAAAGGAAAAAGGAGAAGGCACAAATAGTGTTACTGCAAGAGACACACCTAAGTTCTGCTGAAAATGAAAAGCTGAAAAGAATGGGTTTCTCTAAAGTGTATTACTCATCTTACAAACCCGGTCATAGACGAGGAGTGGCCATCTTAATTTCTCACAAAGTGCCATTGGAACAACTTACAGAAACGAAAGATAAGGAAGGAAGATTGAAATAACACTTCTGAATGTATATGCCCCAAGGTAGTGACTTCACTTTTTACAGATGCATTTTTGATTTAATGACAGGTGCAACTGGTATTACTATTTGCAGGGGAGACTGGAATATACGCCTCAACCCGAGGCTAGACTCTTCAAAGAGAACTTCTTTAACCCCTATACATAAGAAACTCAAGGCTCTCATGACGGAGTTGGGAGTGATAAATCTTTGGAGAGATTTTAAACCATCTGGTAGAGACCACACTCATTACTCCCACCCACATGCAGTGTATTCCAGAATCGACTATTTTTTTATTTTTAAAAGAGACCGCCATAGAATAAATAATTGTGAGATAGGAAATATTGATCTGTCTGATCATGCACCTCTTTTGCTATCACTACAAATAAGTAGCAATCCTAAAAATATATTGTGGAGACTACATACTGGTATTTTGAATAATCAACAATTACAAAATCAACAAAATAAACCAAAATGAAAGAAGAAATTGTAAGAACCTTGGTAGAAAATGATAATGGAGAGGTAGTTCCAGATATCTTATGGGACACATTAAAAGCTGTCCTTAGAGGAGAAATCCTCTCATACTGTACACGCAAAAAGAAAGAAAGACAACTAAGATTATCAGAATTAAACAGTGATCTAAAAGACCTTGAGGCTAAACATAAAGGGGATTCTAACTCAGATCTTCCTCCAAGGCTCAGGGGAATTAAAAAAGAAATAAACAATATGTACACACTAGAAATACAAAAAAATATGGTTTATACAAAACAAAAATACTATATACTGAAATATAGTGTATAAACAAAATGAGATACAAATGGTTTTCCAAAACTATTATAAACATCTATATACACAGCCACAGCTAACAGAAGAAAATCAAATTAAAAGATTTCTGAAATCCCTTAAGATACCTACCCTATCAGAAAGTCTAAGTGATAAATTAATAGCACAAATAACTGGAGAGGAGCTCAATAATGCAATTTCCAGGCTAAAAGCAAACAAATCGCCTGGCCCAGATGGGTTCCCCTCTGAATGGTACAAGACCTTCCGATCAGAGCTGACACCTAGCCTACTTAAAATATTTAATACAACTAAAAGAGGATAAACCCCCACCAACCTGGAGAGAAGCAACTATCTCAGTTATACCCAAAGAGGGAAAAGACAGACTTGAATGTGGTTCATATAGGCCGATCTCAGTACTCAACACAGACTACAAACTATATACTTCAATTCTTGTGAAGAGAGTTGAAAAGATTCTTCCACAGGTTATACACACTGACCAAACAGGATTCATCCTGCAGAGACAAACTCATGACTACATGTACTGAATCATATCCGAGAAAATAAACTGGAAGCACTATTAGTTAGCCTAGAACTTTTTTTGATTAGGAACCCTCCTATACAGACAGTGCTGGGTAATACAGATTTGAAAAAAATCATTAACGGTATCCAAAACCCATGGTTAAAATTCCATCTTAAAACATGGAACATAATGAAAGAGGAATATAATTTACAAGACAAACTGAAAATACTTAAATGGTGTGCCTATGATCCAGATTTTAAACCCAATCAAATGGATAGTAGATTTAAAACCTTCATAGCCAAAGGTATTACAACATCCTACTCCATAATTGATAGAGGGAAACTGAAGGACTTCCAAACCCTTCAAGGAATCATGGCTTAGAAAAGCAAGACTTCTTTAGATATCTACAACTACGCCATTATTTTGATCAAGCTATCAAAAACCATAAAGACATTGGTGATCCTGTGATTCAAGAAGTCTTACTTGGGGCATACTCCTTACTGGAAGCCGATCACTGGCATGTATTCTGGGAGTGTCCAGCAATAGTTGTCTTCTGGTCTGAGATTAATGGAGATTATATTACAAATTAATATACCCTTTCAGTTTAGTACCATGGTATTAGGAAATACTAACTTTTTTAAGTATGAGTGTTTACTTTACTAAGTATCTATTTGGTGTCATGTCAGTAGGTAGGAAAACACTTACTAGACACTGGTTACAGCCTGACCCTCCCACAACAGAGGAAAGGACAGAGATAATCAATAACATACATTTAATGGAATAAAAATCACTTTTTCACATCGGTTACAAATGGACCAGTTTGTTGAGTGGACCTTGTATATACAACAGACACAACCTACCTGATTTGTACATTCCCTTGTATGATATGTACATAATTATTGAAGAATATACTGCCAGGTTTTTAAAAAATGTTTATTTTTACTTTACTCTTTATTTTTGTATGTTATTTTCGTATGTTATGTGATAAATCTTTATGTGATAAATATGCTATTACCTTAACATCCATTGTTTCAGTCAAATAGTTCCGAAATGTTTGTGATAGATGGGACAGAAAATAGGGCAATGAGAAGAGATACTGTAAGTGAATATTTTGTTTTATGTACACTTCCTGAACTGTAATATTCCCATTGTCCAATAAACAAAGAATTAAAAAAAAACATGAAACACAAAAGATAGGACATGAAACGTGGAATCTACCGAAAAGCAAAAAAGGGAAGAGACAAACCTCCTGTGATCTTGGGTACAAAACACGAATGGGGGGGTGTGAGAGCAATCAACGTCCCTTATCACGGTTAAGTGAGGGAAACAGTGGAGGTTGAAAACCATAACTCAAAAGGAGAAAAAACAGTGGATGAACAGACCAGAGAGTTGTGTGCATATTCTACCCAGGGAAGAGCCTTGACCCATGATGCAGAGACAGTTAGGGGGACAGGACACCAGGGGCGGGTCAGAGCGATGAGAATGCTTAACCTGCTCCTCTACGTCCCAGATGACAGAGCCCACCACCAAGTCAGGGACATCAAAAATGCTGGACAGGGCATCAGTCTTGACGTTACGAGAAACAGGACGATAAGGACAAAAAAGTGAAAACGGGTAAAGAAAAGTGACCACCTGGACTGCCTGGAGTTGAGGTGCTTAGCTGCTTGCAGATACTCAAGGTTGCGGTTATCTGTCCAGACCAGAAATGGTTGCTCCGCCCCCTCCAGCCAGTGCCTCCATTCCTCGAGTGCTGATTTGATGGCAAGTAGCTCCCTGTCCCCCACACTATAATTCTTCTTTGCCCAAGATAACTTCCTAGAATAGAAGCCACAGGGGTGGAACTTCTGGTGTGAACCTGCCCTCTGAGAAAGAATGGCCTCCACCCCAGAGTCCAAGGCGTCTACTTCCACCACAAACTGACAGTGAGGGTTGGGGTGATGGAGAATGGGTGCAGAGGTGAACTGGTGTTTAAGCTCCTTGAAGGCATGGTTGGCATCTGGGTTCCACTGGAAGGACTGCAACACAGAGGTGAGGGAATGTAAAGGAGCAGAGAGAGAACTAAAATTATGGATGAACTTACAGTGAAAGTTTGCGAACCCCAGGAAGCACTGAAGGGCCTTCTTGGAGTCCGGAACTGGCCATTCACGCACCGCCCGGACCTTCTCGGGGTCCATCTGGATCTCTCTGGGTGAAATGATGAACCCCAAGAAGTAAACCGAAACCTTCACATAAAGGTGGTGCCGCAACAGTCTCTCCAGCACCTGACGGACATGGTTGGTGTGGGAGGTCTGATCAGGGGAGAAAATTAGTATGTCATCAAAGTAGACGAAGACGAAGATGTTAAGCATATAGCGGAGAACGTCATTCATGAATGACTGGAAGACAGCCAGGGCATTGGTGAGCCCGAACATCACCAGATATTCATAATGCCCCAACGGAGTGTCTTCCACTCGTCCCCCGCCCTGATACGAACTAAATGGTATGCGTTACAGAGAGCGAGCTTGGTGAAGATGATGGCTCCTTTGAGGAGTTCAAATGCTGACCACGGGGAGGAATGGAACCGGGATGAAGCTCTATCGCGAAGTCATAGGGACAACGTGGAGGGAGAGCAGTGTCTTTGGACCTGCTAAAAACTTCACCAATGTTGTGGTAACACGAGGGAACCTGGGACAGGTCCGTGAAGGTAACTAGAAGAGACGTCGTAGCAACCACCGGGAATCTAGGGAGAGAAGACAGAGAAACAGATGAGACCCCAGGTTGCAGCCCTTCCCCCAATTAGTAATAGTGTTAGTTGACCAGTTAATGACAGGGTTGTGGTGTTGGAACGAGGGATGCCCCAGGATGAGATGATGGATGGAGTTCTTAAGGCTGTGAAGCTGGATCTGTTCCTCATGCCCATCCGGAAATCACAGCACAAGTCTGCCCTTTCTCTTCTTCTTCTTCTCTGTGTTTCAGAGTGTCAGAGCTTGTTTGTGTATTTTTACGTTGCAGTAAGACAAAGACAAAAACAGTGATTCACTGGTGAAAACTCACTGATGGTTTTTATATTATCACAGTGTTATGTAACTGTGACCCTGGTGGGCCATTGTTTATATTGTGTTATTATGTCACTGTCTTGAAAATGACTTCTGATTTGATCTCATCATTAGCTTTAATCAAGAGCAAACATCCCATTCATCTATGCTAGTCTTTTCATGAACCAAGACTTGAGTTTTGTATCTTGTTCTCCTGCAGACATGTTTATCCCCTGGAGGAGGGATTAGAGATTTTCGATTTTCTAGTAACTAAGCTCTACAAACATTACCCGTCCACGAACAGGTGCTGAGCCCCAGAGGTTTTCTTTCACATTTCAACCATCACAGTCACATCTTCACTGTGGTCCTCATTCATCCAGACTTCCAGATAGCTAAAGATATGGCATTTAAAATGTTGTGTTGTAATAATGTCAGGTTAATTTCACCTCTCAGTCTGAGATAATTACATGGCGTTTACATGGTGGCCTAACCTGTTTGCAGTGTGATGGGTCAGATGTTAATTCATCCACACTTGGCTTCACCAGAGGACCTGTATGTGTCTGGAAGACGACAGAGGGTTTTTGTGACTGGATAAATCTTTTTTGATGAAAGCGATGAGTGACATCTGACTCACTTTTTCTCCTCCTCCATTTATGTGAAACTTTGGAGCCACAGCTAAGAAGATAGACCACATGCTCCAGGGCCGTACCTGTGCTGATGATCTCCAAACTGGGGCTTTGTCCAGCATGGAGAGCTCACAGCTCTCCATCAGCTCATCCATGCCAGCAGTCATGGCAGCTATCAAGTCCCTTTCCTTGTGGTTTATTCCTTTCCCATTCACTGCTGCTCAGCAAACTGTGATTGAAAGAGACTTTTATGAGCTCGCTGGCTTTCCTAATGTGAAAGTTGTGAGTTATTGTACTAATGTGTGTCTTAAGCCACCATCCAGAAATAAAAACTATCACTCCATAAATGTTCAGGTAATTTGTGATGCTAGTCTATCCCTCTTGAACACGATAGCTCGTGGCCTGTGGGGACGCACAACTCATACATTTTACAGCAGAGCAGCTCGGCTACAAGAAGACACACTGCAGGGCTGGAGTCGCCTCCTCACCAAGTAACAGGTTACAGAGTTAAGATAAGAATCAAAGATTTCATAGGATATTCCAGAGGAAATGCTTGGGGTCATGTTTGACCCCGCTTATGGAAAAGTGGGGTAGTGATACAAAAACTGCAATTTCTTAAAATTAATGAAAAAAAATTGACAAGAATCAAAATGCAAATGGCCTCATGTTACAAACATGTTTTATGAGGAATACCTGGGACATGAAAATATAAACACTTAATTTCAAAGATTTTGACGAATAACAACCCATGGGGGGTAATTTTTGACCCACTTATCCATCTAAGGGTTAATATTCCGATGTAATGGGGCACATTTAAATGTTTACCATTCTCGGGCTCAGACTCAGATGAGGGCGTCCGTGTCTCCTCTGACAACACTGAAGGAAACCCGTCAGTGCCGCCCCGCTCTCCTCAGTCTTAGCTAGTATGCTTTTAAATAACTAATCCATGTAAAGTTTACATCACCTACATGAGTTTAATTAAAATAATCCTAACCCACCAACCCAAGAGTGATAAATATCCACAGTGGACAAGCAACTCCCCCAAAAGAAAACTAAACTGAAGACATATGAAGACATGTAACCTCCATTCTTCCTACTTCCTTGCTTTCTGCACAACTTTTCTGCCTCTCATCAGTTGTTCATATCTCCTTGTACCACAGGCCAGTAGGCAGTCACAGGTATGTGTGGAGCACCACTGGGGGCGGCAGACACATCACCTCCTCAGGCACAGTAATTATTTGGCTCTTTTATTGGCTGATGTTTGGCTTGAGGGGAGCCAAATATCTTTTTTTGCCACAAAGTTTCTTGGAGGAGACTCAAAAATGCTACTTTCCAAAGATCACCTGAGGTGCAGGTGAGAAGGACACAGGCCTTTGGAAACAGTCAAACTCTCTGAGTGTGAATAAGGTGTGATACATCCATGTGATCTGTACTAAGAGAGAACTAAAACTAAAACAGTTTGTTGTGTAGTTAATCTGTTTGGCTAATATCATCTATAACTGTTTCACAAACATTTCAATAAACCAGAACTAAAGCATGAGTGCAGACATTTTGACCCTGGTCACACCTGTTATTAACATTTGTCCTGAGTGATCAGATCATAGGCAGAACACATCTGAACACTTCCAAACTGTCCTGAATCTGTCCTCAGATAAGGAGGATGCATGTGTTCCATCACCCTCGACAACTCTATGGTAGCTCCTTCTCATACCGCAAGGAACCTGGGTGTGACACTTGATGACCATCTCTCCCTCACTGCCAACATTGCTGCAACAGCTCGATCTTGCAGATACATTTTGCACAACATCAGAAGGATACGGCCTCTTCTAACCCAGAAGGCGTCACAGGTTCTGGTCCAGCGTTGTCATCTCACGATTGGACTACTGCAACTCCCACCTGGCTGGTCTCCCTGCGTGTGCCATACGACCTCTGCAACTCATCCAGAATGCAGCAGCTCGACTGGTCTTCAACTTACCAAAATTCTCCCACACTACACCACTCCTCCGCTCCCTTCACTGGCTTCCTGTAGCTGCTTGCATCCACTTCAAGACTCTAGTGCTTGCATTCCATGCTACAAATGGATCCGATCCAGCCTATATCCAGGACATGATCAAAACCTACACCCCAGTCTGCCCACTCCGCTCTGCATCGGCAAATCGGCTTGCTGCCCCCTCACTGAGAGGATCGCAGAGGCATTCACAGAACTCTAGACTGTTCACTGTCCTAGCTCCCAAATGGTGGAACGAGCCTCATCGACATTCGGACAGCAGAAAGCCTCCACATCTTCCGACTAAAAACACATTTCTTCTGAATCTACCTTGACTAAGACGATGACGATAAAAAAAAAACAAAAAACAAAAAAACTTGCTTATACATTGCACTTATGACTAGCATTTTATAGTCTGGCTTACTTGAAGCTCTTTCTTACTTCTAGCTCTTGGATAAAAGTGTTTGCTCAATGACATGTAATGTAATGTAATGTAATGTTTTAAGTCTACCTTTAAATACAGAGAGAGTGTCCGCCTCCCGAACTCCCTAAAGGAAGCATATATAAGGTAAAAAGTATAGGCCCAAGCACTGAGCCTTGTGGAACTCCACAATTGACTTTTGTTTGTAATGAGGCTTTATCATTAACATGTACAAACTGGAATCTATCAGATAAGTAGCAGAGCGCAGCACCTGTGATCCCAAGAGTCTGCTCCAGTTTCTGCAATAGAATATTATGATCAATGGTGTCAAATGCAGCACTAAGATCTAACAGGACAAGTAAAGAGACTAGACCATTATCTGAGGCCAAGAGAAGGTTGTTACTAACCTTCACTAGTGCTAATACACTGCTAATTGTTACGGCTGCACCGATAAGGGAGCCTGTCTGCTTGCCAATTCTGTGTGCTAATTGACCTCAGGAGAGTTGATGTCCCGGATTGGTGGCTGCCAACCCCGCCCACGGAGAGGATTGGCTGTTCCAGAGGATCCATGGTGTTTGAATCAGGGACAGCCAGAAATCTTGTGCATAGACAGGGTGGGCTGCCATTTCTTTTGATCCTGTTTTCTCCTGTTTATGTTAGCTTAAGAAGATTAGAATTGTGTTTTGGTTTTGCAAAGGAGTAGGGTTTTGTTTGATACTTGGGAAAATTTTGTTGTTGTTTTGGCCTTGGTCTACCCTGAAGCTATTTTTGTTCATTTAGTAAAACATTGTAAATAGTCAAATAATAAATATAAATTTTTGTCATCTACCTCTTCGCCTTGTGGCTGCTTGTGACCTGGGAGTGGAAACCAACCTTTCATGTTATGCCCACCAACCCCTAGACCGGACGTAACATAATACACTATTCCCACTCTAATACTCACTCTGCTTATACAATATACCCACTCCGCTTATACACTATAGCCACTCCGCTAATATACTATACTCACTCTGGTAATACACTATACCATCTCTGCTAATATACTATACTCACTCTGGTAATACACTATACCATCTCTGCTAATACACTATAGCCACTCTGCTAAAACACTATAGCCACTCTGGTAATACACTATACCATCTCTGCTAATACACTATAGCCACTCTGCTAAAACACTATAGCCACTCTGCTAATACACTATACTCACTACGCTAATACACTACACTCACTCTTCTAATACACTATACTCACTCTGCAAATACACTACACTCACTCTTCTAATACACTATACTCACTCTGCTAATACACTATACTCACTCAACTAATACACTATAGCCACTCTGCTAATACACTATACTCACTCTGCTAATACACTATACTCACTCTGCTAATACACTATACTCACTCTGCTAAGACAATATACCCACCCCGCTTATACACTATAGCCACTCCGCTAATACACTATACTCACTCTGGTAATACACTATACCATCTCTGCTAATACACTATAGCCACTCTGCTAAAACACTATAGCCACTCTGCTCAATTCGCTAATACACTCACTCACTCTTACACTATACTCACTCTGCTAATACACTATACTCACTCCACTAATACACTATAGCCACTCTGCTAAAACACTATAGCCACTTTGCTAATACACTATACTCACTCAGCTAATACACTATACTCACTCTGTTAATACACTATACTCGCTCTGCTAATACACTACACTCACTCTGCTAATACACTATAGCCACTCTGCTAATACACTATACTCACTCTGCTAATACACTATACTCACTCTTCTAATACAATATACCCACTCCACTAATACACGATACTCACTCTACTAATACACTATACTCACTCTGCTAATATACTACACTCACTCTGCTAATACACTATATCCACTCTGCTAATACACTATACTCACTCTGCTAAAACACTATACTCACTCTGCTAAAACACTATACCCACTCTGCTAATAAACTATACTCACTCTGCTAATACACTATACTCACTCTTCTAATACAATATACCCACTCCGCTAAAACACTATACCCACTCTGCTAATACACTATAGCCACTCTACTAATACACTATACTCACTCTGCTAATACACTACACTCACTCTGCTAATACACTATACTCACTATACCGTGGGGTTTCAGTCAGGGCCTTCAGTAAAAAAAAACAAAAAAAACACGCCATAGCACACACACACACCACTGTGCATCTATAGGCTACTGCATCATTACCACCACATCTTCCGTTATGTCACTCAGCAACTGCAATTTCACAAGCCACTATATGACACAAAAACAAGCTTCCACATAAGCATAGGCGTCAGTTTTGTCCTCACCACAATTTTATCAATGTATCATTAACACTCAAACTACCGTAAATGATGTACCTCTTCGGTGTAGGTCTTACTCTTGAAATAATTTCCTTCTTTTCTCCAAACGATCGCTGTGAAAAGTGCACACGCCGTGAAAAGTGCACACGAAGGATATGAGAAACATGATGGATCAGTGGTGTTAATGCAGAGGCCATAGTTTACTTCAAAACCCGCCAAAGGTTCAAACATCGTTGATGACAACAGCGGGGGCTAGCGCCAGACATGTCGCTGGGCGTTCTGTCACTATGATATCACATTTTGATTGGCTGACAACACACGTCAGTCAAAGTTATAACCAAATAGGAAATGGCAGCTTCAACGAAAGGTCAGCAATACTACTGGAGCAGGTCCACGGAGCTATGATGCGTTTAATGACATCCAGGAAAATCCAGCTCAGCTTCACAAACAATAACCATATTCTTTCTGGAAATATAATCATAACATACTGAAAAAGTAATTGAATTCAGACACGTTCAGACACACAAATAATTATTTTGATTATTAAAAAATAATTATAATAATAATGATAAAATATATATACTTTTTTGATATTGTCAGGGCCAGCAGAGACGGCCCTGCTGGCCCTGACAGCCCACCACTGACTATAGCCACTCTTCTAATACACTATAGCCACTCTGCTAAAACACTATACTTACTCTGCTAATACACTATACCCACTCCCCTATAACTTGCTACTCTGCAAAGAAACTTAAAAAAAAAAAGTGTAACAGAGAGTCACATGTGTCAGAATCAGAGTTTCAGAGATTGGTGATCTCATCCCAAAACCCTCTACTTTGACGCGTCTACCTTTCCTAAACTCTTTTACAGATCTTCAGTCTCCTCCTGTCTCTGCTGTTTCCTCTTTCTCTTTCATGAGTATATGAATTGGGTTTGTGTGAGACCAAGCCTGTCGCCATGTTAAGCTACTGATTCACAATCCAAGATATTAGCTTCTGTAAAACAAGGTTATCTAAAAACACATACAAAGGTTTTATAATAAACCTATGAAACCAACAAGTTTTACGAGTTTAAAGCAAGATGTAGTATATTTGATTTCCACTAATGAGCTAACACGTCATTTAAACAATTAGCCACGTGTTACCACAGCTTTGAGCACATGTCAGTCAAAAGGAGGGAGCAGACACTGTTGGGGACACACACACACGTCTTTACTACCTGTGATGCTGTGGTCATTATTTGTTGGTCCAGCAGCTCATGATAAATGACTTGTCTCATTCATAAAACACACACACTCAGTGTGTGTGCACCATCAAAATGGAATTAAGAGATGTACAACAACACTCAGCAAACTCTAACCTATAAAGACAAATGGTAAACAATAGGAAAATACATCATGACATGTAGATAGTGTTTCCACAGACCTGCTGCCGGATCAATATGTCATCAGCTTCCCTTGAAGGCGAGCGAAACACGCTTTGTGTTTTCCTTCAGCTCAGCAGCTTGTATGGATTTTCTCTCGACATGTTTATTCAAGTATTTCAACAAAAACCGAATAAGGGGAGGAGGTCAGTTGAAGAAGAGACACCAAAGATAAACAAGTTACATTGTTTTAAATAAACTTTCGAGGTAACATTTCTCTTCAGATTGATAACTTCCAACTGTGCAAAGTTCATTAAAGAGTTTTCAGTCGATGTCACGGCTGAATTCTGCTGCATCCAAAGAAACAGAAACTTAAAGAGGAACTGAACCCCAATGCCTGATTTTGAAAATCTAAAAGTGGGCAGGGAGTTATTGGTGAGTGCGTGTGTGTGTGTGGGGTGGTACGGGTGAGTGAGCACCGCAGGAGGCAAGATCATCGAGTGACAGCAAGCGTAAATCGTGGCAGCGGCAGGTGCTGTGGTATTTCCAGTGGCAGCTTAGAGCTGCATTTAGCATGAGATCAGAGCAGGCCCAAGGCATAGGCGAACTAAGTAGCTGCTCAGGGCCCCGTGCCCACCAGGGCCCCTCAACTTTCGCTACAAAGTTTTTTTTTCCTCCTCCTGGCCACCAGGGGGCTCCATTCGTGTTTCATTAAAAAAACAAACATCAAACAGTAACTAAACCCCTAAACCACTTTTTTCATGTTCAAACTAGTATGGTTCTCTAGTAATATCATTTACTGATCCAGGTTTTGTGTAAAGTATTTGAATGATGTATTTTGTGTTAAATGTGTGTGTAAGTACGGCCTTCTCTGGATAAACTCCTCCCATTACATTTGAATTTTCGGATTAGCTGGCTCTTACCGGGCTGTCGTCACTGTCCCGGTTCTCCGTCATTAACTATCCTTCTCTAGTCACGCCCCCACAGACACAGCAGTGGGGGGGGACTCGGAGTGGATACACAGCACTTTTATATATCGTAGCAGAGCTGCATGAATTCAGTGGAATTCAGCACGAGCGTCAGAGGAAGTACGAAAATGAAACATCTGGTTTACTGTGGATTTCCGTGCGAGAAGAACTCCAAAAAAACAATCTCTGACTCCTCCGTTTGCTAATTCAAGACAGCTGTATGAATGAACTATGCAGAGCAATATGCCTTTACATCATTGATTCATAGATTATTCATTTATGATTATTCATATTATCACTTATCAGCGTGGGAAATGTGTGAGTGTGCAAACTTATTGAACATTTACTATTATCAATGTGTTACAGCCTCAGTGCTTGTCTGGTGCATCTGTGTGGGTGTGTCTGTGTAGGTGTGTCTGTGTGGGTGTGTCTGTGTCTGTGTCTGTGTGGGTGAGTCCTTTCTGTCTCCAGATTGACTCTCCCCCCCCTGCACACAGGAGTCTTGGGTTAGTGATCAGTGGAGGGAAAAAAGCCTCACCGGCGGAGCTGCTACAGTTTGTTGAGACTGTGACAGTTGATACTCCTCTCTGTGTTTCTGCAGTGTTGCTGTGTGGTGTTCTAGTTTGTACGTTTTCTTCTTCCAGTAGTCGTGGGTATAACCTGGTTCCTTTGTTCCTTTTTGTTTGGAGACCAGCGCTTTAAGTTTTTTTTAACATCAACATTAACAGTATTTTACGGAGCCCCTAAAGGGACATCGAAAAAAAAAAATGTTTCTGGTGCGCACCAGAGAGTATCTTGTGAGCACCAGAAAGTATTGTATGCGCGTGTGATGTCCCCGAACGCAGTTTTAAGATCATTTGAGGCGTGAAATTAGCCATTTAGAATTCAAAAATGTGGTTTGTGTATTAAGATATGACGTATTTATAGTTTGGCAGCGACGGTATCGGAGGTGATCAGCCACGCCTCAGCGGACACTCGCTGTGTACAGTGCGTGGGACTGAGCAGCGTTACCTCGGCCTGTCCTGATGAAATGATCCGCTGACTCAGACATCGCAGTCATTAGATTAAGCCTCATCACAGAGTGTTGATAAATGAACATAAATGAATTAATTTAACTTAATTTATTAATTTATTTTTATGGAAATATACAGTACTGTTAGGTTGTGTGTGCTCATGTATTATTATTCTGTGCTTTTATTTTGAAGTTATATGTTCAGTGAAGGTCACTTTGGGCCAATGAGGTGTTGTGAGTTTTTTTTTTTTTCAGCCATGTGAGTTACCGACATCGATGTGTTGCTACGACTGTGGCTAAGACATAGTGTTGACTTTTCCCTCCTAAAATAGAAGAGATAGAAAACGTAACAAGTACCATGTGGGATATGCATATATTACAGCAGTGCAGTGTATGTATATGTATGTCCAGGAGGATTGTGTGTGTGTGTGTGTGTGTGTGGGTTCAAGTACATTATAAACAAAATACCGGGTCAACAACAAATCTATCGATCACACAAAGCATCTAATGACAGCGATGTCAGCGGATCATTTCATCAGGACAGGCCGAGGCCCCACGCACTGTACGCAGCGAGCGTCTGCTGAGGCGGGGCTGATCACCTCTGATACCGTCGCTGCCAAACTACGTTGTACGTCGTATCTTAATACACAAACCACATTTTTGAATTCTAAATGACTAATTTCACGCCATTTTGTGCCGTTTCATTATTTTGTACATGTTTATGCTTTGTTGTTATTTCTATATGAATTCATCTTTATTTGTTTAGCGCTCACATGTGTTTGAAGTTTAGTTTTGTCGGAGATTAAACACAGAGTTTGTGTTCAGGCCTTTGTTTCTTCATCAGACCTTCGGTAAATGATGAAGTAAGGCAGGTGTTACTGGTGCTTTCTTATTGCTCAATATTTAAAGCTGATGCAGAATAATAATAATGATATAATGCAGTTTAATGATAATGAAGTGTAGATGTACTGTATCTATAATTACCTGAATGACACATTTCTCCACTGTTTCTAACACTGTTGTGCAGTAACACATCAGTAGTTTAACTTCATAAGTTCAGTTGTGCTCTGGTTAATATTTGTAATCAATGAGGTGATGATTGTTTTAATTGTTTTTCCATTGTTTAAATATATGTAGAAACTACATTTCCTTCAGTTGCTGCTCAGGTGGACAAAGACAAAAAAGACGAGTAGATATGAAGATTATCTGCGATGCTAAATATGGATTTTCACTCTGTGCTAATTATATCAACCAATGAGGCTCCCAGTATAAATTATGCATTTCCTCCCTTTAGGAATTTATAGTTAGTTTAAAATAAATCCAGATGAACACGCACATGTTTTATTTATGTTTTCTTCTTTCACTGATGCTGATCTTATAAAAGAAGGAAAACAGTAATTTCTCAGACTTCATCAACACTCTGCTGCACAAACACATACACACACACGCACACACAAACACACAGACACACATACACATGGTGACATGGTGATTTCTTCAACAATAACAGAAGATTTTCTGCGTCATAAATGCCTGTGATTTTTCTCCAGCACAGAGATGTGCAGACTGAGAGCAGAAGGAAGCACTGTGTTCATATGTGACATTTTAGTCTCTGCAGCCTTGACGAAAGAGAGAGAGGCATAGCCGTCGGCTTTACAAGAATGAGGAAAAACTAAAATAAACCTTTGTAACCTTTGAATAGTTTCACAGGTGTATCTAATAAAGTGGCAGATGAATAGAACTTTACATTAACAGCAATGTAACGACAAGTGCATGTTTAACAGAGAACGTCAAAGTGAATGACTTTTAACAACAAAAATGTGCTTTTAATTCATGATAAACATCGACTCTGTCCTTGTGAGTATTTGTCGTTATTTTCTTATGAAGAAGTAAGTAAAGGTAAACATTGTTGTCTATAACAGAGAATGTAAAGAGCTGCAGTGATGTGGAGCTCTCACTGCAGCTCCTCCAACATCTTTCTAAATGTCCCATCAGTGATTCTTCAAGGTGATAAATGTAATATTCACTAGTGACAAGGCTCCAAAGTTGAAGAAAGAAAAGCAAGTGCAATCATGCTTTTAAGGATCAGAGGCACGCTGGATTGTTTGTGGGGCAGCCTGTGGTTTAATGGTTTATTTTGTTCTGATAACCGTGCAATGACGAGCCATTTACAGGCACAAAGAAGAATCAATCTGTAAACCCAAGTCTATCAAAATGGATTATTTTATGCCATGCAGCATGTCCTGAGAGCTTTCTCTAACTCTTGATTCTCATAATTTTCCCCACTGACCAGAAATGTGCAATTACAAGCTGAAATTAAGTGTTTTGATAAGATTTTGTTCATTTGTTTCTGTGAGTCTGCTGCTGCTGCTGATGTTGCTGCTGCTGCTGCTGCTGGTGCATTATCAGCAGCAGCAGCAGCACATAAGTGAGTGTTGGTGTCCAGTGGTGGTCTCACTTTATGCTTTTAGCCCATAAACACATGGGAGTGAGGTGACAGGGTTAATGTAAGAGGACTTTAAATGTCATGTGATCATATTTCATGTTGATTAACTGTGAGAACCAGTAAATACAAGTTAAAGAAAAGCAGCAGTAAAGAGCACTTACTGTCCTGGGAGGGTTTTTGTGGGATTGGCATCATTATGTGACTCTGTCTCTCTCTGTCTGTCACGTACATGTAATCTCAGATTATAATTTAAAGTGGTCATTACCAGAGACTGGTCTATTTTTTAGTTCAAATCCAGGATCCTGAGGTGGATGCTATTTAAAGAAGAGGTTTAAAATGTATTAACAATCTTTTCATCCATGGTCCAGAGGGAACATCAGTGATTTTAAGTCAGGGCACACATGACTGCCTCCATCAGCAGTGTTGGGTAGTAACGAGTTACAACGACGTTACGTAATTTATTACAAAATGTATGCAGTTGTAATCCGTTACATTACTGGGAGAAAATGTGTCATTAAATTACAGTTTAGCTTCTGGAAATTTCCATGATTACAATTTTAGTTACATTTTAAAAATCACAGCAAAAGCTCGGATTTATCAATTTTTTTTATTCATATCAACATCCTCCTTCTAAAGCCGACACTTGTGATTGGCTCTCTCTGGTCATGTGACATTCTGCTGCTGGACTTGTTAATGGTATGACAGTCAGCAGCAACAGTGTCAGAGGCGCACAAGACAAATAAAAAACACTTCACACAGACACAGAGTGAGATTTTGAAAAGGTTAGACTCATAATGTATGGTTACATTTTTGAACAGTTTCATCTTTATAATTTTGGTCTATTTTATAGAACATTAATGCCGTCACTTATCTAGGTTTTCAGTGGACTCTCTTGGACCTGTTTGACCTTGCTGACGTGGAAGGTGTGGTGGACTCTGAGTGACCTGGGCAGACAGAGACAGATAGAAACAGGACTAATGACCTTGGCCACAGGAAATGGACCTACGAACCGTAGCACGAGCTTTCTGGACACCACTTGGAGGGGGAGGTCCTTGGTGGAAGCCAGACCTTCTGCCCCGGCCTGTAGACTGGGGCCACCCACCGATGAAGATCCACCGACCCTCGTAGAAGAACCTGCAGAGCAGCCGACCAGACCCGGTGGCAGCGTCTCATCATGGCATGGGCGGACGGCACCATAACCTCCTGTCTCTTAAATGCTTTCTGTGTGGACTGTACATCAGAGTTAAACAATCAAACAAAATTAACAAGTGCCCCAGTTATAGTCTAGTGTATGTGGTTGTTTGCATTTACCACTTTGTTCATGCTCTTCACTTGACCTGCTGAACTCTTGGTCCATTCTGTCTGCGTTGTCATTAACCACTACAAAGGAAAGACAAAGTACTAAAATTGTCCACCAAAACACTCAGATTAGTATTTAATCTTCACTTTAACTCTTCTGTCATTTACAGTATATTATGAATCTAAAATTTTAAAGCAATGAAAGTGGAAAGGGAGATCATAAAAGAGTTGAGAATTTAAGATTTAATTTAAATTAATGACCTAACGCAAAAAAAAAGAGTCAAAGCATAAGAGCGAGACTTTGTCCTGAATCATCCAAGTCTATGTTGTCTATCAAAAATAAATATAAAAGAAAAACATCAAAGATGTTATTTTATCTTATTGTACAAATGTAATACGGAAAAGATGAATCTGAAATCTGAAGTTTATTTAATATTACCTTGTTAAAGTAAGAAAATCCCCAAGATAAATATTCTACAGGTGAGTTCTATTTTGTTAGCAATGCTTACAATCATAACCTTGGTAAATTCCCCCACAAAATACAACGAACAACAACTCAGTCTCAGTCACAATACCTTCAATTTCAGTCTCTTCAAGTGTTTTGCCTTGAAGATTTGTTAGGGACCCGTTCTCCATGGCAAGAAGTAGTTTTGATATTTTGGCCAGCTGGGTTGTAGCCTCTGGAAGCCTGTAATATTCTCTATGGACACGGATATCATAACCTAGGTGGTCGGCAGCTTGGTCCATCTCGTGGTTTTTGAGGTTGAGGACCTGTAATAAAGTTGCAATGTGTTTGCGTAACTGCGTTGACCTGAGGAGGTCAGGATTCTGAGCACCACATTCGTTTGCATAAATCCTCAGACAGTCCTGTCCTCCGTAAGGAGACAAACAATGAGGTCTTGTGAACAGGAATTAGTTTTCTTCTGGAACGCCACATTCTTTTCTTTTGTTTATGAGGTGTGTTAAGGCATCAACCATGTCTGGTGATAGCAGCACAGCAACTTTGCACCCTCTTTTACCCCTTATTTCCACACGACTGAAGTGTTCACAAAGTTTTTGTTCAAACTTTGTGAGGCCAACAGCAACATCTTTATGTAGAGCAGTTGTGTCCCTCTCAAGGAAGCCTTTCAGTTGCATTTTTGCAGCTTCTCCTCCATGCCTTTGGTTGAATAATATTATTTTAGCAAGAGTTGCTTTGCAAAGCTCACCATAGACTTGTGGTGTTGGTGTCTCTCCCAACTTCTCAGACGCGAAACCTGCAGTCTTTTCAAGATGTTGAGGAAGTCGTTGCACATCCTCTGTGAAAGGCAGAGTCGATGGCTTGTTAAAATGCCCCTCATTCAAGCTGTGTGTGAAACAAGTTCAGACAACTCACTGCTAACAAACACCTTGGGATATCTTGCTGAATTAGACACTGTGGCCAAAGACAAGACCCTAGTTCTTCCTGACTCCGCATTGGCTTCCACTGGTTTTAAAAGACATTTTCGAACATGTCGCCACAGAAACAAAGCCTGGCAATACATGCAGTGCACATAATCTTTTGAATTATACTTTTTCTTTGGCTGGCATTTAAGTTTTAGCACTCCAGACCCATTAGTTAAAACCTCTGTATTGTAAGCGTAGTTCGCTTTGTTCCGTAGTTTGTTCAGCATTTATTGCGTTCTTTGGAGTTCCGGGGGAGTGCCAAAATCCGAGCAACCTCCACATTTGTCTTCTTGTGACAGGTCGTCTCCTTCCTTGCCACTATATGGCACTATGCCAACGCAAACGGCATACTGATTGAGGCGCGGGGTAATGCGTCTGATTAGCTGATGTGAGCCAAACATTAACTATGAGGACATACAATACACAAACTGTGAGCAAACCTTAACATGAATAGCAGAAATGTTTGTGTTGCCAGTGCTATCAATCAAATTTGATGAAACCACACCCACAAAATCTTAAAAACTAACACTTTTACTAAGGATGTATATATGTTATATAGACATAATAAACAGGTCCCTCATAATTTACCTGTTGAATGTTGTTTCGGTCACACTTGAAGTCTTAGTTTTAACAACTTAAAATCCAGTTTTAAAAGCCAGCTAAATGTGTCACCAATGTGTTGCACTGTAAATCATACAAACACTCAGGGTAAAAATGTGCAAACTGTACCACACCTACACATCAACACCAAACCCTGATCGTCGTCCTCCATAATACACAACATGATGCCAAGAGTAACTATGAGGACATACAATACACAAACCGTGATCAAACCTTGACACTGACCTGACTGTCCTCCATAATACACTGTGTGACACATGAGGACATACAATACACAAACTGTAATCAAACCTTAAAACTGATTTGACTGTCCTCCGTAATACACTGTGTGACACCAACAGTAACTATAAGGACATACAATGCACAAACTACGATCAAACCATAACATGGATAGCAGAAATGTTTGTGTTGCCAGTGCTATCAATCAAGTTTGATGAAACCACACCCACAAAGTACTCATGAAGCAGATTACCTAATGTTTATGAATGTGAAAATCTTAAAAACTAACACCTTTACTAAGGATGTATATATGTTATAAAGAAATAATAAAGAGGTCCCTGATAATTTACCTGTTGAACGTTGTCAGAGGGGGCATCAGCTGTCACAGCCACATCAGCAGGGTGAGTTTTGGTCTCACTTAAAGTCTTATGGGTAAATAAAGGACAAAGTTGAAACATTTAACATCCAGTTTTATACACCAAAGCTGTTGTTGCTGATGTTGTGACTTAACACCATGTCCCTCATTCTGTACCAACATTCTGTGGTTATTAAGTCACCTGTTGAATGTTGTCAGAGAGGTGCTTCAAAGTCACAGCAACATCAGCAGGGTGAGTTTCAGACTCACTTGAAGTCTTGTGGGTAAGTTTTAACGATTTAAAATCCAGTTTCAAAAGCCAGCTAAATGTGTCAGCAATGTGTTGCACTGTAAATCATACAAATATTCAGGGTAAAAATGTGCAATCTGTACCACACCTAAATATCAACACCAAACACTGATTGTCGTCCTCCATAATGCACTGTTTGACACCAACAGTAACTATGAGGACATACAATACACAAACTGTGATCAAACCCTAACACTGATGGCAGAAATGCTTATGTGACCAACACTATCAAATGTGAAAATCTTAATAAATAATACTTTAAGTGAGGATGTTTATGTATTTAATTTTACAGAGATGTATTTATGATATATCTGTCTACATGGCGCTGCTTGATTTTGATTAATGTTTATTGATAGAAGATCGAAATCGCAAAGTGTTTATGTAACATTTGTTAATACCTTGCATCTCCATGGCCAATAGTGTCATATCCAGAGCCGGATTAAATAAATGGACTATACTAGGCAGACTATATTTTTTGGGCCCCCCTCCATCGATGTTATTTATGAATTGAAATCTGAAACTTACCAAAGTTACTAATAAAAGTTAATTCACATTTTAAATAGCGTAGTCTTTGGTTACGAGTTGATTCTTTGTATGCCAAAATAAGTCATGTGTCGTATATTAAACAGTCTATCAGACTATTTTTTTATTTCTATTAACGTATTTATAAGTTACTACAAGGCTCTATTAAATGCTATTAAATCTTATCCATTGCGAGTGTCATTGTTAAGGCAGTAGTACCAGTAAATCACCAATAGATGTAAACAGAGCAAATAAGATAAATGTTGTAAGCTATTGCATTTTGCAGAAAATCTTAATTAAATGTGTTGATTAAATTGAATAGTTTAATAAATAGTCAAATATACAAAGACATATCAAATTTGCAGTAAGAGAAACTGTGCTGTAGTGGTAAAGAGGTTTATTTTCATGGACAAGCATCACCTCTCTTCCATTTTCTGGTATTCAACACTCAGCAGCTCAGCTCCTGGTCTGGACTGTTCAGCAGTTTTCTCCACTGGTCTGGATGTTACTCTGGATGGTGTACTGTGCAGTGTTGTTTTTGGAAGCCATTCTAGATTTAGTCTTAGTTTTAGTCTTTTGGACTAAAACGCTTATTAGTTTTAGTCACGTTTCAGTCATTTCTGTAGTGCAGTGGCAGTGGCCAATCGGGCCCTAGGCACGTGCCTAGTTTGCCTTTGCGTTAATCCGGCTCTGGTCGCATCTAGGAAGTTGTGTTAAGTTATGTTTAGTTTTCCCTTGTATCTGTTGTCTTGTGACTTCCTGTTTTACTTCGACATCTCTCTTTCCTCTTGTTTCAGATAACTTGCCCTTCCCCGCCAGTCTGATTATCTTCCCCGCCCTGATTGTTTCCACCTGTTCCCCATTACCTTGAGTATATATAGTTTTTTTCCTCATGAAGAGTGATTTTGATTTGGCACTTTGCCCAAACCTTTTGTCTCCTCCCAGTGAGTGATTATTTATAATTTGTTATTTTTGCCTTTTTTGCTTATCTAGTGATTCCTCGATAGAGTGATTTTCCTCCTTAATTTTCCTCCTTTGAGAGTGATTTTTGTTTGATACTTTGTGCAATAAATTGGAATACTTTTGGAAGTTGTCTCTGAGTCGTGCTATTGGGTTCAAGTCCTTGTTCGGTCATGACAAATAGTTATACATGATTTCTTCCCCTGGACTGATGTCCCTCAGTGCAAACAAACACAGATGGGGCTTTCCATCAACTTTGATGGTTTTCATTTTGCTGTTCAGGTTCACATGTTTATGGATGGAATACTTGTCTCTTTCCATATAATGCACAACTGGAACAGCCACTTTTATTGGTATTGAGTAAGTAAATGAAGTATCTCGGGGAAATTAGAAAATACATAAATTAATTACATACCATAACTGTTTCCCATTAAAACAAAACTTAAAAATGAAAACCTTAAGTGCATCAAGGCATGTTCATGTTTAGTTATTAATTGCCCTCTGTACTCAACAAGGAAGTCTCCCTCCTTAAAGTGGTAGCAGCTGAACACCCCTCGACCTAAGCAAAAACACAGGGTGAGTCAGGTGAAGTGACACAGTCACAGCAATGATTAAACATAAGCTCTGCTAAAGACAAATACTTGGTAACTCACCTATAAAAGAATTTATGTATTTCACATCAAATCCATCCTTGTCTTTACACAGGGAGGAAAAATATGCAGCCCCATCTTTAGGTTTTATCTTTGTTCTGCGGGGCCTTGTTGTTGCCATGTCCTACAAAGCCTGATGGTAATGAACCAATAAAAAAAGTATAGTATAAAGTATAGCTAAAGCCAAGCATTTAATAATTACAGCAATTATTTCAAATTATATATTGCCAAAATAGACCTAGTGTATTTATTCTATAAATATGTCTCATCCATTTGTGCAAAAAAAAAATCTTGTTGTGAGCAGTAATTCTGAATTATTTTACACAGTGATATCATTTTAAACAGTTCCTGGTTATTCATCCTTCTGCCATCAGAGTTGCAGTTTCTCTGCCTTCTTTTGTGCTTAGGGCCTTGGTCACAAGTCATGTGCCCTATCATGGAAACACACTAATATCATAGACAGTCAAGAACTATTTAGCAACTGTCAAAAACATAATGTGGCTGAAATACTCATCATTCAAAACAAATAAATAACAAGTCAAGTAAATTTAGCTTGAGTTCTTTCATCTTTATGTATGCCCTGTGTGTTAACTGATAACCTCAACTTATATGAAGTCAAAGTTGTGTTAAGGTTGTCGTAGCTGAACTTTTGTGAGTAAATGATGATTCTGTGTTAAAATCAGGGTAACACAACATTTTTGATAAAAAGCAGAATTATCAGGACATTCTAGGAAATATTGGGACTCTGTGACAGTCAGCCAATCAGAAGCTGTGAAATCATACACTAGTGTGAATATTCATGAGCTGTTGCAGTACCACTGACCAAGCTCAAAGGGGAGCTATGCTGATACACAGATATACACAAAATCAGGTAAATGTGTATTAGAGAGAAATGCCCAGATTTTTGGGATTTGAACTGATTTCACCTATAGCAATGCCTATACACTGCACAAATTAGCGTGAAACTGGCCATGTCCCGCTAATTCGAAATGTCCGCCTGATGTCGGTGCGTATTCAGGTCAAATGTCTGCCTAAACCACAAAAATCAATACACACACACACACACTGGTGTTTGCCCCTCAGGGGGCCCACCAGTTCTTTAGTCATTTATGGGATCCACCCTTTCCAGTGGTTCTACACTGCTGTAAAAAATCAGGTAAGATGAAGATGAATCTCAATCACAAAAATTCTCAATCACAAAAATCACTTCAATGTGTATCTGCGTCATTACCTTGTTTATGAAACCCTAAAGTTTCAGAACAAACAGTTCAGCCACTGCTGAGAAAATAGTGTTGTATTGTTTTCCTGGGCTCTGCGAAGCGGATCGGCACTTCTGTATGTTAATGTTGTCATCAGCATACCTCACCACTCCTCTCACCACCGTAGCGCCTCCTGGTGCGGGCACTAGTCCGGGCACATCCAGTTGCGTACATTCAACCGCAGAAGAAGAAGAACTACTCTCGTTGTAGCTGCTGAGATGCAGAGCATCCACCGTGCCAGAGGGGGAGCTGTGTATCTGAGAGCTGGCCTATCTATTACGTCACTTCCAGGTACCTGGCCAATCACAGGACAGTGGGAAAGCTCTCGTTGGCTGGCCAATCACAACACAGTCCACGTTCTGGGGGTGTGATTTTGGTCTGAAACAGTGCGGCTGACGAGAGCGTCAGTGAGGAGATATTTTGATCGGCTTGTTTGCAGCGATTAGGAGGTTTTTAACCATGAAAACAAGTTCATATATAGACCTCCATAACTAACATATATGTGTGATACAAGCATTCAATGTCCCCTCTAAACTTTTGTCTCCATGCTAGCTTTTTGGTCACTTGTGGGCCCAGTTTCTAACATACAGTATTTGTGAGGTCCAGTGTCATACACACATACACTTCTCTTGTTTTTATATCTTTGCGGGGTGTTAGGTTACTATCTGGGGCCCTTTAATGGTTTCTACTGCACACATTGACTGCATTAAGGATCTATATTTCAAATTAAATTCTCTTCTTCCTTCATTCCATCTCTTTTCCCTTTACACCTGCAAATTTAGATGCCTTGTTAGCTCATTAACTACTGCATGTGCTATCGCCTTAACAAAAGATCATCAACAGGAGGACAGGGTAGTAGCATGGTAATCAAATAATGATAGCACCAGCACTTAAGACTTGAGGCAGATATGCTATGAGGCCAACAATAAAATAAAATGCTTTAAACAAGTTATCCTGAAGGAGCATGTATTTATTTTGCGAACAAGACAGTCATTGGACCACTTTTTACACAAAATAAAAATAAAAGTTATTTTGTCCATATATAAAAAACATAAAACATGCTCTAGACAAAATTGAGACTCTAATGCTGCAACTAATGATTACAGGCGAACAAAACAAGCATTACTGCAAAGTTAACCAAATAAACAAACATTTGACTTTGCCAAACATGTACTTGACTGCTAAACCACAGCAGCTACTTCAAACTACAATACATTACAAAACATGTTTTTTCTGTGTGTGTGTGTTGTTTGTAAAAAACAAACAAAGTGTAGGAGCCCAAACTGAAAATGTGTGTCTGCTTTCATTAGAATTTTCTTCTCATGGTAGTTATTCTATTTTTGATTAAATATTTGACTGCTTTCCAGTCTCTTTTTTGCAGCGCTTGCGGTTCTGAAGCAATGCAGCACTCACAGTCCGCTTTACCTGGAACATCTTGCCTCACAATGAACTTCTTCTGATGTTTTTCTACCGCAGCAATTTCCTCTGGTGTCCAACGTCTCACAGGAGCTTGCTTACCTAAGTAGGCAGAAAGTGATCACATTTTGATTAAATTGACAATTTGCAGAGCTGTGATCAGCAGCTCACAATGCCACTAACTGTGCAAAACGAGCTTCCACTCTTTGTTGAAAGTAAATTCTTCCAAATTTGTTTGATGATCGTAAACTTTTAAGTGTGACAAATACGCAATTAACTCAGGAAATCAGAAAGGGGGCAAATACTTTTTCACATATTCGAACCATTGTGACACATTGGGTCTTATTCCCTTTCTGGGTAGGAAGCTATTTTAGGTGTATTAAGAATTCAGAGACATGCTTTTATTCAATGATATAACCATCAACATTACTTTTTTCAAGACAACCAATAGACTATTTTCACTAAAAACAAGGTAAAAGACGAGTGGCACTGGCCCAAAAGAGGATCCTCTTCTTTTCCTTTCGGCTGCTCCCTTCAGGGGTCGCCACAACGAATCAACCTCCTCCATCTAACCCTGTTCTCTGTATCCCCTGCTCTCACACCAACTAACTTCATGTCTCTTTGCCCAAAAGAGGATGCAAGTCCTAAAGCTTACCTCTCTTTCTTGCAGACACACTCTGGTTTTGGACTTGTGATGTGGAGGTACATTCTTGCAGAGATGACGTGCTGACCTCATCTTCTGACTCCTGTTGTCCTGGCATACTGACATCTAGACACAGAATGAACTTTATTAAAAAATACAAGACAACACTATGAAGAAACAGTTCAGTACAGTGATTATTTTATCAAATCAAATTTTATTTGTGTAGCCCAAATTCACAAAACACATTTTGCCTCGAAGGGCTTTACAATCTGTACTGCCAGTTTGCGTCTGCCTTTAGTTCACAGCAATTTAAAGGCAGAAATACTCAGAAATTAAATGTCACACTTACTTTTCTGCTGATATGTCCTGTTGCATCAGAGAAATGCCACATGAACATTTGAACAACATGAAAAACACAATTTTCATCAGGAGGGTCTTTAAAGAGGAGTGTTCAACATCAATCTTCTTTCATCGTTCACCTGTTGGAGACACTCCCTGGTTTTGGACTTGTGATGTTGAGGTACAGATGTTCAGGGATGACATGCTCTCCTCATCTTCTGACCCCTGTTCTTCTGGCAGACATCTGGACATAGAAAAGAATTATTCAACCATGCAAGACAGACATGTCGACCCTAATATTAAGTAGTCAGTATAGCTAGCCTAAGGATATAAATCAAATAACTATTCCGACTGTAGTGATAAAGGGTTTCTCACCATTCATTCCCTGTAATGGGAATCTGTCCGGCAGATCATTTCAGGGAATGAATACATCAAGACAGAGCCTGACATCAACTTGCTTGATGCTATTTACAATAATTATTCATAGCCAATAAAAGAAATTAAATTAATCCAGAGTTGTCTGACTGAACTGATTGAAAGAGGTTCTAGCAGCTGGTCAGCTTAGTCTCCCTCTCTGTCCAAATATCTGTCCTGTTTAGCATATGTTTCCGTGTCAGTGCTGGTTCTTTATACTTCCTCTCCATTTTAATGAAGTAGAACGTTGCATATGTAATCATCATTCTAATTATTATTTATCCATAACATAATTAACATCACCACCGGTCATGTTTTGTACTGAATATTGAATTTCATCCAGACTCTTTCCCTTGTATTCTCCTAGGCGTGCCTGTTCCATTGCCAGAAACACTTTGCTGATTTTGGCCAACTGGAGGGTGCCCTCCGGAAGGCAGTGCTTTCGGTGGACAGCAATATTATGGCCAAGGAAGTCTGCTAACCCTGCCAACTGATCGAGTTCTGTGGTTTTAAGGTTCAATACAGTAGAGAGGGTGGCGATATGTTTCCTTAGTCTTGTTGATGTTAATGCTTTAGGATTTTCAAGGTGATCACATTCTTTCACAAATTGCCTTATGCGGTCACAAGCCCTTATGTAATGGACAGAGTGAGGTAATGCAAACAGATATCCATTTTCAGACAACACTCCACATTCTTCTCTCTTCTCAGTTAGAGCATCAAGTGACTCTCTCATGAGTGGGGTTAAAAGAACTGGAACTTTTCTTCCTCTCTTTCCTACGATTGTAATCCTTACAAAATGTTTGCACAGCTTCTGTTCAAGCGGTGTAAGTGCCAAGCTAACGTCACCATTGTGTCTGATGTGTCCTTTGATAGATACGCAGACAGAAGAATCCTGGACACTTCTCCTCCTCTCCGGCGGTACAACTTGTGTGAGGGTCACTTTTGCAAGCTCCTTCCAGTTTGATGGTGATGGGTGTTTTTGCAGATCACTCAAATGTTGCTGCTGTTTCTCAGCTAGATGACAATGAAACTTTTGGATATCTTGTGTGGAAGGTAACAGTAGAGGAGCATTCCATTTGGTCTGGTCAAGTTGAGTTAATGCTTGGCTTCCAATGTCAAATCTCCAACTTTCTTGATAAAGCTGCGCAAACTCCTCAGCATCTTGAGTAGCTTGTTTATCTTTCTTTTTCAGGCCTTCGGACTTGATAAACATGGCCAAAGAATACAAGCTGTGTCCAACCTTGCGAGCAAGAGACGGACATTGGTATTTGCCAGTTTGCTCACTGAATCCAGATAGGCTCTTTGCAGCAGTGACCACCTGACTGCACTGTTCAGGTTTTATGAGTTCATGGATGGTCTTCACATGTGTAACTTGTCTTGCTTTCAATAACAGCCTGCCAAGCTCTCTCAGTTTTTGCCGAATATACTGTTGACTGACTATCTTCTCGTTCTTCCTGAACAGTCTGTAACCATATTCAAGAATACAGCGGTCTTCTTTAATAGCAACTGCAACCCTATCTTGAGTCATAACACTTAAGAACTTCCAATAAGCATCATTAGATCCAGGTGGAGCAGGTTCAGCGAAAGCACACAAAGCTAGAACATGAGTTTTACCGGGTTTACTAATCTCAGGTTTGTAGTTGCAAACCTGAAAATGCCGCCACATTGCTCTTCTTGAGAACAAGCCATAGCAGTGAATACAATGTGCAAATTCCCGTCCTTCAGATTCTTTCTGTGGTTGCTTCCATGGGATGAGTTTGCCTTTCTGTGTCTCTAAAACGTCACTATTGTGCTCAAAGTTCCCCTTATTTCGTATATAGTCTAACTGCAGTTTCCTTTCTTTTGAGTTCTTTGGCAAACTGACTGCTTTTGCAACATCTGTTTCATCTTGGTGTTTATGCCACAAGTGTCTTGACATTTTCTGGACAAACTTTCTGCAATAAAAGCTTCTAGACCCATCCATCGTCTTTAAAACTGGATTGACATACATAGACTGCTCTTCTTCCAGGGGCATTGAAACACTCACATCCTTTTTAGAATATGTTGCAACTATTTTCTTTTCATTCCCATCAACTCTGCTATTCGGAAATATTTGTGTGGGGTCATGACTTGTTTTAAAGGGTCTCTTCTGGCTAAAGTCAAGCTGGCTCTGACTGGACAACCTGCTTCTTTTCTGTTTGGGGGACTCACATCCACTCTCCCTGGGCTTAAGCTTGCTCTGACTGAAAGACTGTCTTCTGCCCTCCCCAGATGCAACTTTTTTCCTTTTTTTTTATCTTCCAGGGTTAATTCCAAACTGCTATCACTTTCTGTGCTTTCGTCCTTGGGACATGGAATGTACTCATCTTCACTGCCAATGTTTGAGTCATCTGATTCCTCAAGAGGCATCTGAATCTTTAAGAAAAAAAAAAAAAAATGTAACTCATTTTGTAACATATTAAGTGTAAACAATCTGAGTATACTTTAATTGTATATGCATACAGCGTGAAGGTAAATTCTGTATGGAGCCTTCTATACGGAGTATTTTAAGTTCAAGTAAGTTTAAAAAAATTAGAAAGACATAAAAAACTGCGTATTGCCGTTTTCATTTACTTTAAATGAAAAGGACCGGGAGGTCTGTCTGACCATTAACATTGGTTCTGCCAGCGTTTCCAGTCAGACACGATCATATTGCATGTATTGCACAGGTTAGAGTTATCAACGGACATGAAAATTAAGGCCCGATCCGACCCAGTCAGAGTACATAAAGTCCAAGTCCGGTGCTACACCACTGTGCATACAGTTGTGAGAAAAAGCAAATATTGCCTATATCCTTCATTAAAACCTTCAAACAATGTGAATATGTTATATATACACAATAATGTCTAAAAAAGATACAAATACAAGAATCAATTAAAGACTTACAGGATGGCGAGAGCTTCTTCTCAGCCTCTGTGAATCCCTTTCAGGCTTGGAAATGAAAGTGCCCTCTGTGCTTTCATCACTTGAATCGTAGAGACAGCCCGCAAAATCTTGTAGTCTATCCATCTGCAAAAAGGAAAACATGGAGATATGATTTTGCCTTTTTGTTGACACGATAGAAAAACAAATTGCAGGTGAAAGTGCCCATCAGCTATGTACTCGTACTGTTTTAAATAGATTTTAGGAGCTTACCATAATGCTTTTTGTGCGTCTTAGAGGTGGAACAAGTTCATCATCTGATTGCTCTCTAGAATGGTTGTTTGCAGAAGCCTCATCACAGGTTTCTTTGAGAACAGTTTCATCCGAATCGTGCAAATGACAAGAAACCTCTGGTCCACTGTTCATAAAAAAAAAAAGTATGCCAAGTAGGGCTGAGCGATATTATGCCAGGTTCTGGACAGTGCCATAAGAACAATTTGAGTGAGAACCACATGGAAGGGCCCCACATAGGTTAAACATATTAAAGATGACATAGAATGCTTGTATCACACATATTTGTTAGTTATGGAGGTCTACTTACATATATTAACTTGTTTTCATGGTTAAAAACCTCCTAGTCGCTGCAAACGAGCCAATCAAAATATCTCCTCACTGACGCTCTTGTCAGCCGTGCTGTTTCAGACCAAAACCACACCCCCAGAACGTGGAGTGTGTTGTGATTGGCCAGCCAACGAGAGCTTTCCCACTGTCCTGTGATTGGCCAGGTACCTGGAAGTGACGTAATTGGCAGGCCAGCTCTCAGATACACAGCTCCCCCTCTGGCACGGTGGTAGCTGCATCTCAGCAGCTACAACGAGAGTAGTTCTTCTTCTTCTGCGGTTGAATGTACGCAACTGGATGTGCACCAGGAGGCGCTACGGTGGTGAGAGGACTGGTGAGTATTTCTGATGACGACATCAACATACAGAAGTGCCGATCCACTTCGCAGAGCCCAGGAAAACAATAAAACCCTATTTTCTCATCAGTGGCTGAACTGTTTGTTCTGAAACTTTGGGGTTTCATAAATGAGGTAATGACGCAGATACACACACACAAACGCAGCGTTAATTGGAGCTTCCGGTCTATGTCGCCTTTAAGGAGAGACGAGAGAACAAATGTGTTTGTGACATAAAAGACCCTTTATCATTAACTGGCCTTTATCACACCACCCAATAGGTAATCCTGGTGAGGTGAACATTGGCCCATTTTGTAAGTAGAGCAGCTTCATACAAGTCACCACAGATATTGGTGATGGATGTGTCTACAATGTCATTTTACCTGTGCGTTAGTCTCATCCGGCTTTGATTCCATGCGGAACATCTGAGGGCTGGTCTCCATCTCTGCTACTGCTGCTGCTGTCGGAGTCTTCACCTGGATTTCAATTAAACAACAACTGATGTTCAATCATATCACACTGATCAAATATCACATGCATTCCCATAGATAAACTAATATGGGAAACATTATAAATATTAGACAAAATTTGCTTTTACAAGATGGCACATTGTCAAAAAAAATATTCATGCTTAATCTAACCAACTCACCTTACTGTGCCAAGGCCATTTTGCATCACCATAGCTGTACTCAATTTCAGATCTATTTTCTTCAAGGCAAAAAGGCACAAGTGCGGCTTGTTGTTTACTATGATTTTTCTCATGACACAAATTGGAATTTTGTGGTTGTCATTGACTAATCTTCCAAGAGATCTATCTTCTTTAGATGCATCAAGGCTGAAAAGTATAAGAAAAATTATAACACTGTTATAATTAACAGTTTTGTTGGAAGAGATATTTTTTTAGTACTTGTGCTTTAGTTCAATCATTAACTATTAAAAGTTTGTTTCAGAGTTAACTTAAAACATCTATCTTTACATGCTCACCACAAGTGACGGTTCTGCCACTCAAAGTCAAAAAGAGAAATGTGCAGTACTCCCGTGGTTCAATGGACTGCGTAGCAAAAACTCCTCTTCCTAGAATATAACAAAGTAAACGATTCATTTGCTTTTGAAATGCACAAGTTCTGTCAAGGAACCTTCTGCCAGTTACCTTTGTAACTGTTGATGAGTTTTGACATAAATCCAGACTTGTCAGTGCAAGACAGAATATATGTCTTTGCATCATCTACAGGCTTTATCCTTCTCCTCCTTTTGGACAAAATGGCTCTGTGAAAATAATTATTACTGCACATATACAGTATAAGAGAATTGTTCAGTGAGTCACGTTTATATTGTCATGAGTTGCCTAGATTGCTAGCTGCTGATATATAGAAAAATTATTGAAAACAAACAGCAGTGTTTCCCCTGGATTTACGGCATGTTGTCCTCTTCTCTCTCTATCAGGCTATAGGTGTGTGTGATAATGTGTTTGTTTGTGTGTAAAAATGAAATATCTTTGCTTAAATTAGATCAATAACATCATTATTTGCCCCTACTGAATGTCAAGTTAATTTCATTTTTTTCAAAAAAACTTCAACAGGTGTCATTTCAGGTCACTTTTCCCATATACCAGGTCTGCAAACTGTTTAATTTTAATTAATAATGATACTAATTATTTAATTTAAGCAAAGTGTCTGTGCTATACCACCTTACAAATGTGGGGCCCACCATTTAGGGCCCCACACCGATTGTGGGTGTGCTCCCTGCGGTGGGACCCCATGAAGTAAGAAATGTAAGTGCACACACACACACACACACAAACTCTCTCTCTCTCTCTCTCTCTCACACACACACAACTACACTTTTTTAACAACACAAGACAAACAAAAACCCCATAAAATGAAAAAGTAAACTCAAGGAATTTCTCACAAAAAAACTCTCAAAAAACACACTCTCAGCTCCACACACACTCCACCATCTCAGAGAGAAAGAGACACGGAGAGAGAAAGAGAGACAGAGAGAGAGAGCGGGGGACAGGGAGGAAGAGAGACAGACAATTCTGTCACTGCTGAAGATAAATGAAAGAATGTCATCCATTAGCTGTGGATCATTGAAAAGGATTAAAATACAGGACTGACTTCAGTGAACACTGGATATGATTCATCATCTGTTTCATTGACTTTCTCTCACTTATCCTCATTTCTACCACTCTCCCTCTCTCCCTCCCTCACCCCTCTCCCCCGCTCCCCCTCTCTCTCTCCCTCCCTCTCCTCTCTCTCTCTGAGGAAGTGTACAGTCGTCTCCCGCTGTGAGCTGCAGCTCTGTTGTTAGTGATTATTTATATGTTTATATCTTAGATATATAAAGAAAGCCTTTGAGGATGAGTAAATCTTCTTATCATGTTGTGATCAGTGTATCATCATTCATGTAGTCATATCGATGAAAAAAAAAATTAGAAAAGAAAAGGAAAGAAAAGTGGTTTAAAAGTTGTGTCTTTGTTAATCAAACCATGTATTTAAAGTAAGTTCATTTTGATTTATTTAAGTGAAACTTCAGAAGCACAAACATGTCTGTCTCTCTGTCTCTGCCTGCCTGTCTTTCTGTCTATCTCCACGTCCTCTGTCCTAACAACAACTCCATGAGACTGCACTGAATAATGATGATGAAGAGGAGAACTGTATTTTAATACAGTTTAATACAGTGCTTTTCTAGTCTTAATGGCCACAGCTGTACACTACACTTTCATTCACTCATTCACTCACACACAGGAGCAACACAAGACATCAGCATTAGTCTCCTGCCTTTATTTATTATTTCACATTATGTTGTGATTTCATGTTTATTGTCTTTCCTTCTGTGTTATTTGATGTTGATGTTATTTTTAATGTTTTTTTTTTATTATCATTATTATTATTATTTTTATTTTAGTGCCTGAAATGATTTTGTTTTGTAAGCCTGTTTTAACACAGGAAAATCTTTTTTTATTTGTTTTTGTATTCAATGTTATAAAAAATGAAATGCTTTGACGTTTGACCTCACAGGATTTGATGTTTGTATCATTTCTTTGTTTTTGCTGTTGTTTCACATCATCTCGACCAGTTTGTCGTCAACCATCAGCTGCACGTGGACTCACTGCGGTGAAGAAATGAACAGAGCTCCTCTCTACAGCGAGTGATCAAGTCTTCTGCAAGAGGTCATGAACGCTGCTGCTCCTGAGCTGCAGGGCAACAATCAATCCACTCTCTCCTCCTCTCACGTTATTTATATATATATGTGTGTGTATATATCATCTGTTTCCTAACACCTGCAGCTCTTTTTCCCAGCACTTCCTGTTGCATGTCGTCGCCCCCTGCTGTTTCATATGACGTTCACTTCTCAGCCTCCACTTTCTAATCTCCTTTTAGAGAGAGAGAGAGAGAGAGAGGATTAATATTTTAAGATCATCATGTATTTCACTTGTGTGAACTGTTTAGTGGTAAACGTCCTGAACAGCAACACATGAGATGATATGTTCTATTTTACCAAGAGCAGATGCTTCATCATGTTGGGCTTAAACTCTTTGACCTGTTTATCTGGGACTTGAATCAATCTTTGTACGTTCACATTATTTTCTGTGGATGAACAAAAAGGTTAGTAAAGACCAATGTTTTCACAATAGCAGCATGATCAAGTGACTTTTAAAAACTTGACAGGGGGGAACTTATTTTGACAAAATTCAACCATCAAATGCAAAGCAACAATCGACTACTGTTTCAAAGTTCAATACACATGTATATGAGCACTTACAACAGAAGATAAAAGAGGCACAGCACTTTCTATTGTTTGTGTTTGTCAACGAAACATCAATAGAAACGTCTATCTGTGGAGTTTTACAACCATGGGAAACAAGCCCCCTTGTGGCCACTTATGTCATAGCATTTTATAAAATCAAATCTGGATAGAACCTCACAGAACACAGTGATGAATCTCAGCAGCAGCAGCAGAAACAATGACAACAGCAGCAGCAGCAGCAACAACGACAACAGCAGCAGCAACAGCAACAACAACAGCAGCAGCAACAACAACAGGAAATGAAAAAAATGTGACTCCAAAAACAAAGATTACTAACAAATTTGCTGACATGTAACAATAATAAAAGTGCATTCCGGAGGTTGCACACAGTTTGCTAATATAATTGTGCAGGCCTCGCTGTGACACCGTGACCTGCAGATAAAACAACTTGTCAGTTCTTTGCTGTAACACAATCACACTGGATTGAGCCACAATGATTATAGAGAATTTTGAGACAGTTTGTTAATTGAAAATGTGCTGAACCATGAAGTCGAGGATAGAGCTATCTATGTCACATATAAAAATCCTCAGTGTCATCATGAGTCCACAGTGAACATTAGTGTGAGAAGTAAATGTGTTTAAAACCATTCAGACACGGTGTGAGCTTCACTGCTCACGGCGGGTTCAGGAAGGATGTCAGAGTCTGTGTTGCTTGTGAAAGAGTCTGGTTTATTGACAAAAGGTGGCATACACAAACAAAGTCCAACTGAAATGTCTCCAAAAGTCTCAACAATAAAGCGCCGCCGTCACGTCTCCGCTCCACTTCTCTCTAACTGGACCCAGCCTACTACAAGAGACCAGAACCAGGTTACGAGCATGCTTATATGGCTGATTACCTGATTCCGTCCAGCTGCCTGATCACCGCCTCTCTTCCAGCAGCTCATCATGCATGGATTTGGACTGTGGGAGGAAGTTGAAGTAACTGCAGATTTAAAATAGCTTCATTACAGGGATATGAGAATAGAAATGTTTTTAAACCTGGATTTAAAACTATTCACATTTTTGGCGATACAAGAGAGTCTCTTTTGTGAAACTGAAAGCTCTGACAGAAAACTATGTTCACGTGTTGTTTCCGTGAGGATGTACTTTGGTTGAGTTGAGGCAAAAATAACTTCTTGGTTCAATGTGAATGGATGTATAACTTGTTAATCTGTGGTCTGTTTTTAAATCATTTAATCACTTAAGAAGAAAGTTTAATAGTTTACGACAAAAAAGACAAATCCCTGTGAATCAGATGTGAGCATTCAGATAATACATGGAGATATATACTTTATAGAAGAGTTTGTGTGTGGTTGTATAAAATACAGTGAAAGGACGTTGTGTGTGTTTGTCTCAACCAGACAAAGTCAAGCTTTGTATGAGACAACCAGGGAAAGTCCTGTTGCCAGCCTGAAGAAACAGCTGACAGAGGGCATGAGTTAGCTCCCCAATCCGACAGGAGCCTGCCACTACACAGTGACCCACCCAACGATGGCAATAAAAACTTCAAGTGGAAGAGTACCCCTTTGAATCTGCAAGAGCGGGGGCACAAGATACTCAATGGTTGACAACACAGTAACAGACCTTGGAACAGAAACGGCAACGGCAACGAATCAGATGATCAGCACAGCAGTTGATGGAGGAACAACACTGTTAGGACACAAGCTACAAAGCTGCACCTGTAGCTGGAGAAAGATAACATCAGAGCAGTGTCTCAAGATCCATCAGGGTAGGAAGAAGTGCTTGAGAAAGCCGAGTGAGGGACCTCACATTGACCACTACTTCCTCAGAGGTTGGGTAAATCAGTCGAATGAAGCCCAGTGGCAGGATACACACCTCAGCCCACAGGGTATCAGAACCCCGGACGAAGCTGAACCAAAGACATGAGCCCAGAGCCCACCACAGCCAGCAGTACAGAGGAAGATGGACGGACGAAAGCCTCAGATCCTGTCGCCTAAATCTGGCAAGAAGAATGAGTGGGAAGCCACTGACACAGACCTGCTTCATCTTCTAGGAGGTTTGAAAGGCAGGATTGAAGAGATCTTCTCCAACTATGGAGCAGAGATATTTGGGGTGAGAAGCAAGAACCCGAGGTCGCAGAAGGAAACATCAGCCTATCTCAAGTCCAGGAGACAGCAAGAGATTGAGCGATTTATGAAATAAAGAGGGTGCCTGAGAAACCAATGGAAGAAAGCCGCATCAGGTGGAAAGGAAAGGACTTGAGACTCTGCAGAGTGACATCAAGCTGTGCCTAACAACACTGCGAAGAGGAGAATATCTGAGAAAGCAACGCAAGAAGAAAGAGCAGGCTGCCATACAGAGATCCCTACAAGTTTATCAAAAACCTCTTTTTTTAAGGAGAAAACTGGGACCCTCAAAGAACCCTTAAGGGAGCTAAAGGAGCACCTGAAGAAAACCTACTCTGACAACCAGAGCCATGTGCCTGCCATCATTCCAGGCGACATGCCACCAATCCAACCACCTGAGCACCAGATGGACACATGCAGCGAAGTTGCGAACACTGTTAAATGGGCAAGAGCAGCATCAGCCCCTGGTCCTAACGGTATTCCATATAGGGTCTACAAAAACACATTGAGCATCCTGAAGTTCCTCTGGAAGCTAATGAAAGTGTCATGGGAAAAAGGAATCACACCAAAAGCATGGCGACAGGCAGTAGGGATCCTGATCCCTAGAGAGAAGAACTCCTCAAACATCAACCAATTCCACCAGATCAGTCTTCTCAAAGTGGAAGGAAAGATTTTCTTCAGTGTTGTTTCCCAAAGGCTCTCAGCATTTTTGCAGAAGAACAACTTCATCGACATGTCAGTGCAGAAGGCAGGGATAAGAGGGTTCTCAGGATGTGTGGAACACATGAATGTCATCTGGCATAAAGTACAAACAGCCAACAGCTAACTGATGTGCTGATATTGCAGGGATTTTAACAACCTACTACGGATTCCAGAATAGACTGCGGGCGTTGAAGCACCACCTGTTGTAAGGGGTGACGTTTTCTGACACCCAGTCAACTGACTGTAGTGGGTGGAGGCACTCTTGCTCCGCCCTGACCATACCGTACCATTTCATTCTGGTACCCTAAGGGAAGAGTTGAGTCTGGTTATTTTGGTAGTGTTCCCCCCACAGCTTTAGTGGAGCCTTTTTTTGTCATGAGTGTCCGTGCCTCTCTAGTGCTGGTTCTCGGCACAGGGGTCCATCAGGCACTGTTCAGACACTGCTGACACTATATCAGTGTCTCATCAGTGTCCCACACTGTGAAAACTTGATGTTTCATTCAGGACTTGTCCAGACAGAAACGGCACAAAACGTGAACAATCTTTTTCAAAAAGTTCCCTGTAAAGATGATATCGTTTCAGGAAATCTCTCTGTCCACACGGAAGCTCCTGAAACCATTCAAAACACTGTAGTACATGTGACAGGACTGTAAGTGGCGCTGTAATGTTACACCAACAACAGAGAAGAAGAATATTTAACGACTTTACAGACCCCGTCCACCTTTTTTTTGTTTTTAATATAGCAAATTGTGACAAATCTAGTGACTTTCTGTCATAAATCTAAATACTTTACAAGAAGGAAAAGCACAATTCTGCCGCACGAGTGAGATCCATCTAAACTGTATTTACACCACACTCACTCCTGTGTGTGGAATAATCACTGATCTGTTTTGTTTATTCAAGTAAAAACAGGTTTTGTTTTCCACTCTCTCCTGTGTGTTAAATCTCTATGACAGGACGTGTTCCAGTGATATCTTTGTCATACTAGTCATTGACAGTAGTTAAAGGTAAAACTGTCAAACAATCTACAAACACAAGACAATGAATGACAGCAGAGAGCTGGGAACATGACGTCATCGTTCTCTGTCTCCACGGAAACACGAGGCCGGCGTTTTGAGATTATGCCACTCTAGGAGGTGTTTTCAAAAACAGGCCCTAAAATGCTGTCTCTGTGTGGTTGGGCCCTAAATCATTGATTAAAACTGGAGGCTTCCAAAGTATCACAGCAGTTATGTATCAAACAATAAATGTAGAGAGAAACACTGGATTGTGACACGTTGGAATTTAGGCAACAACTAAGACAGATACAGTGTTTACTCTTGCAGGAGTTGCTGGGTTATTCATTATCACAGCAGTGATTCTCCACTGAATGACTGTATTCACATAACAGCACATGTGGCATGTAAATAAAAGCAGAAATCTTGGGGGAAACAAACTGTTTTTGCACTATTACAAAAACCACTTAACTGATGCAGTGTCACAATGGAGAGGAGTCAAAGTCATCATCAGCTTGTTGTGCATGTCACCAGCAGAGATGGTGTCATCAGTATGCACAGGTGTTTTCAATGGTATCACGCTGTGTTTCAAGGTCTCCATTCATCATTTATGACCCCGCACTCTGCAGCTCGGGACTCTGCAGGAGTCTCATTGTGCTGCATATATAGCTCACTATAGCAAATGTAAACATTTCACTGATCTCACTCCATTTGCCTCACGCAGCTCTCGGCTGCTTCGTTATCAAACTGTTTTTCTCTCTGTGAATGCGTCTGAAACGCTGGCCTTGTCTGCAATGGTTTTACAAACAACACAGTAACCATTAACCGTTAATGATTCAAAAGCAAGTCGTCTTTCAACTGGAAGGCTGTAGGTTCAATTCCCGGCTCTGCTGTTCTACATGCAGATGTGTCCTTGGCCAAGACACTGACAAAACTAGTGTGAAGCAGCTTTGAGTCATTAAGGCCAGTCAAGTATGTGTTTTCTGTTCAGTAAAGACAGTCCACACTCATGCTAACAGCTGTGAAACCTCAAGTTTGTGTTAATTACTCACATCACTGCTAATGTACAAAGTTTCATTTATTTTATGTCTTGGTGATGATTGTGTCATAACTCTTTCACCTAATGGTGATTTGAGAACTGATGATCTTTTAGAACATTGTAAGATAAGATAACTTCACCAGTGTTTCTAAATGTTTGTCAATTTGTTTTTTGTGTTTGGAAAACAGTGAAACGTGAATCATAGAAGAGTCTCAGTGTTCATTTTCTTTGTATTGTTTTCATGAATGCTTTCATGTCATCACAGTGACTTCCTGTCTGACTCTGCATTGCTCTGTGGCCAAAGTTGAGCTCTTTGTTTTCTGCATCGCATGTTTGATGCTTCTAGGACTTGAGGGAACTCTGCATTGACACGGCACAGTTGTGTTCTTCAAGTTACAGAAACATCAAATATGAGTTTGGTTGGACCAAGAAATCTATGTTTTAATGATGTATGAGGCAGCAAAACACAATATACACACAACAATATTCACCAACAGCATTACAAGGATGGACAGGCCTTTACATGCATGTTTGTTCCAAGTGACAAGTGGAAGGTGGAGGAATGGCCACTGTATTCATTTATACGAATACATAAATTTATCTCTATTTATTTGCGTGTGATTTGATTTAACTGCAAGTGCATTGGATCACATCTTTGCATGATTTGTGCTTTATAAATAAAGATTATTTCTATTTCTTTATTATTACAAATGGAGGCTAAATGCTGTAGCACACAAGAGCAGACTTACTTTTTTTTTTTCTAGTACCCAGGACATGTAATATGGTTGACTGCATGCCTTGTGGTGTCGGTCAGAGAGAACGAGGTGGACAACAATATAATGCATGGGTTAGTAACATTGAATTGAAATTATATAAAATAGACAGAACATACTTGGTAAGACAGAACATAGACAACTTTAGAATGACATTAGTGTGTTGGTAACAGTTTAATAACATTAAACAGTTGAAATTATTTAGCGTATACAGAAGATTCTTGGTAAGAAAAAACATAGGCAACGACAGTTTCTATAGTAATTGTTAACAACCACATCAAGAGAGTATGTCCGAACTACAACAGTTATCAGTTAAGTTTAATTTATCTAAGTGTGTTTGTGTATGTGATCGTGCATATCAGTGTATATGTAAAGGGGTTGTCATTAGGTGTGATTAGAATCTGGGTGGGGCACTGTGCCAATGTCCGGCCAGTCCCAAGCGACAGGCCGAAAATGATCCAGGCGCCCAACAGCCGTACAGGGCAGAAGAGGCCCACAGCCACCACCCCCAGGATAGCAACGCGTCCACCCTGCAGGGGGCCAGTCGGAGGAGAGCGGGGGAAGCCCCCCCACCCAGGGTCGACCCGAGGGAGTCGGCGGTAACAAGACCACGGACAGAAGCTGAACCATTCCACACCCAGGCAGGCAGTAGAGGCCCAGGATCCCCGCCAGTGCCCGAGGGCAGGGCCAGCCCACCACCGGAGGGAGCAGAGCCAGAGACAGAGACAGGCGGAGGCCTACGTAGGGCCACCAGAGACGGAAGAGAGGCAGACCCCCGAGCCGGTCCAGGGCAGATTCCGCAGGTAGAGATGGGGCCAGTGGTCCAAGGACCCACCGCGCCCAACCCCGCGGTGCCCCGGAGAGGGGTCCCCCAACATCCAGGAGCGTCTGCGCCCACCACAGCCATGCCTCCCGGACACCACCCAGACCAAGCACAGGGGACCAGATTCCCCACGTCCAGCGACGCCCCCCGGCCACCACTGCTGCCCTCACCCAGCTTCCTGACTGGCAGGGCCATATGCCCCAATCCCACCCACATCCCCGGCCAAGAAGGGGGCAACCTGTCAAGGCTAGGGACATGCCACGGCACCCCACAAGCTGGGGCGGAGGACCAGATACCTCCACACCCGACCGGCAGGTAGGCCCCCGACGAGGCCGAACCCACACCCAGGCCACCACGGCATTCCCAACGACAACGATCCCCAGACCCTGGCCCCACCCACAGCCCAGTGACAGTCCAGACCAGGCCCACGCCCCACCCCATCGCCCACCCCAAGGGCCCCAAAAGCAAGCTGGCCCCGTGTGCCCCCCACCATGCCACCCCCCAAGGCACAGAGTAAGAGCAGACTTACTTAAAAAAAGAACAGTTTTACACAACCAAATCAAATCATTTATCCCTTGGTTCATTAACTTCATCCCCAGAAACATTCACTGAAATCTGTCATCTGCTGTCGTGAGTTCTTTTAGATCCAGGAGCAGCATCATCACCAGGATGAAAATCATGTGATGTCTGTGTGCAGTTGAGTCACATAATCTCCAAACATGACCTGGCTAATTGGATTAAAGCGTGAGCGCTGCTGAAGCCGTGGCGATGATGAGCTTCACATGTTTGTTCTACTTGTTCATTTTGAGTGGAGCCAGGACAGAAGAAAGAACTCCTTCATGCAACATCAGATAAGCACTGATGTAGAGGGCAAAAACTTCTGCATCAACAAACCTTAATTTATTTCAAAGAGATATTAAAAATAGACTTGGAATATTTTACCTTTGTTCTAACATGAAAAAAAAAAGTTCAAACCTTCTCTTCTTCTTTCAGGCGATGTGTGCATGATCTTCATTTTCAAATTAGGCTGTTTTTATTTCAGGGAGATGTGCCTTAAATTAAAAATGAGCCTTGATGAGTAGGAGATGCATTAAATTTTGATCTTTATTGCAGAATAATTTGATGTGAGGAGTGTGTTCACCTTCAGTAATACACTCCTTTGATGTCCTGCTGTTCAATTTCCCCACAGAGAAGAATGAAGCTATTTATTTCAAGGTATTTTCATAAGACAGTGAGACAGTAAATCAATCCTAACACTGAGAGAATGAGGTGCTGACTCTGAGGCCTCCTGGTGATCAGATCACTCTTTACCACATGTGTTTACACCTGGTATTAACACATCACCTCCCCCCTCTGTGTGCTTTCACATCAACAACAACAACATTAGCCGTAGAGTTGTATGTCCCGGTCTTGTTGCAGCCTCGACAGTCTTTAGTCTCAGTCTTGTCTTGGTCTCGCTGTCTCAGATCGACATAGTGGTCTGGGAGCTCATCCATTCAATAGGCTGTGCCTCAGTGTAGCGCTAGCATTAAGAGCACAGATCCAGCATAATACTCAGTCAGTCATCATGTCAGCGAATTCCTTGGTCATTAAATTTGCGTTCATGGAACACAAAGAGTTCATTTACAAATCTTCAAATCAAATCAGTTCTTGATGAAGCTCAGATAGGATAGATGGCAACACAGTTGTGTTGACTTAACATGAGGCCTGATCCATTTCAGGGAAGTTGATATCATACAGTGTCATTTGGCCACTACAATGGGACATGATGCAATATCAAGTTTATAATAATTGTGTATCTTCAATTTGATGTTACAATTTCATCTCCAAATGAAGTGTGATTTGAATCAGTGACATATTTACCATTCTTTAGACAGTTGTTGGAGGTGTTAGCTGTTTTGTCACATGACTTTGGGAGCATCATGTCAGTCCTCTAATAGTGCAGTAACAGCCGTTGATCTCAGCCAGCCTGTGAAAATATTTAGGGAGTATGCATCTGTTCTTCATGCAATTCATGCAAGTTACACTAGTCTGTTTGTTGATCCTGGTCTCGGTCTTGTCTCGAATTGGTCTTGGTCTTGACCTGGTTTGTCTTGGTCTTGGTCTTGTCTTTGTCTCGATACCCTCTGCTCTTGGTATTGTCTTGGTCTCGGTTTAGGGTCTTGACTACAAGTCTACCACACACATCTGAACGTGTGTCCTTAAACATCTGAACGAGCAAAGACACGGAGCACAGACACACAGACACAGAGCACAGGCACAGGCACAGACACACAGAGCACAGACACACAGAGCACAGACACACAGGCACACAAGCAATGTATGCCTGTGCCTTTGTCTGTTAAAGTCTGCTGAGTTGTCGCTCTTCCTTAAGGGAGAAATGGAGCTGCGGTGTGTGTGTGTGTGTGTGTGTGTGTTTTACTGTCATCACTCTTATTATTAGTCATGAACGGTTGAACCTTCCTCGCCCACGTTGGAGCGGATGAAGCCTCTCAGAAACCCGGGGACCAGGGTCCACTAACCCTGAAGCAGCTTTTTTACAAATCCATTCTTCTCTCCACTTGACTGATGCCAAATTTGTGTTACTATGACAACCAGCAACTATGGGCTGCCATCACCAGTTTGACTGAGGCATGTTTATAATAACTATGTTTGATAAAGTGATTTTATAAACTGTGAGATATTGATAAAAACAAAAAGGAAGCAGGCTTGTAGGGTGTAGGAAATGTTTGATCGATAGAATCATGCTACAATTCTATATGAACACGATGTATTAATGGTTAAAAGTGCTGTGTGCGTCACAGAGACTGAGCATGAACTTCAGAGTCACCACAGACTCACACAGGCTCTGTTTTAATGACGTATGTACAACAACGTTTCAAATTTCTGAAAATGTAAAGCAAGACATATAATTAAAGAGGCCATAGAATTAAGTCATATTATAAGATGGTTATAAATGATACTGTGTGATGATGAGTTGCCAGGTAAATAAAAGAAACACACACAGCATCCCACACACGAGGTGCTCATTCTAAATTTCTAACAGTGTCCGAAAGTGGTCACAAGCTCTCTGTGGTCACAGGACTGTGACTCTGTCATGGTCTAACATCACGGTTACAGACAGGGCTGATTGTTTCCCACTGACGCTGCATCTGCAGGCTTTTCCCGCCAAACACAAATCCTGTTCCATTCAAAACAAAGGAGAAGCATCAGTGTACAGTACAGTGTGTGTGAACAATCAGCACACACACATCTGTGCACACATCCACATAGAGTGACAGGATTCCTCTCAGTGGGTGACTGTGGACGCTGAATCCACACTCATCACAATTTTACATAAAATGGCGTTTAAAAAAATGAAAATAATACAAAGTCTCAGCGATATTTCACGCTGAATCAGCTGCTCTGACACACACCTCTGTGTTAATGCATCCCTTCAGTGGCAAATTAGTGTCAGGAGCTAACGACAGAGACGGAGACGTGGTGCTCAGTGGGATCGTGTGTGGCTACTTATATAGAGGGAGGCCAGTGGCACACATTAATCAATAAGGCATTAATAGTATAGTGCGGTGTGGCGGCAGTGCACACCATCCATCACTGTGACTGCGCTTTTCTCCAGTGCACACTCTTATCTTCCCTGACTGTGGAGACTGAAAACCTTCAAAGGAAAATGCATGTAAGTGCAGAAGTGTGTGTGTGTGTGTGTGTGTGTGTGTGCCTGGAGCGACAGGAGTAAACGACAAGAAGGTAGATAGAGTTAATTCCTAGGAGGGTTTGAATTGATGCTGACTGCAGGAAATGAAATGCATTTGAAACTCATACTGTGGTGAGGAGCCAGCCCAGGGCCATGAGACAGACACACACACACACGCGCACGCACACCTGCGCACACACTTGTATGCTTTGTTCCACTTTCCCTGTTTTGTTGTTTTTGTTTGTTTTACAGTAGAAGTCAGTGAAGAGTGTTTAGCATGGACTTCACAGCACATCAGTGACAGGACAACAAATAACTGAGAGGGGAATTTTCATGTCAAGTGCATGTGATCAAATGAATTATGAGGAGAAGAGAAAGAGGAGGAGTCAGTGCCTGGTGACGATCAGCTGCTGCTCATTCATTTGACTAAATATAAAGACAGAGAAATACCTGGTTACAGAGAGGAGATCTTAACTAACCTGTTTGTTATTAAACCATTACAGCTGTGCAGATTTGCTTGATTTCACTTTTTTACCTTGGTCCATAAATTCAAAAGTCTAAATATTGCTCAGCAGAATTCTGTCGCTGATGTAAAAGCGTTACTGATATGAATTTGATCTTTTTTATAACAGAATAACTTTCTATAATATATGTTAAAGTATCTGAAGAGCAGTTTAGTGGGCTTATAATTATATCAATGACTTTCTTAAAGTGAAATTCCAGTCAGAGCATTATTTTATTGACTTTGATGCCTCTCACAAACACAGTACATAATGTTCATCAAGTTCATAATCAAACGTTTATTTATTCAGAAATGAACTCAAATTGAACTTTTTACACCTAAAGATTATTTTGGATATTTGTGTATTTTACTGACTGAATAAATGATGTAACAATGTAACTACTCTCCCCCACTGTGACATTCTGTTGGTGAATGGCTTAGCACTTTTCCTGGAGGCTAAATGAGTCATTTCACAAATGTAAAGACAGACTCTGCTTGTTATTTCTGAGCACCTGCTGTGGTTAGTCATTAAAAATCAGTCAATAGAAGTCAATAGATGTGGACACTCAGGCTTTTGGTGGGTCCAGTCCACTCAAACGGTGGCACAATTCCCATTTGCACATCTGGGTGCTCTAAATCCCTGCGACAAAAGACAGTGATAACAGTAATTGCAATTCCAAACACAATTATAGCCCTCATTTATCTCATTTTCCTTTTAGTTGTTTGTGCTCGTTATGCTTCCATTCTCAGAGTGTAACAGGGAGCAGATGTAAATTGAAAGCTCGCGAGCAGCTATATGCTCACTGTTGTTGCCACAGATTCATGTTGATGGCTTTTCACCTGTGCCAGACTCCCAGAGGGTCACACACTAACAAGACTCCACATCATGATCACCCATCCGAGGCACAGCCCCCCTAATGTGGGGTAGAAATATTTTTAGTTGGCTTTAAATAGGCCATTAGAGGCCTGCTGATAGAGATGTGAGGTGAGAGGAAAGTGAGGGAAACAGAGAGAGAAAAGAACACAACGGAATTTTAACTTCACAATTTCAAGTAAGACGCATCGTCCTTTCTGACTGGATTCAACCTGGGTTCTATGCAGTGATTAAATATATAAAATCACTGCATGTACATGTGCATGACTGTTAGTGTCATAACCATGGCCAGCAAAAAAAGAAAGAAAGAAGAAGAAAGAAGGCAGAAAAAGCTGGCTTCACAGAGACGACACAGCAACAGCTCACAAACAGAACAGTTCACACTCTCATGACATCATCACATGCGTTCAAGTACAACAACAGCCTTGTTGAAGCTGTGCTGAGTTCTATCACTCTTCCATGTCTGGTGGCTCTGAATTATGTGCAGCACGTGTCGTCCTGAGTTCACTCATCACGTTTGTTGTGTTTCAGTCACAGCAGGTGCAGCTGCCACACACTCGTCCATTTTCATATCTGACTGGAGAACTTCACACAGCAAACTCAGCAGTGATCTCATCCTTGAAATGGAAACATGTTTCCACCACATACTGTTTCTGTGGAGGGGCTGCAGGACGTTGAGTGTTTCTCTCAGACTGACTCTAAGTTAATTCCTCCACAGCTGCTTCATCAGACATAATGTTAATACAACAATACAGTTTTTTTGTATTCCCACACGTTTATTATGTATAAGACGGTGGGACTTAATGTAGTAGCCAGAGGCAGTGAATGCACCAACCCTGGTCCTCATGTTTTAGATGTTGCCCTGCCTATGGTCCCCTCGCCTCAACTCGCCACAGCACGGTTTTACACACACACACACACACACACACACACACACACACACACACACACACACACACACACAGACCAGTGACTTGTAAAGTAGTTGTTTTCAGTGGAACTGAATCATTAGAATCAGTTCATTCAAACTATTAGTTCAGCTCTTCCTCCATGACCGGAGCACAGACTCCGTCTGACACAGTCACCGCACTGAAACACAGCAGCAGGGTTTGGGATCAGCAGTGCTGTCTCTAAATATACCAGACTCCACTGTTAAATATGGAGATTTTAGACATTTCCCTGGTAGTTGTTGGAGATTAGCCCACATTTTTAGGATTGTTCAGTCTTTAACTGATCTACAGTTCTGCATTGTTGTCAGACGTTTCTGCCTGTGACAACACGCTGACCAATCAGTGGCCGGCAGTCTGACCACGTCACAGCAGTGAAGGGCAGAGTGTGGTCATTCTCTGACCGGGAGGCCACACAAAGGCTTTCTTTGCTGAGACAGATCACAGATGGAAGTGGCAGGCCTCCAGCTAAGTGTCATCTGTCACATCAGCACATGGCTGATGTATTAAACCACAGCACAGGACTGTCCCCCCTCCCTTTGTTATATATCACCCATGGGTTGGACACTGTGGTTAAAAGCTGACCTTGACACAATGGAAGCAACCTCAAGTTTTACAGCTGTGAGACGTAATAGTTACTTAACAATCAACATGTAAATAATGTATGATATGAAACAGGAACTAGATGCAGGTGCAGGCTGTATGATATTTATATATACAGATATGTATATGTATATGTACATATATGTATATATAGTGCTAGTGCTAGTTAGTGCTAGTTAAAAACAGTAGAAAGAGGCAACAGTTTGTTGTAGAAAGAAGCACAGCACAGCTCACTCATGCCTCTGCTGGATGTGAGCAGAATTACACCCAACATAGAAATAAGGTTCATAAGTTTATATTCAGTTTCACATTATATTTTCAATAAATACATGAGTATTAACGTGCTTAAATCAGGTATTAACTTCATAATAAAGACATTCATCTTTAAAATATCTTTGTGCTTCTTCACTGATGGCCTTAATATAACGTCACTGTAATGAAACCCTGAACAAAACTCCAGCCTGAGGACGATGAGTGTGTTCAGGACACATGACAAAAACACATCTGAGAAATACAGTAAGTGTGTGTTGTTGTTCTTTCTTAAAATAATGCAGATTCTTCTTGTATCATACACTGAGGTTGAAGCCTACAAAGACACAACACACACATTTCCCTTTGCATCAGCAGCTTCAGGTTTGACGAGGACCTGCTGGGCCATGCTGAACCACTGCAGGAAGAATTCCATAATTCAAAATAAAAGTCATGTGTTGGCCCTGGGTGATTATTCAAAGCCCCAGGGTGAGCGTCACATTTGCCTGAATATAAGTGAAGTGGAATTATTTAAAGGTCACATAAATAAATCAGAGGCCACATGCGACAGTACATGGATCCTCATAGTGACCAGGACTGCAGGGATCCACCAGTCATCTGCTGGTTTGATGTCCACAGCATTTATTTGCACAAGGATTTGAGGAAGTGCATGTATTTAATATGTCAGGGTCTTCTGGGATTGTCCGATCATGGCCACTCTGCAAATGGATATGGAGGATGGTATGTCAGGTTGTCATGAGCAAATAAATGTAAGACACTGACTAATACAGTAGGCTATTACTATGCAATACAAGCTGCTGTCCAATTTACATTGTAGAGGACGAGGGGCGTGAAGAAATCATTAAAAAAGCATCATTAATGTGTCACAGTTTTCAGTGAAATTGTGGTGTTGTCAATCAAACTGCATTGTTTTCAATTCAATTCAATTTTATTTGTATAGCACCACATGATAACATACATTATCTCAAGGCACTGTACATAGACAACATCAAGGAGAGCAGAGAACCCCAACAGTTCACACAATGAGCAAACACTAGGCATCAGTGGAGAGAAAAAACTCCCTCTTAACAGGAAGAAATCTCTGACAGAACCAGGCTCAGAGATGTGCGGCCATCTGCCTTGACCGGTTGGGGTGAAAGGAAAATGGGGGCCAGAGGAGAGAGACCAGGAGCAGATACACAACAACTGTATCAAGCTACAAGTTTATATAGTCAATGATATCGACATTTAATTATAGCACAATAATAATGGTGATGAAAAGTATGATATGGATAGCCTCGAAAACTGGATCTCGATCCTGCAACCTGCAAGATGAGAATACAGAGAGAGAGAGAGAGAGAAGGAAGGAAAGACACAAACTAGGGAGAGAAAGGCACAAGGTTAATGACATATAAAAAGTCATAATCATATCCTGAGTGTGAGAGAGTGAATGTATCCCCCAGCAGTCTAGGTCTATAGCAGCGTAACTAAGAGATGGTCCAGGTTTCCCTGAACCAGCTCTAACTATAAGCTTTATCAAAAAGGAATTTTAAATACAGAGAGAGGCTCCGCCTCCTGAACTGTCATTGGAAGCTGGTTCCACAGGAGAGGAGGAGCCTGGTAACTGAAGGCTCTGCCTCCCATTCTGCTCTTACAGACTCTGGGAACCACAATTAAACCTGTATTTTGTGACCTAAGTCTCTGTTAGGGTGATAAGGTAAGACTAGGTCTTTCAGGTATGAAGGGGCCTGACCATTAAGTGTTTTGTACGTGAGGATGAGGATTTTAAATTTAATTCTAAACTGTACAGGGAGCCAGTGTAGAGAAGCTAACACTGGAGTCATGTGGTTTCTCTTTCTAGTACCTGTCAAAACTCGTGCTGCAGCATTTTGAATTAACTGAAGGGTTCTAACAGACTTGTTGGAACATCCTGATAATATGGAGTTACAGTAATCTAATCTAGATGTAACAAAAGCATTAACTAGTTTTTCAGCATCCTGTAAAGACGGAATGTTTCTAATTTTCATAATGTTCCGCAGGTGGAAGAAGGCTGTTCTGGAAATTAGTTTTATGTGTGAATCAAATGACATTTCCTGGTCAAAAGTAACTCCAAGGTTCCTCGCAGTGGAACTGGAAGCCAGGGTGATGTCATCTAAAGGTGTTTAGGGCCGAGTATAAAAGTTTAAAGTAGAAAGTTACAGGTCAACCAGGACTTAATGTCTCTGAGACATTCCTGGAGTTAAACAACCTGATTTATTTCATCCGGCCCCATTGATAAATAAAGCTGTGTGTCATCTGCATAACAATGAAAGTGTATGTTGTGCTTTCTAATAATTTTCCCTAGAGGAAGCACATATAAGGTAAAAAGTATAGGCCCAAGCACTGTGCCTTGTGGAACTCCACAATTAACTTTTGTTTGTAGTGAGGCTTTATCATTAACATGAACAAACTGGAATCTATCAGATAAGTATGATTTAAACCAGCAGAGGGCAGCACCTGTGATCCCAAGAGTCTGCTTCAATCTCTGCTGTAGAATATTATGATCAGTGGTGTCAAATGCAGCACTAAGATCTCAGTTTTCAGTCAAACTGCATTGTTTTCAGTCAACCTGCATTGTTTTCAGTCAAACTGCATTGTTTTCGGTCAAACTGCATTGTTTTTGGTCAAACTGCTGTGTTTTCAGTTCAGTTTTCAGCTATTTTAACATAAGCACTTTTTTTATTTCAAGATACAAAGTTGCTTTAGTGAAAAATGAGGAAAAGAGGAAGAAGACAGACAAGTAATCATGTAAGAATTGTTTTTGAATGTTTAAAGGTGTGAAAGGTCAGAAAACCATCACAAACACACAGCTAATACAACTGTATGCATTAATATATGAAAGATTAACAACATTGAACAAGTAGACAATAAAGACATTCATGAACTGTAAAAACATGCTTGCTTGTTTGTTTTATTATGTTCTTATGACAAGTTATGTATTAACAAACATATTATATTGTAAATAAATCAGTGTATTTATAATATTGCCACGCGCACATACATGTACCTCCTCTCGGTCTTAAGACAAAAATAATGTTGTACAAAACTTGGCTGTATTCCACAAAATGTGCACCTCAAAATGCAGGAAACACTGTTTCACAGAGTTATGAATTTTAAAATGTTATGGGATGCCACTGGGGCACACAGTGGTGTAGTGGCAATTGATACATGGAGGTCACAGGGTGGTCACATGTTCTCCCTGTGTGTGTGTGTGGCTTTTCTCCGGCTTCCTCCCATAGTCCAAAAACATGCAATATGGGGATTAGGTAAATTGGTCACTTTAGTGACTGGTTGTTTGTTAACAAACAAAAGTAAACACCCTTTAAAAGCCTGTGAGTGTGTGTTGTGCATGTATCAGCAAGAAGACTTGAGGAAAAGGAAGAGAAAAATGTGGATGACCTGTGTTTTTCACCTGATTTAGTTCATTTCTGAAAGTGTTTCAGGGCTCACATGCTACTTCTTTGCTGTTTTGACCTTGTTCATGTTGCTAATCTGATTTCTTTTAAATTAATTTCTTTAATGTGTGTAAAAATAAATATATGTTATGATAATGTAAGTTATTATTGTAATTGAAGCGTGAGAGGTAAAGAACAATGCATCAGGTCACAGTGACATAAACATAACAGAAGTGTTAAACAATGCTTTTTACATTCTGCCTCTAAAAAGCAGGAGTGTCAGGTTTGACCTCACACAACCCTGTGTCAGAGTCACACACACACTTGCCTACAGTACACATTCTCTCTCTCTCGCTCTCTTTCATGAATAGAGTGAATCATAAATATAAAAAAGCTGCGTTTGTATGAAGAAATAACTGCAGGGCTATATTTGATCAAGTCAGACGGCTCCATGCTTTGCTAATATTCAAAGGATTGTAATGAATTCCCTGAGCTGCAGATACACAGAGGAGCAGTGATATCACATGCAAGCAAAAAACACACAATACACCTTTGATGTCAGCATCATGGTGTGTTTGCACTTCTCTGCATCAGGCGTGATTTTGCTCCGCTCACAGAGTCAGACAATGGAGCCTCAGTCCCACAGCACCATCAGCTCGTTTGATGCATTTATTTGCAGGAGCATCATTGTGTGTGTGTGTGTGTGTGCATGTGTGTGTGTAACAATAATCACTTTAAAAGCATGTATTGCTGTCTTTTGTTTTATCCGACACATGTGGAAACATGGGTCAGCTGTTCTCCAGCTGCTGTTTACAACTAAATCTGGAGAATCTCACGAGCTTTGATTTCAGGGTAATTCAGAAAGTGGCGTTCTCTGCATGAAGGTCTCCAGTGCTGTGTCTGTGATCTGTGCAGCCCCCACACACACACACACACACACACACACACACACACACACACAGGTCCTTAAATGAAGACGTGAGCCAGAGAAACTGAAGCTGTATCTTTTTTTTCTTATTTTTTCCCTTAGTTAAATGTCTTCATTAATTCAGTGAGCTGGGCTGCAGAACCTTTAGTCAACAGCAGTTCTCAGACCGTAACCTGGGTTTGTAACAGTGGCTGCAACAAAAGCACAGATCTACACCTTTTGGGTTAAAAACTAGGGGTGTTGAAATGAATCGTTTGTACGATGCATCGTGATGCGGATATGGACGATGATGCATCGATGCAGTGACACACCATAATCCATTATAGCCTACAAACATAACTTGTTGATTTTCAGTTTGCGGCAGTTCTGCTCCTTTTCAACCCACTCTCTGTTCTCCACTGACCACTCTCCATGGTTCACAGTAACTACAGTGAATGTGTCTCATCTGACTGACGTCACCTCATTCATTGTGCGACATGGCTGAGGCAAAGGTGATAAAAAATGCAGCTAAAGGTCATTAAAAGGTCATCTGGAAAGTGTGTCACATAAAAATCAAACACGTTTTCACAGCCCAGCCAAGAATTGATGCAACTCTGCCATTCAGCACTACAGACTAACTCAATCTGTGGCAGACAATGGAGCCGTGGTATAGGCTCCCGTCACGCAGCCACAGAAAATGTACCTGCACTTTACCGTAGTACTTTTGTTAGAATGAACAGTATGATTGGTTATGAATTTAGAATATGTTTATAATTAATTACTTATGGAATAATTAATTTCTTATGAAAAAATGTCAAACTCAAATCGGGGCTCAAACAGAACAATCAGTTCTGAATGGACCATTTATTCAGTTCAGTCTCATGAGTTAAGCCGATAAACAATTTAGATTATGATTAATAATTAACTTAATAATTGATAAATCACAATACTACATCAACAGTTAGGTGAATTGAAGGATTGGAGTTCTACAGGGAAGAGGTTGGCCAATACACACGGTAATGTAGTTGTTAACAGCGAGAAGACCCAGGTTCGATCCCCGGTTGGAACAAGGGCCTTTATGCATGGAGTTTGCATGTTCTCCCCGTGTGTGCGTGGGTTCTCTCGGAGTTCTCTGGCTTCCTCCCACAGTCCAAAAACATGCAATGTGGGGATTAGGTGCATTGGACACTCTAAATTGACTGTAGGAGTAAGAGTGAATGGTTGTTTGTCTCTAGCTGTGTGTGGCCCTGCGATGGACTGGCGAATTGTCCGGGGTGTACCCCGCCTATCGCCCGATGTAGCTGAGCACAGCACCCCCCGCGACCCTCTGGTGGAGGATAAAGCGGTAGATGATGACTGACTGACCATTGCACCCAAGCACCCTCAAACTTTGTATTTTGTTAAATAAATCTGTTTCATTTTCACGTCACACGTGTAGTGTGATGCTATGCTAGGCCCAGTTACGCTACAAAATCCATAAAAGATGCAAAAGTGTCCTACTGAGGTGCTTTCTGTTGGTCCAGAGACTGTAGATGGTTGACTGTGTTTCTGGTGTCTGTTGCTCAGGGTCGTCCTTACAAAGTTAGCTAGTTGGAGCTAACCTGGCTCTTGGTTGATCCTTAGGCAGGCTCTGGTGTCACTGCCTCTGACGGGAGGATAGCAGGCCTGCTTGAATATCTGCAGAGAGGATTCAGTTGTTGCTGGAAGCTTGTTTAGCTCTGTGCTGAAGCTGATGTCTGTGCAGGGGAGAGTCTGTGTCCTCCACTGAGATGGAGAAGAGAAGTCAGAGACGGAGGGGAAACCTGGCTTTTGTCATTTTTGACACAGGGGGTCACATGACACAAAGTGACCACTGAGGTGGGTTTCCCACTGAGGTGGGTTTCCCACTGATGTGTGAAAGATAAGGTATCTTGACTGAGTTTTATGTCCCTCTTTTGGCGCATTTCCACCGGCTCGCCTCGCTACAGGTGTGTGTGTTAGGGTATTACTAATGTTGTGGGGACCTAAAACAGTTTACACACAAAACATATGGGAACTTGTCTTCCTTGTGGGGACAAAAATCAAGTCCCTACAACATAAATGACTACATTTTAAGGTGAAGATACGTTTTAAGGTTAGGTTGAGGTTAGGGTTTGGGTTAGGATTAGGCCAGTAGTAATTGTGGTTAATGTTACAGTAAGTCTCTAGGAAATGAATGTAAGTCAATGCAATGTCCCCTCAAGTCATGAATGTCCAAGATATGTGTGTGTGCGTGTGTGTGCCTGTGTGTGTAGCGTATAAAAAAACAAAGTCACCACAGTTTCACTCAGTCGTGCCACGATGACTCCGCCCACGTTAAGTAGGTCATTTTTTGTAGTGGAGATGCAACCTAATCGTGCTGAGGCGAGTAGAGCCGGTGGAAATGCAGCATTTGTCTTTGAGTAAAGTGTTTGTATAGATGTGAATAGATGTAAAACTAATCACGTGGGCTTCTCCCACGTGTTTAGTTTTCACATGTTTTTAGATGCTACAGCTGAAGAGAGAAAGACAGTAATGTAAATGTTATAAATCAGTTTCAGTATCACGTAACTGTGTATGTGTGCATGGTCAGGACAGACAGTTGTGACACCTTATTTAATAACCTGTGTATAAAATTCAACTGCTCTTACAGTCTTACAGCGTGCTGGTTAAAAGCTCAATCTGAACAAGTGCACTTATTATTAGACCTGTGAGTGATTTTCATTTCCATGTCCAGCTCCACATTTCCAGTTTTTAGATGCACTTAGTGAAAACGAGCAGAGCCTTTTATGACAGTGTGACTTTAATCTACTTTGTCAGCGTAATCTTCACAAAGGTCACAGTGGAAAAAACCATGAGGAAGCAAAATGTAAAGTTAGAGTGACTGACACTATAGTTCAGAGGTTACCGTTACACTATGTTTTAGTATTTAACACCATCATTATTAATATGATAGTGCAGTTGATAGTCAGAGCTGATTTAAAACATGGCTTCCGCATGGAACAGTTACAGGGGGCATGGGTGTTCACAAAGCTAGACTTAAAGGTGACATCGAATGCTTGTCTCACACATACATGTTAGTTATGGAGGTCTACTTACATATATTAACTTGTTTTCATGATTACAAACCTCCTAATCGCTGCAAACGAGCCGATCAAAATATCTCCTCACTGACACTCTCGTCAGCCGCGCTGTTTCAGACCAAAACCACACCCCTGGAATGTGGACTGTGTTGTGATTGGCCAGCCAACGAGAGCTTTCCCACTGTCCTGTGATTGGCCAGGTACCTGGAAGTGACGTAATAGATAGGCCAGCTCTCAGATACACAGCTCCCCCTCTGGCACGGTGGATGCTCTGCATCTCAGCAGCTACAACGAGAGTAGTTCTTCTTCTTCTGCGGTTGAATGTACGCAACCGGATGTGCCCGGACTAGTGCCCGCACCAGGAGGCGCTACGGTGGTGAGAGGAGTGGTGAGGCTTTTTGATGACGACATCAAATTAAGGAAGTGCCGATCCGCTTTGCAGAGCCCAGGAAAACAATACAACACTATTTTCTCAGCAGTGGCTGAACTGTTTCTTCTGAAACTTTAGGGTTTCATAAACGAGGTAATGACGCAGATACACAAACAAACGCAGCGTTAATTGGAGCTTCCGGTCTATGTGGGCTTTAAGAAACGGGTATCACTTAGTGCATATCAGAGAGGGCGATGAGTGGAAGACTGGCTTTAACACCCCCACCGGCCATTATGAGTACCTTGTCATGCCTTTCGGTTTAGCTAATGCACCAGCCGTCTTCCAACACATGGTAAATGATGTTCTACGCGAATATCGGAACCAATTTGTTTTCGTATATCTGGACGATATCCTGATTTTCTCACCTGATTTACAGACGCATGTCAAACGCGTTCACCTCGTGCTTCGCCGCCTTCTCGACCACCAACTATACGTCAAGGCTGAAAAATGCGAGTTTCACTCACCCACCGTAACGTGCCTAGGCTTCGTGGTTTCCCCGGGAAAATAGAAATGGACCGTAAGAGACTGGCCCACTCCCACTATGCTAATATGGGTTCAACAATTCCTTGGGTTCGCTAACTACTATAGAAAGTTCATCCTTTAGCTTCGTCGCAGCTCCTCTCCATGCCTTGACCTCCTCCAAGACTTTGTTTAGCTGGTCTCCCCAGGCAGAGGCGGCTTTCCAGTGTTTGAAGAGCGCCTTCTCCTCTAAACCCATCCTCACCATTCCGGACCCCCAGAGACAGTTCGTGGTGGAGGTAGATGCCTCCAATGGAGGGATCGGGGGTGTTCTCTCCCAGCGCTCTGCTCAGGACAACAGACTCCACCCCTGTGCCTTCATGTCCAGGAGGTTAACCCCCACTGAGCGCAACTACGACATGGGGGACAACGAGCTGCTGGCAGTTAAAGAAGCCCTGATGGAGTGGAGAAAGTGGTAAGTCTTTGTGGTTCGACTTTGTCCTATCTTACAGGCTCGGGTCCAAGAATGGGAAGCCGGATGCTCTCTCCCGCCTCCACGACCCCGAGCCTTTGGCCACAGATCCAGCACCTATCCTACTACCTGACCGTGTGGTAGGCCATCCTACGGAGCATCAGCTTTGTTAGTGTTTTTGTTCTGCTTAGTTTAGTTATCGTGTTAGTTTTGGTTTAAAATCACATTAAGTTCTAGTTTCCTAGTTTAGTTTCTCCTTCTTCAAACAAGTGATTTAGATTTTTGCCTGTTTTCTCAAGAGGAGAATAAAGACTCTTGAAATCAGTCATCATGCCTCCTGTCTCATGCATTTGGGTCCAAGCAGTGTATTCCCCGTTCTTAACAAAAGTGCTTATTCTTCTGGACCAAAGTGTCACAGAACATTAGCATTGTTACCTCACGTTTGGTAAGCTTGGGCGCTTTTGTACTTCATGGTCCCAGTGCGACTCGACTCGCCTCAGCTGTAGCAGTGAGATAAAGAGGCAGACATATACATGAGGTCCAGTGCATTTGGGTACAATTATTTTCATTTGCTATACATTGAAGATAAGTGTTAAAACACCTCTTATATTTATACCTGGAGCAGGGTCAGCTCTGTGGAAGCAGAACCTCCTTTTACAAAAGCCCCAATCACAAACTAAACTGAAGACTTCATACGATCAACAACACACTTAAGAGAAAGGTGAGGCGAGGAATATTCAGCTGCAACACGACATTTCATCAATAAATGTTGCTGAATGTTACACACTGTACCTTAAAGTAGTTTTAAAGTTTATCTTTCACATCAGTTTCAGGATTGTTCTGACCTCCATGTCAGAGCCTCAGAAAACCACTGCTCCAAAATCTGAAATTAAAGGTCCTTTAGATCTGATTTCAAGACGAGGAGCAAAGATAATGTGGAAATGTTCCAGACAAACCGTGTTTGTGAGCAGGAAGCTTTAATTACAATTATTGAATATGTCTCATTATTCAGCATCAGCACTGCACTCGAGTAAAGACTTCACACCTCGGCTTCTCTATTCCCTTTTACAAGTGTCACTAGAGAGCACAGATGAAAGGTTCTCATAACTGAGGATTATTGTCTTTAACATCAAGAGAATCTCACTTTGTAACGTCAACACAGTCATAAACCAAGCAGAGGAAGATTCATCACTTGGAAAGTAATTGGCTCTTAGGGTGAGAGCAGCTGTGGTTCAACCCACACATGAGCCAAGAAACATGAAGTCTCCATGTTATCAAAATCAACATATTAGCTTTACATATCAGGTAGCTGTGAATCTTAGACGTGAACAAAGTTGTGTCCACTCACGTGTGGTGTGATTCTTTCAACACTACATTTGAAGAGAGACATACAATATATGTAAATGTTATAAATCTTGTTTCAATATCAGTGACTTATCATATCACGTAACTGTGGTTTGATTCATGTACTCAATATTTTGAAGCATTTTAGGGTGAAAATTACAACAAATGTCTTGTTTGTGTTAAATCCATTGTCAGTTTCTTTTCATTTAAATGAATGAAATATGGATCAACTTTGTCCACATTAGTTGGGAACAAAGCCAACTGACTAAAGTCAAGGCCTGCAGCTTCCTCTGGCGCTGTGACTGTTGTCTCCTCCAGGGTTTATGATAATTCTGAGAAAATGTTTTTGTCACTGACCTTTATCCCAAAGGTGATGACGAGACACTGAGGTGATAAAAGTCAGCTCATAAAACATTAATCATCATTAATCTCTATTGTTGAGACTGAATCCTGGTGTGATTCAGCAAAATATAGCTTTTCTGTGTTTTAATCACATGTTTTTACTTCCTATGATTATTATTATTATTACCTTAATGTTTTTACAGTTTGTCTTTTCAGCTTTAATTCTACACTTAGTGAAATAACATCTTTATTGTGATTATAATTTTTTTCCAGGTGTTTTATCCCGGCCGAAAGAAATTATGACATTGGCAACAGGGGGCTTCTCACTGTCAAGTTAGCCTTGGCGGAGTAGCGACACTGACTCGATATCTGGTTTGGACTGTTCATAAGAACCTTGAGTATATCCAGTCCGCCAGACATCTAAACTCCCAGTGAGTTTAGACTCACTGGTCACTCTTCCTCAAACAAAAATTTGATGGACATCATCACTCGCCCCACCACACTCAGTCATGGTGACACACCACAATCACTGTCTCTGCCAATTCAACACCAAACATCCCTAAAACACAGCAGGGCAAAACAACAACACTCACAACATGCACACCAAACATCAAACTGTAACATCACAACAACAGTTCTATCAACACACAAGAACCCACCCCAATGAGTCTCTGCGCCATCAGCGCTCATTGTCCGCAAACGGTACTGCTCCAGTCAGTGTAAGTCATATGTAAATGTGTAAGTCATGTATCTGTAAGTCATATGTATGTGTAATTCATATGTGTATGTCATATGTATGTGTAATTCATATGTGTATGTGTAAGTCATGTATGTAAGTCATATGTGTATGTGTAATTCATATGTATGTGTAAGTCATATGTGTATGTGTAAGTCATATGTATGTGTAAGTCATATGTGTATGTGTAAGTCATATGTATGTGTAATTCATATGTATGTGTAAGTCATATGTGTAATTCATATGTGTATGTGTAAGTCATATGTAAATGTGAAGTCTATTCTCTTTTTCCTTCAGAGAAAAAAGAGAAACACTACTATTATGATAAAAACTCTGTGTGACCTGAGCTGCAGAAGCTTCTGCTGACAGCACTGGATCACACCTGTTAAACAGTGTGGATGAACCTCCACACTCTTACTTGTTATTTTAAAAACATTGCATGATGCGTAAATGGCAACAGTGTTGACTGTGCAGATCACAATAACATCTATCTATCTATCTATCTATCTATCTATCCATCTATCTATCATCCTTATACATATATATTCAGAACAACATGGCGCACGCACACACACACACACTTGTGTGAGCAACAGTTGAATGTAAAACACTGGCTCTCATTCACAAACAGCAAATGTACACAGATTTACACTTAAACCAGGTCTGAGATTCACCATCAACATGTTCTTGCACACACATTTGTTTGTACTCTGTGAACAAATGTAAAACTTCGTCAGACCATATGTATGCACAAATAATAAACTAAACTAATAATAGTTTTGCTGTGACTCACACTGACTCATTACAAACTGCAAATATTATCTGAAAGATTATGAAACAAATGTCCTCGCTGTTCTCCCTCTAACTCTGACTTCACGTTCTACATAATGTGATATCTAAAAATAATATAATGTCAAAATAAAAACATGGGAATATCATTTCAGGTCCAGTTATGTGTATATACATTCTTACATAAATTCTGCAAACAAACAACAGTTTTACATAATTTGTAAATCAGTAAAAGTGAAATATCATAGTGTTTTTATACAGTGTTTATGTACATAACCACGTAAGACAATCTGTCATCTATGATAAACAGCTGATTGTGAACAAACGTGCTCTAGCGTATGTTTTGTATTGAAATGTAAACACAGAACATATTTGAGTACATTTCAGAGGAAGCTGAGCTTTGCTTGTTGACTTGAGAAATCAACTCTGCTGCTGCTGTTTCCACATCTATCACCACTGCCCTCTTCTGCTGCTTATTGACAGTCACTATGTTGGCTTGATCAGTCTATGGCTATGTGACAATCATTTTAAACCATGTGCATATAAACATTCTGCAGCCACATGAGGAGACTGATAGAGAGTGAACAATGATTCTATATTTTAGTCTGTGTGTATGTGTGTGTGTGTGTGTGTGTTCATCACAGTGTAGACTGAACAATATCATGTGTATGACACTGACCCATGACACGGTCCATATAGGTTTCAGAGTGAGATTAATCGTATGTTTTGTATAGGTGAACATGTACAAACACTCTCTACTGAGACAGATTACATTCCTGTTTAAGGCAAGCGGTTTAAAGCTGCAGTAGGCAGGATTGCATGGAAAGGTCAGTAAAATGATGAGGATCATGACAAACATGTGACAGATGATGATGAAACACTGCTGATATGTACACTATCATTTAGATTGGAGTCTCTGTGACCTGTGATTGCTCCACATTTAGCTGTGAGGTTGTAAACAGACGTGTTCTTCTGTCTCAGATCATTTGGTTTATATTGCGTTCAAACTGTTGGTTTTGTCGTGTTTAGTCGGCGGAGGAAGATGTGGAGGCAGTCTAGAGTTCTGTGAATGCCTCTGCGATCCTCTCAGTGAGGGGGCAGCAAGCCGGCTTGCTGATGCAGAGCGGAGTGGGCTGGCTGGGGTGTAGGTTTTGATCATGTCCTGGATGTCGGCTGGACCGGATCCATTTGTAGCATGGAATGCATGCACTAGAGCAGGGTGGGGAGCTTTTTTATATCACCACCAGCGCCTCACCACAAACTAGGCACACTGGCTTGCCTCTCACTTCAACAAAGAAAATGTAATTTGTCCATTTTTTCTTCCTGGAATACGCGGCACTCTGCATTCACTTTCCTTTTCTTGACAGTCGCCGTGATACATCACTTGTCATGTGTCAATCACTCCGGCCCAATGCAATGACACGTACATCGCATGCTGTATTCACTGACCCTGACGTTGACTCGGACAATGTCTGTTTTTTCTCAGAAAACTAATGGCTGGCGATTTTTTTTCCCCTGATTTTTTATTTATTCATATATGCATAAACAAAGATATAAAATATAAAAATGGTATTGCATTGCGGGCCATTTGAAATGGGGTGGGGAATGGTCCCAGAGGCCAGACATTCCCCACCCCTGCACTAGATTCTTGAAGCGGATGCAAGCAGCTACAGGAAGCCAGTGAAAGGAGTGGAGGAGCGGTGTAGTGTGAGAGAATTTTGGTAAGTTGAAGACCAGTCGAGCTGCTGCATTCTGGATGAGTTGCAGAGGTCATATGGCACACGCAGGAAGACCAGCCAGGAGAGAGTTCCAGTAATCCAAGCGTGAGATGACAAGAGCTGGACCAGAACCTGTGCCGCTTTCTGGGTTAGAGGGGGCCGTATCCTTCTGATGTTGTGCAACATGTATCTGCAAGATCGAGCTGTTGCAGCAATGTTGGCAGTGAGGGAGAGATGGTCGTCAAGTGTCACACCCAGGTTCCTTGCGGTATGAGAAGGAGTTACCACAGAGTTGTCGAGGGTGATGGTCAGGTCTGTGGTGGGAGAGCCCTTTCCTGGGAGAAAAAGAAACTCAGTCTTGTCGAGATTGAGTTTCAGGTGATGGTCAGACATCCACTGAGAGATGTCAGTCAGACAAGCGGAGATCCGTTCTGCTACATGTGTTTCAAAGCTGGGAAAAGAGAGAATTTGGTGTCATCGGCTGTGATAGAAAAAACCATGAGAGTGAGTAACAGAACCAAGAGAGTTGGTGTATAGAGAGAAGAGGAGAGGGCCCAAGACAGAACCCTGAGGGACCCCAGTAGTTACAGGACAAGGTTCCAACACGGATACTCTCCAGGTTACTCTGTATGTTCGGTTTTGAAGATAGGACGAGAGTAGGGTAAGTGCAGAGCCTGAGGCACCTAGTTCCTGAAGGGAGGAAGTAAGGATCTGGTGGTTAACTGTATCAAACGCTGCGGAAAGGTCCAAGAGGATGAGCACAGAGGAGAGAGAGGCAGCCCTGGCAGTGTGGAGTTGCTCAGTGACAGCAAGAAGTGCAGTTTCGGTCGAGTGACCTGTTTTAAACCCAGACTGAAGAGGATCGAGAACATTGTTCCGGTGAAGGTAGGAAGAGAGTTGATTAAAGATAGTGTAGTGGTATGAGGCACCACTGACTTAGTTTGTTTGACTGCACCCCGGCCCCTCTGACTTATTAGCCAATCACTGCGCATACCGAGGGGAGAAAAGTAGGCTGTGTCCCTCCTCCTGATCTCTCGCTCCCGGGTCGTTGTATGTGCTGTTTTGTGTATATTCGTCCGTGTTTTCTTTCAATTAAAACCGTCATTCCCTAATAGATCCGGGGTCTTCACCGCGGTCGAGCCATGTGATGCATGGTGGCTGTCTTCTCTGCCACACCTGACTTCTTCACCCCTCTCCTTTTTTGGAAGGGATGCCAATGCACCCGGACTCATAACTGGAACTGGAATGCTAAGGCTAGCGCTAAAGCTAACGCTAGCGCTAAGGCTAACGCCAACACCAACACCAAGTGAACCACAGAAAAATAATGAGTTCGGATCAAGGTCAACCATGAACACAAACAGCCAGAGTGTGAAAAGCAGCACAAGCTTACTGTTGAAACAGCTGATTGAAATGTGCTAATGAACCAATTCAGATTGACACTAATGTCAGAATTATGAGCTGATCTAGTGTCTGCACTCACTCCCACTATGATGCTTCATCTAAGCCATGAAATGACCATCACTGTCATATTAGCCCTAATGAAAATACAACAGTGTCCACGTGCAATTAGCTCACACTGCTCTCAGATTATGGGGAGCATAAAGGGTGGATGTTAAAGTGAGATTGAGTGAGTGTCTGAAGGAAAGAACTCAGACACTGGACTTCCAGTGGTTTTACATCATCTTTAATGAGGGACCTCATAATCTTCAGTGGCTGCTGCACAAGATGGAGCTGAGAGGCGTTCAAAGGGAAAACTGTTAACTCTTCCTGACACCAGAGCCAGCGGGAGAACACTTGGAAAGACTTGGACTTGATAGATTAAGAGATGAATGGATGCAAAAGTGCACGGCGGGATTAGCAGAGGATGAAGGGAACAGATGATTGGCCGGTTGAAGCACTGGTCACAAACTATAGGGGAAGGATTTTGAACACATTAATTGTGGGGGGATTATTGAGCCATTCATATTCCTACAGCTTCAGTGCTCATTAGATGTTGATGTCTGTTGCCTTGAAGGAAAAAGAACGAGAATGTGAATCCCTAAGAGCAAGCTAGTCTTATTAAAGGTTTATTTATTTTCAGTGACAGACTCTGAGGTTGTTCTTGTTTCTTTAAAGTTTCAGTGAAAACACATGGAACAACACACCAGCAGACTTTCTATTTAAATAAGAAAGTATTTGTGGTTTTCCTTTGTGTCATTTTAGGAGGATTCATTGACATAAATGGAATTTACTACAAACAAGTGCATAGAAGATTACAAGTGCTTTAAAATAATAAATAAAAAAGGTTTGGTTTTGTAGCCTTAGAATAATTATAAGCCTAATTATGTACTTTAAACAATGGTCTTGTTTTACACAGGCTGCCATCTTTGCTTTTATAGCAGCACAAACAGACAAACATATTTATTTACATTTTTGGCTAAAACTTGCACCAAAAATGTCATCAAACATTCAGAAACCCCCTAAAATTTGACATTTTTTGAATTTTTCCTCATTGGAAAATGAACGGCGTTGTGCTGGTCTGCCTTTGATCTGCATGTGGGTTGCCATAGGAACTGTGGTAGGGGATTTCATCGGCTTTGAGATTGCGTGTGGATCTAAGGCCACGAGGGTGAATATTCAGCACTCACAACTGCATTTTCTGCCAGAGATGCACATTTTCCAGTTAACCTGAGATTGTCAGAGTGTGATCTGCAGCTGCTCTGAAGATAAACCTTTTTTCTCTTGAGCCACACAGTGAGGTGCACGGCTGCATCAGCTGCACACGTGAGGGCTCAGGAAAAGCTGCTTTCTGCATTAATTGATTATTTTTAACTTTACGTTGTCTTTAAAGGTGACATAGAATGCTTGTATCACACATATATGTTAGTTATGGAGGTCTACTTACATATATTAACTTGTTTTCATGATTAAAAACCTCCTAGTCGCTGCAAACGAGCTGATCAAAATATCTCCTCACTGACACTCTCGTCAGCCGCGCTGTTTCAGACCAAAACCACACCCCTAGAATGTGGACTGTGTTGTGATTGGCCAGCCAACGAGAGCTTTCCCACTGTCCTGTGATTGGCCAGGTACCTGGAAGTGACGTAATAGAGAGGCCAGCTCTCAGATACACAGCTCGCCCTCTGGCACGGTGGATGCTCTGCATCTCAGCAGCTACAACGAGAGTAGTTCTTCTTCTTCTGCGGTTGAATGTACGCAACCGGATGTGCCCGGACTAGTGCCCGCACCAGGAGGCGCTACGGTGGTGAGAGGAGTGGTGAGGATTTTTGATGACGACATCAAATTAAGGAAGTGCCGATCCGCTTCGCAGAGCCCAGGAAAACAATACAACACTATTTTCTCAGCAGTGGCTGAACTGTTTGTTCTGAAACTTTAGGGTTTCATAAACGAGGTAATGACGCAGATACACACACAAACGCAGTGTTAATCGGAGCTTCCGGTCTATGTGGGCATTAATAAACACTGCTTTACTCCCATTTTTACACAAATTAGTCTAAAATCTGCATCTTCCAGGACTGAATAATGAGGCCAGAGCGACATGAGGCCACAGTTTTTCTGACAATGTTCACAAACAAAGTCCTACACTGGCCCAAAGTTTGACGTTACGACACATTCCATAATGTGTTACTGTGTCATCGCAGCAGCAGTCAGCTGTGAACTGGGTGCTCAGGCTCACCAGTCAAAGTCTTTGAGACGTTCAGACTCTTTCACTGCATGGCCGTGTAATCATGAAAGTAAGAAGCTACGAGCCAGCGTTTCTCCTCATGTTGTTGTTTCTGCAGCAGCTGTTTCACTAAAAAATTCTCAGTGTCAAGTGCTGATCACAAGGAGGCTACCATATTACATTCATTGGTACTGGTACCTCATGAACAGACCAGGTTATATTTGGCATTGAGACACGTGAGCAGCTGTAGCTCTGTTCAGTGAAGACACAGAATCCACACGTCTCCATTCAGCAGCACTTGAATCGTGTTCACTGACTTTAAAGACGACAAAAGGTTTGACTGCATGATTGTGGTAAGAATGTCAGAAAATGTGAACAGATCCATATTCAGCTTGTTTGGTGTTTTAAAATGCAATATGTCAAACCGCCAAACCATGACAGTCAGCAAAAAATCAGACCGACTTTAATGCACATGCACTATCAGCACAGCCCGAGGAAGCCTAAAAATATGTTTTTGGTATGTGTGCAGTCGGCACTTTTTACCTGCGATGCATTAGCTGCCATTTGGGGGCAGAGCGCTCTTAACTTATCCCTCGCAGGAGCTTGTAACAGCGAGAGGAGGAAATGAGGGCGATCCGCAAATCTAACACTTTATCATTGGTGACCTCTAACATTGTCATTTGTGTCAGCATTCTCACGCTATTAAATATACTGTACGTAATCTCCACATCAACAGCTTACACTTACTGAAACCCACAAGTTCACACAAAGAGAGTATAAAAAATATTTTTGAACAGAAACTTGTGGAGTTGTAAAAAGAGAAACAGGAGAAATAATGTGAACCAAAGGGAGGAAAGATAGATTTCAATAATTATTTTCTTTTTGATTAAAGACTATATCCATGTGTAATGTGATCAAAGATAACAACAGCAATTATAATGTCATCATTTTATAATAGTACAATCGTAAAATAATATGAACAAGTAGTTAAATTATAGTATCAGATCTTATGTCTTTTTTTACAACCTCTGCATTTTCTGCTGCTGAATTTAGAAGTGACTTCTTCATTGATGTTGCTTTACATCACTGCATTAATCATAGTCTAAAAACGTCATTAGTTATAGTTACTAGTTACTTCTCCCATAAACTGAGTTAGTAACTGAGTTACTACATTGTAAATGTAACCAGGGAAAATAACTATTGCATCATTTCTTTTTGTTCAAATATGTAGAATTCAACTGTATAATAAAACTGAATATTAAATATGTTTAATGAGTGAAATGGAGATTTAATAGGATAAATGAACAGAAAACACTAATCTACACTATTTTAATTTTGCTGTGGTCCATCTATCAGATTTAATAAATTATTGTAGCTATTATAATTATTACTATGTTTATAAACCTTTGATATTCATATACATTATTGCCTTTTATCTTAATGAGGGAAAAATAATGTCTGTACTTCCTGTTTGAAAACTCTACCTTAGAATTTGCTTGCGAATGCCCTGCCTCTGACTGGCTGAGCAGGACATTTTACTCGACCTTAGCCAATCATCATTACTTATGTGGTTGTCCCGCCCCCTCACCAAAATTACTTTGAGAGCCTGGTCGGATGACACAGCAGCGCTGTAACTATGTGTTATAACTATTGAGACAGTAATTAGTGACAGTAGATTTTCCTGTTTCAGTCTTTATTTTAATGCAGGTTTTCCCATCACTGTAAAAGTGCACAACTTTCTCAACTGCATTTTCTGCATGAAATGCACTTTTTGAGGTTTTATGCTAAGATAAAAGCCACTGTGGAAATCAAAGCTGCTAAGGAAGAGTTAAGAACAGGTAATCTTGAAAGTGGCTTTTAAGATGCAAAAGAACGGAACGCGATCTGCCATACAACACCAACCACTCACTGTGCAGCGTGTTCAGTAACACATTATTGTATTAACTCAGTCCTGATGGATGAGACTGTGAAGCCTCTGAGGATTCCCCCCAAGATGTCGGTTTATGCTGACAAACACGGCATCTTCCACCTTGTACAGAGCATGGTATCCAGTCTGGTAATTGATCGACCCGATGATCCGATCTCCTACCTGATTGGTTTTCTGCAGAGGAGCAGTGTGGACATTCCCAGGATTGTGCTGCTTGGTCCCCCGGCTGTTGGGAAACACACTGTGGCTAAGAAGCTGAGCACTGAACTGGGAGCTGTTCATGTGACCATGCAGAGTCTACTGCAGGACCAATCAGAGCTGGCTGAACAGACACACCAATACACACTCACACAGCAGGAGATTCCTGCAGAGATGCTGGTCCAAATGGTCAAGCAGAGACTGAACAAGGTGGACTGCTTCAACGGGGGCTGGGTGTTGGAGGGAATCCCTAAGACTCGTCTACAGGCGCTGAGTCTTCAGGAGGTCGGGGTCATCCCTGAACACGTTGTGATGCTTAATGCTTCTGATGATGTTTTGCGGGAGAGAAGGAAGGGAAAACTGGTGGACCCCCTGACTGGAGACGTGTACCACCAGACCTTCATCTGGAAGGTTGATGATGACGTTGCTCAGCGTCTGGAGAAGCAGCAGGACCGGTCAGAGAAACAGCACCAAGCTGAGCTGCAGCATTTCCGCTGCGAGGTCACAGGTCTCATGACAGCCTATCAACATGTCCTGAAGATCCTCAACAGTGACCAACCATATGACGACGTCTACCAAGAAGCAATGGCTTTCATCCATACTCACCGTCGCTCCAGAACTCCCAGAATTCTCCTGCTGGGTCCACCTGGATCAGGGAAGAGTCACCAGGCCAAACTGCTGTCCCAAAAATACAAGCTGGTGGACATCTGTTGTGGTCAGCTGTTGAGGTCTATAGCAGCCGATGATTCAAGTCTGGGAGAGAAGATCCAACCATACTTGGGTAACGGACAACCAGTTCCAAACACCCTTGTGCTACAGGTCCTGGAACATCGGCTGAGCCGAGTGGACTGCAGCTGCAGAGGCTGGGTGTTGCATGGGTTCCCTCGAGACCTGGAACAAGCCAGGATGCTGCAGGAGTCCCAGCAGCCGCCCAACAGAGTTTTCATCTTGGAGCTGACGGATGAAGTTTGTCTGGAGAGACTGAGTCAAAGAGCGACAGACCCAGTGAGCGGGGAGAGGTTTCACACTGTGACTCGACCTGCTCCAAGCGCTGAGGTCCAGGGCCGACTAAAGACCAGACCAGAAGACAGTGTACAGAGTGTGGCGCACGCTCTGAATCAGTACAGGACACACAATGACGATCTGCAGCCTGTTTATCCAGATGGACATCACATCGATGCTGATCAGGATCCACAGTCTGTGTTTGAGGCTCTGGAGAGCAGACTGAATACTCTCTAATCGCTGGATTCATCTGGATCCACCATTGCCTGTACGTTTCTAAACTTTGTTCATTTTGGTGTTTTATTTTCAGTTTGTCTCGTCCAGACTTTCAGTCCTTTTCTGCGTATACATGATTTCACTGTTACATTGTTTTCTTGTCTCATGTTCAGTGAGCTATGGTGATATTCATGTTCCTGTGTGGAAGTCAGTCTTAGACAGCTGTGATTTCTGTTTGGGAATGGCAAGAGCAGAAAGTGGGTGGTGGTTCTAACTCCAGAAGATGGTAATGACAGTAATGTAAGCTACAGTTAAACCACATAGAAGAAGTGTGATGTTTCTGCAGCTGGAGGCTGAGACTCAGACCAAACTTACTTTTGTCTTACTGAATCCGTCTTCACCTTCTGTTTACAACAAAAACAAAGTACTTCACTGTGCAAATGTGACCCAGCCACGAGAAAACCAGCCACCAGTCGGCCCAGCACAAACTGGGTAAACAAAGAACAATGGATTTTTTTTACAAAAAATCTGACATTTTCGTTCTTCACAGAATATGCAAGTTGACATTTCGAAGAAGCCACTGAATGTTTCAAATCACAGTATTGAGGGTCTTAAAATCATAAACTTTCTTTTGGAATTATGGTTATTTGATCAATGTGAATGATTCCTAGTTAGGCTGTGGTGATACCACAGTGGAAACACATGGCTATTTAATATGCTGCTGCTCACTGTGACTGCTGCTTATTACTGTGACTGCTGCTTATTACTATGACTGCTGTTTGGAGAAGCTGTGTGTGTGTTTTCACCGTTGAAAAACACTGCAGAAGAACTAAATCATGGCTGTTACAGTGCAAATCTTTGGCTGTAACGGAGGCAGAGTTTTCTAGTCATACTGACACTGATCTCACTTCTGCTGTGCTACGGAAGAAGAAGCCGCAACGTGTAGCCTTTGACTTGCTCCAGAGTTTACACACATATGGGGTGATTACTTAGCGGCCGAATGAAAGTGGCAGGAGATGAGAATACCTGGACAGACAAAAACCAGTACTGAGATGACGACGTGACGCCAGTGATGACAAGAAAGCAGCCTGAACCTCTTATTAACCTTGTATCTTCTTATGGGGTGAGTTTTCATTAACGTCGTCATTCTACGTTACGTTAGTTTTCATTCAAAGTCACCTTCAGAACATTATGTGGCTACATTGTTATTAGCTAGCTCAGTATTGTTGTTCCATCCATACTACAACACAGAGCCACTTAAATGTATTTTATTTTATTTGATATTAGAAATATGTATCTATCTTTGATCCTTCTAACTCTTAAGTATATTATCTGTCTTGTTTCATATTTCATTTGGTTTTTCTCTGGGAACCCTCTGGGACCTCTTCATAGAACCCTCAGTCTCCCTAGACCATTATTGATAAACTGTGACCAGGAAGGGGTTGTGCTATGTAAATGTGATGATTCTGTCCCTTGGCTCCCATAAGGTGCAAATCTTTGTAAATCTAAAGCAGTTTGAGGAGTGCCTACATTCAAATGACCAAATCTTCAAATATTTTCATCACACTTTCAGAATCTGTAAATAATTCCAAATGCCCCTCGGCCCACTTGTTGCTGGTTTCCTCGTGGCTGGGCACAAATGTGTGCAGGGAAATCTCAGGGACCTCCTCCTCCTGTGCAAGGCTCGGTGCTCGCAGAAAGTCAAGTGTATTTTGAGCTGAGCCAGAGTTCAAGCTGCTCCGGTCATTTCACAACATGCAGGACAAACAGGCTGAATCAATAATTTCTCCCTGCCTCTCTTGTTCTGTTAAATGTTATGGAAATCAATTACTTTAGCTGGTGTTTGTGCTGCTCATAATAAAGTTAAATTTATAATAAAGATAACTTTTCTCTCCCAGTCTCTCAAACTTCACAAACTGGCTTCTTCCTTGAGGCGTCGCCACAACGGATCACCTACCTCCATCTTGTCCCTTCTGTCCTCCTCTGCACGTGACCAAACCATCTCCACCTTCACTCTCTTACTTTATACTTACTTTTAAACTGTTCAGTCTGACTGAGCTGTCTCTGGAATATATGCTCATGTGTAATCTTGTCCATCCTGGTCAATCCCAACCAAAATCTTAGCATCTTCAGCTCCACCTCTTGTAATGTGACAATAACAAGTGAGAATGTAAAAAGTGTAGCACCAGATATGACCCTGAGACACTGTCGACTGAAGCTTTAGAATCAGATACTAAAACAATCAGCACCAGCCGTGATGTTCCACACGTGTGTGAACATAAAAGAAAAAAGAAATACTAGACTGAGGCTTCATGTGGATGAGGGAGGTTTAGAGTGGACTAAGACCATGTGTGATGACATGGATGTGTCCAGTAAGACAGAAGCGTGTCATGAACATGTCAAAATAATGTATTTAATAACTTGTGAGTCCACAACAGCTGAAGCATATGTCTGGTCCTTTACGTCCCTGGTAAAGAAGTCTTTTCTTACTGGAAACTGGGGTTTGTGTCACTTTGTGTGGCAGAATGGTAGAAGGTGAGGACAAACCGACAACGCCACCTCAGGGAATTTCACCCCGAGGAAGTAACTAAATAAAATTATTTTAAAACACACCAGGATCAGCCTGCATATACAGTACCTACCAGAGGATAGCAGCGCAGCGCTTCCAACTCGTCAGGAGAGGGAGAGCGAGAGAGAGAGAGAGCGCACGGCTCACTTGCCGTCCACAGCAACTAAAGACCAAAAAGCCATTCAGTCAGCGGACCAACAAGAGCTACCAGCGGCCAGAGCATAATGTATCCAGCTTACCTTCCGACACTGATGTGTTCGCCCACAGTGGAGGGAGCACACTTCAGCTCCGCACAGACTATGCAGCAGACTCTGCAAAGCGTGACACCACTACCACTTGCCGTAACTTCAACACTATATTCAAGAATCCTACCAGAGTAACCTACCGCACACTAGGGGAGTATGGATCACGATCTATCCGTCACGGCCACGCCAAACCACGATCTGACTGATCACCGCATCCGGGAGGAAGGTATGACGCACATCAAAGGCGCAGTCACCTGCCCATATATATAACAGTGGGCGGCACTGCCACGCAATTACGCAATGACGCAACAACTGATTCTGTCCGGTGGTTGAGTGCACCCATAAAGAATGCAGGTCACTTCAACTTGCCACATTCGCAAACAACTCACTTCACACGTCAGCAACATGGGGGGACATTTCAGTCCACCCATGTCCCCACTGCTATATAGTGGCCATCCGTTCAGTGCAAAAGTCACTATTCAAGCATTGGTTACAACTTTCTATGCTGCAAAGAAACCTAAAAAAAACATTGACAAGAAATTGACAAAATAAACTCTGACTGATTGGTCAGTGTGTCGTCACAGGAAGAGACACAAGAATCAAAGAATCAAAAACTGTAGATCAGTTAAAGACTGAACAATCCTAAAAACGTGGGTTCATCTCCAACAATGTTTAAAATCTCCATATTTAACAGAGGAGCTTGGTTGGCGACCAGCATCACACTGTCGCTGTGTTTCAGTGCAGTGACTGTGTCACGGTCATGGAGGAAGAACTGAACGAATAGTTTTAATGAACTGATTCTAATGATTCATTTACACTGAAAACAACTGCTTTACAAGTCACTGTTACTCGTTTGTGTGTGTGTGTCTCACACGGCTGCAGTTTCAGGCAGCCGTGCAGTGATGACTCCGCCCATGATGAGTAGGTACTTTTTTATAGTGGAGATGCAGCCTAAACCGTGCTGAGGCGAGGCAAGGCGAGACGGGACCATAGTGGAAAAGGGCCACATGTTCTTCAGTGTAATAATACCCTGATATTAACATATAGAACTTTAATGCAGTCCCATTAAGCCAGAGTACATTTGAATTCCTTGTATATTGCATGTCATTTCCCTGCAGACAGACACTCCTCTCACCTCACGACTATAAAGACGTGAACACATAAAAAGGCAAATGTTTATCAGCATGATGATCTATATGTTTTAAACCTTGTGAGTATTGTGTGACATTTTTCCTTTATTGGATGACATCCTCTAATATTGATCCTGTAAAAAACCTGAGCTCCTTGACCTCATTTCACAAACAGATGCTGTGACATTGTGCTCGCAGATTAAAATTCAAATTAATCTCCCCGGTGTGTTAAAAAAGAAGAGCAGAGCAAGAGGGGGCAAAATAGAAGAAGAGAAAAAGAAAGAGAGAGAGAGAGGGGAGGGAGAGAATGGCAGACCTTAAATAAAAGGTGTCATCCTCCCTGTTGGAATTTTAATGAAGTGAATTCATCGTCTCTTTCCACAGAGAGAGCAGCAAAGAGAAAAGAACAGTCAGAGCAGCAGGCCTCTCATCAGCACCTTTAAACAAAATATAAACTAAACTAACTCAATAATGATCACTGGCTCACTTTTGTAGGGGAGGAAATATCTACCAGCAAGTAACAATCTCTCCCCAAGAAGTATTCTGTCTTTCCGGCGTTAGCAAGAGGTTTTCCAAAGTAAAGTAAAGTATAGTAAATATTTATTTAATCTGACTCCATTTAAACAACAATTAACTTTACTTTTAAATATTGTTGGGAATTAAAGTTAACCAATCATTTAAAATGTAAACCCTTTAAGAATTCAATCCTATTGTCAAGAAATCTGACATCGGTCTAGTTCAGGGATGGTTTATATTATAAAAACCACTCAGTGGGGTATTTTCACATGACAGTTGAGCCACCTTGACTTGTCTACTTCCTGCACTGAGAACATCAGACCTACACACTTCAAATGAGACAGTGTTTACACTTCAGAGTGGTGGGACTGTCCCCAACTGATGAGGTTTGAACCTAGTTGATTAATTCATTTACTGATAATCAAAGAGCAGAATATACAGAGTGATGATGTTTCGTCTATTGTCTCCAGGGTGTGGTCTTACACTTTCAATCGTTCAAGATTTTCTATATTTTATAAAATACAGACAGTATATTAAACTATAGGCAAGTGTTTAATGCTTTATAAAGTCAGAGAGGAAAAATAATTAAAGTTCAGCTTGATTATGTTCTGCATTTATCTTGTTATGAACTCCTCTGATTAACAATGCACTGCTCTGTGTTACAATCCCTAAAACTGTGTCAAAGTTCCTTGCTGAACTGTCCGTCCATCCATCATCCATCATCCATCCATCCATTCTTTGAGGAGCTGGAGCCACTCCCATCAGCTGTCCAACAACCATAAATACTAACTAGGACTGCATGCAGTCATGACAGGGAGTGCAGCAGCAGTTCCATGACATCACTTAGGACAATTCCAAATGGGCGACAAAATTCCAAATGGACGACAAAATTCCAAATGGACGACAAATTCCAAATGCACAACAAAATTCCTAATGGCCGACTTCCTGTTGAGTTGAGGCCGTGGTTTACGGTCAAATTTTTTGTTTGTCTTGGTCGATCACATCATCACCCCATGTTTCAGGACATTCAGTGGAACTCAACGTATGCCGAGGTCATGGGGCACTTCCTGTTTTGTGGCAAATGGTCAAAATTCACCAGAACGAGGGTTACCATGGCCACGCTGTTTAGAATCTGCAAACCTTTCGACAACTTCTCCACTTTGATGTGTCGAATACAAATTGACGTGTACGACAAATGCGCTCCTGCAAGTTTGCTCATTTACATAGGGTGCAAATCGCCAAAACGGACACCAAAATTCAAAATGGCTGACTTCCTGTTGAGTTGAGGCCATGGTTGCTGTCCTTTTTTCATTTGCCTTCTCACCAAGTTTCGGGAAACTCAGTGGAAATCAATTTTGCCTCTGTTTTCATCTAAGGGGGCGCTATAGAGCCCTTGAGCAACGCACAGGTCCGGGAACTATGCTCATGTCGCATTTTCACCACACATGACCTCCATGACAAGTTTCACAAGTTTTACCACAAAGCCACAGATATAATAATAATCGGAAGGAATAACAGTAGGTTCCTCACACGCATTCGTATCAGGAGCCGTTTCAGGCCGTGACATGCAAGGCTCAGGCCCTAATTAAAAAACATTGATCTCTGGGTACAAATGTATCTCCTCTAATTTAAGTGTAATGTTGTAGAAACCATCCTGAACTGCTGTTTTATCAGTGTAAAGATGAAATCTCACAGAGGAACGATCTACAGTGAGCGGTGTCTTCTTACCCACTATCATTGATCATTGATTTGAATTGTTGCTATAAAGCTTTAACATGGATAGACTTTATTCTTTGAAACCCACAAATCCTCGGTCATAAAGTGTGACACACTGTCTGACATATTTGTTTCTCGACAACAACAACAACAACAAACACACACAAGTCTGCAGAGAGACGTCAGGGTGAAACACACCTGACAGTTATAGCCCTGCTCACACCATTACAGAGTGATGTTCACGTACGACCATGCTGACAAAACTTTATACTCAGGTGTTTTCTCTGCTATACATCATTGCTTTTTGTTTACACACAAGTCATCACTGCAAATTTCAACTTTGCATCAAAATGGATGAAAAGCAACCGGGTCATTTAAATTCTCTTCTCATTATAGTCTGGGAGACACAGATAGAGAGGTCCAATTTACATTTAGATTGTTTCAGCACAAGTAAATTAATCAACACAGCAGCCTGGGCCAACTCACTTGTACAGAATACCTATAAGAATGACACATGCATATATTTATATATACATAGGTATTGTATGTGTTGTGTGTATAAATTTGCACTTCCGGCGCAAAATGAAGCCACTGTCATATTTTTATACGTATCCAGGGATTCACAAGCAGAAAATGCGATCCACTGATTCAGCTTGTGACACTGTGTCGGTAACTAATGCTTTAAAACATTACCACACTGCTTCTCCTCCTCTGTCACCGCTGACATCCCATGGTCACTTCTTCAAAGTGAATATATCAGAGACTCCACCTGCGGAGCATGGAGAAGGACATCTGATCCAACGTGGTCTGAAAGCATTCAGAGTATTATCACCAGCTCAGAATGAAACCTCATGTTCAGTGTGCAGCATTTCCTGTTATTATCCAGTGTATTGAGATGCAAATAACAGCCATGACTCAATATCCTGTTTCTGTGCCCAACAGAATATATAAGTCTATATAACATAAGTGATGTGACGCATTTACTGCATACAATCATCATCACAGTCAGTTCAGAACACGTCCTGCTCCAGAGGTGTGAAAGAAAGAAACTCAGCCAATACACATTACTCATTACTTTAAAAACAAAGAAGTAATGCCTTACTTTACTTAGTTACTCACTGCTTACAGTTATTAGTTACACTACTAGTTACATTACTTTTGGATTATGTGTCAAAAATGTGTCAGAACAAACAAGGCTAAACATTTAGTGCAATTATGAATTTTGTTCATCAACATCTGTAAATAACATGTTACAGGCTGAGCCTGAGGGTGTGTGTGTGTGTGTGTGTTAGTGTACTGTACTGTGTGTTGCGTGCGACATCAGAGTTGTGTGGTGAAGCAGGAAGTAATGTGTGTGTTTACCGCTGTCATCTCTGTGTTTAAGTTATTTTCCCTTTTGTGAGAGAGTCACATAATAACAGGAGAGGCTGTGCGTGAGTCCTGTAGTTAATGTGTGGTTACCATAATAAATCAAGGTAAATATATATACATATACAGTATATGTATGTAAATCTTTCATTGACTGACAGTTCATTTTGTGACCACTAGGGAACACAGGGGTAAACAGATTTCAGCCACTTAGAGTCAATTAGAAAACTCCAGTCACAAATCAGGGAGACAAACACGGCTCACTTAGTACAAAGTCTCTGCTGAGGTCAAAGTGAAGTCGAAAAATGCATCGGCACACTTAATCTGTGCAAAAATCACTGCAGGATTTCAGTCCAGGACTTTCTTCAAGGAATAAACATGCAGCTAGAGGTTGCTGTTGATCCAAAGGTCAAAAACACCTCATTTAAAACAACACAAGAGTCACATAATAACACTTTTGGATCGACTGATAGAGGCAACAGTGGGTCAGCAACTCATGTTCTGTGATGTAAAATCCCTGATTTTCTCTATAGACTTAAGTGTGGGGTAGTGAAGAGTTTACAGAGCAACAGAAACTTCAGTTTCCTGTTGAAGACGTCTGTGTAAAGGTGAGAAAAGCAAACATATTCTTTAGATATTGCAAGCTTAGGTGAGAAGAAGTTTTATTTGGTGTAATGTTTGTTGAAAGTGTTCTTGATAAAGTTTAATGAGTTCAGGGCCCATGTGAACAGGAAGGAGCAGAGAGGATCTCTTAATATGAGACACACAGACGAGCAGGCAGACAGGAAGTGCAGCAAACAGAAAAGATACTGAGGAACATAACAGAACACAAGCATGAGGAGACTCAGGTGACGAGAACAGCAACAGGAGGAGGTGACAGTGGAGAGCTGAACACGTGTTCTGACAGAGATGACAAGAGAGGCAGGGATTACAGGACACAGGTGAGACACACCGGGGTGAGACACACCATGGTGAGACACACCAGGGTGAGACAGACCACACCACGGTGAGACACACCAGGGTGAGACACATCACATCAGGGTGAGACACATCACATCAGGGTGAGACACATCATCAGGGTGGGACACACCAGGGTGAGACACATCAGGGTGAGACACATCAGGGTGAGACACATCAGAGTGAGACAAATCACATCAGGGTGAGACACAGTATTGTAAATACATGAGAAAATAAACTTTTATTATTATAAAACTGAAACAGCCTTGTAATTAATTGTGAAATCTGACAACACCTAGATCAATGTATTATTAAAATTTATAAGTAGATATGTTTCATAAAAATCATCTTTGGAAAAGTGTCTTTTTACTTGGTCCAGCTCCCCCACTCATTTTTATACCCTTTCTTAAGTTTAAGAGAAAAAAACGAGGGCTAAAAATTGGAGGTAACTCGCTAGCTATCTTGTTAGTTTTGCTGCTGCACTTAGCGCCGTTGTTTGCGCATGTGCAGTGACTTAAGTGTCAGAAAAAGTCAGATGTCATCTGACTGGCTGCCCTGTATATCAATCAAGTGACCGGATGGATGATAGGCTGATGTCTATTTTTTTTTTTATGTCATGCGATCTACCCACACTACCTTTGCGATCGACTGGTAGATCGCAATCGACGTACTGAGCACCCCTGATGTACTCTAATATTTAATATTGTGAAGATTATGGGGAACATCAATGTCAAAGGGCACGTTTATGAAGAGGTAACTGAATCAATCTCAGTAAGTTATTAAATGAAATAAAAACAGTGCAGAGTACAGTAGGGAAGTTAAGCAGTCTGAACAAGCTCAGATAAAGGGATTAAATCTGCCCTCACAGGTAAAGTGAGCATAGTGCACAGCAGTTGCCGCAGTCCATAAGTAATGCAGGCAAGGTGCAAAAAGTACAGGAGCCATAATTCATCATGAGCTGCTGTGTGTGAGCCATACAGTTCTATGTAGATCACAGGTCGGGGAGGTTACATGCTCAACTGTTCCCTGCAGTTTACTTACAGGGAACAAAATTGCTGCACCACATTCATTCATTCATTTGTCTTCTACTGCTTTATCTTATCTAGGGTTGTGGAGGAGTTCCATCCAATCCCAGACAAACAAGCATTCACATCTCTCTCTCAAAATGAGCACATGAAGCGTCAGCATGGGGAGTGATGGACAGCTGACCAGGAGGATTTCATTCATGTGGGCCAGATGATATTTAACAGACCAATGACTGATGGCACTAACTGTGTCACCTACAAATACAGTGTGGCATCACACCAGCACAACGCAGGGTAGACAACCAACTGATTTAACAAGAAGAAGAAGAACACTAGACTTTGACGTCATTCATGAAAAAGAGAATCTTCTCTCTGTCCTGATGCACAACATATTTAAAAATGACCTCTTTCTATGTTATAAATGTTGATATGACACCTAGAAATCTATTTGCCAATGACTCATGGATACATGAGGCCGTGTGAGTCTGTGACATCTTAATTAGCTGCACACGTTAGTGTGTCACAGTGCACATATGGTCATAATGTCAAATGAAGCCTAAATGATGGCACTGATCTAAAGGTAAACAGTGAGTCCGTTGTTGTGTTAAGCTGCAGTAGACGATGGAGTTTACAATAAAACACAAACCGTGGTTACATCACTAACTTACCCTCAGTTAAAGTGTACGACTTATATGTCGTCACTTTCATCTGACTTTCGTTTTTTACGTCTGACTTTCAGCAAATTTAAAGTGAGAAGTGTGGAGTAAATCAGGATCATCGTCACACCCCAAACTTAAATTATGCATCAATACCAGTGAATGTTCCAGTTCCAGTCTCATTATATTTCACCCTCTCTTTTATGATCTGAGGACGTTCTCAGTTCTCAAATCTGCACATACTTTGTCTTCACAGCTGAAGTCGAATTTTCGGATGCGACAAACATATGCAGGTAAAGTCATAGTGAACCTGGTCACTGATCAGTCGTCAGTGGTTGTGTGTGGGATAACGCCTCTCGTTTATTTATAGTACACATTTAAAGAAACAGGTAAACATTGCAAACAATACATCAGAGAAAAGGCTATAGGTTGAGGCCAACACGTATGTTTGACCCCAGCCGTCAAAGGTCAAACAGTCAAATGCAGGATTTGTTGGACGCCATTTATAAAAAACGAGAGAGAGAGACAGACCGACAGAGAGTGAGAGAGAGAGAGAGAGATTTTGATTTTTAAAACACAACTTCATTTGCTGTTTAAAAACAGTCTTAATTTGTGTGTTTTTTCAATTTAAAAAAATATACATATATACAAAAACACATACACAAACACATCACTTTTCAGCACTTTGCCAAACAACAGGTCATCATCTTCCACCCGACACAGGACATCCTGGTAGCACCACATGTTTTTGGTCTCCTGACAATTTAAAAAAACTAAAATCCAGCCTGATCCTGGCCCGGATCAGCTCCACCCCCCTCTTTCTGCTCACATACACTGCCATCTTGGCCTGACCCAGCACAGAGTTCAGGAGCTGGCTCTTCTCCTTCTTCTGGCGAGTGTATTTAAAACCACAGATAAAAACCGTCTCAGTCTCTGTTCAAAGTTTTTACCATCAGGTGGTAGAAGGTCTTTCCTGAGGCCTCCTGCAGAGAGGCCTGAGGGAAGCGGTCTAGATAAGGACCTGCACAGTCCTTCAGGTCTGGAATCAGCTGGATGAGGGGGAAGGAGTCCTGTGTGTTGGCTGTGGTTTCTCCTGAGGAGAAGGTGTCCACTATCAGGAGCTTGTGTCCACTCAGTCTTCTTCTCCAGTGATCCAGCAGTTCTGTGGCCACTCTACACTACCTCAGACCCAGACCCGAAGCCAGACCAGCGGAGTCCTCCAGCCGTGGCCCAGCCAGCACAACCACCTGGCCCAGAGTAGTGACCCCTGCAACCTGGAAATGAGAAAACATCGTCCCGTGGATAATCAGCTCCTGCAGTAACCAGTGCAGAGAATCTGCCTGTTTTTGTCTCTGTTTTTTGAGCAGGTTCCACACAGTAAAAACACTTTTATAAAAACTAGGAAGAGATGACCTGTTGTGCTGAGTGCTGTTCATTAAAAAAAAATTAAAATCCATACCCAGGCTGTTAAAACACTTCAGGATGCAGCAGGCTAGAGCCCTCTAATCAGCAACCTCTGGATGAATTTCAGGCGAAAGGCTGCACCCCTGCTTGCCAAATGAACCAGGCCCTGCCCCCCTCCTCCTTTGGAAGGAAGAGGACACTCTGTGGGACCCAGTGCATCCTGTCCCAAATAAAATCAACTAAAAGCCTTTGTATCTGGGAGAGGAGAGAGGCCGGAGGATCCATGCAAGCCAACCTGTGCCACAGGGAGTGCTTAGGTGCTGGTCTCGTCCCCCAGGAAGACCCCCAAATACCTCAGCCCACCTTTTTTCCAGATGAGCTCTGCAGGCAGGGTGAGCTGGTCCCCCAGCCTCTCTCCCACTATCACAGCCTCACTTTTTCCCCAGTTGACCTTGGCAGAAGATATAAAACCAAATAAATAAACAGTGTCAATTAAAACATCAATATCTTTTTGTGAGTCTACAAACACAATGAGATCATCAGCATAGGCAGAAATTTTAAAAGACACCGGACAACTGGGGAGGGACACACCTGTCAGTTTGTGCCATAGCTGATGCAGGAGTATAGCATACCAGAGAGAGAGCTTTGGGGCTTAAAAACGCAAAAATCTGAAACCACCCTCCAGAGTGGAAAACATGAATAGCTCCGCCGTAGTGTCTCTGTCTACTCTGCCAAGATGCAAAACTCTGCTCAAATCTGCTCACGTCGCTTACGTGTATATGTCACATACAGGCCAGTACAGGGAAATAAACAAACATGTCGGATTATTTCTATGGGACGGACCTTCAAGCTGCACTGGCAGCTCTAATAAACTTAAGGAGTCCTTCCACAAAATGTAAAGGATATGTACAGATAATATTACTGAACAGAGAAGGATCTGTAAAAACCTGTAAATATCCAATTCGCACCTATTCCGCTCGCGGAATAAAAAGTGACGCCACTTTTACGTCTTCTGTTCAGACCGTCATCATGTAAACGTAGCCTAAAACTGCACCACATTATTTACACATATTTCATTATGTTAATGGCTATAATTCTAGCAAAACAAAGCAACTTTTTGTTTTAATCACTGCGTAGGAAGATTTTCCTTTTTCTTGAAAAAACAAGCTGAAAAGCATTAAGAGTATTTTTTTCTGTTTTTCTGATTATTAATCAAACAATCACCTGATTGGTCTATGGTCAAAATACTTGCTGGTTTAAAATCTACAATGAGATTTACTGTAAAATGAAACTTTTGCTCAATAAATAGTTGTTTTTTACGGTGCCGCTTCACGTCCACATTCTTGTGCACAGCAGCAGCTTCTGTTCCAAACACCTGCAGGGGACAGGGCTCGAGGCCAACATGAAGATCAGCATCAGAGGCTGAAGACACATCATGTGACACTGCACACAATTTCATTGTTTGGCAAACCTCTTCTAGCTCGTATGACAGTTTTCCTCCTAAGGCGATGCCATCTGTCCTAAAGGAGCTCAGAGCTGCTCTGACTGAAGCAACACACACACACACACACACACACACTCTGCTCTGCTGTGAGCTTAACAATGAGCGTGTGTTCGACTCTTCAGGAGAACATTTCCAGACTTCTGTTAATTAGCTGTAGATCCATCACACACACAGCCATCTGAAATCTGTGTAACACATGTACATCATGTGACAGACTGAGACTGTAGTCTGTAACGTTTATGTTTAAGAATATCCGCTTTCTTCCAGCCATTGCAAAATAAGTTGAGGACAGTGTTTAGATCAGGGGCCCGTTTCAGAAAGCAGGTGATAAACACATTGCCTCTGTGTCCTGGGTCAGCGTCGATGTTAGGGATGTCCCGATACAACTTTTTCACTTCCGATACGATACCGATATTGCAGCCTTGAGTATTGGCTGATATGATATCAGCACAAATCATACATACTTTAATGACTTATTTTGTAGTGTGGAATGTTAGAATAGACTTTATCAAGTGATATTACTTAAACAGAGAACACTAGTATGAGAAAAAACTGACCCATTTATTATTAACCAATGGTTACATCAATTTTAACCTTCAACATAAGAATATTGGATTTTTCGTCCCACAGGTAAACGGAGGCTGTTGAAAGTCGACAGGTGGCGCTGGTTCATGAAAAAAATTAGTTTTAGCAGCTCTAGTTTGACCTCTGAAATAGCAGTAACACACACACACTGTTGTGATCATGTGATCTACATGCATCCTACACGCAGAGCCCACGTGATCACAACGGGCGCTGCTGGATAGAAGTGCTGGAGCAGAATGGACTGTTGTATCAGAGATTTTAGAGGCAGTCGCTAATCGATATCAATATCAGATCGGGACACCCCTAGTCGATGTTGACATTCATTAAAGGAAGCAATGTTCAGTTGTGTTGTCAGCAAAGCTTTTACATCTGTAAAAGCAGTGGCTTTTTATTTTCTTTGCAAATTCAACTAAATTGCTAAAAATTTACAAAAAATACATGTCAGAGCTGAGTACAAGAACAGCAAACCAACAAACACAACAAATACATTTAAAACACATGAACCATCTTTAAAGGTTTAAAACTAATAGGTTTCAACTCAACTCACTCTGTGTGTGTGTGGTGGATTCTAACTTTCAAGATAACAAGAGGATGAAGGATGAATCAGTGAGAAAATGAAGCAGTGATGTTTTTTGATTGTTTCTATCATACTTGACTCAGTTATGTTTTTATATCTGTTTTTTACTGCATCCAGGAAACTCAATTGGAGCTGCATGGTGAAGGAAACAGCATCAGCTGTGATTGAAAATGCAGACAGACAGCTGTTCAAGGAGGACTGAATTGCTATTGGTGGAGTATGCATCATCAAGATCACAATATCACATGACCATGTTTGTGAGAAGCCAACATCTTGATTGTGATTGTGATACAGGTTAGCAGTAAAATCCGCTTTTGATTCTATTTTTCAGTTGCAGTGCTGCTTTATGAAGCTGTCTCACCTTTAACATGATTTGAAGTGTACATAAATCGTCTTGTGCACATTTGAAATCACGCCTGACACGTTCAACATGCTTATTCATGGCCCAGTCTATGATGTCAAAAGTGCCTCATGTCCCCGTTTAAGCCAAACCTGATGTCTTTACATTACATTACATTACATGTCATTTAGCAGACGCTTTTATCCAAAGCGACTTACAAAAGTGCATTTAAACATTTAGGTACAAATAAGAGCTAGAAGTAAGTAAGAGCTTCAAGTAGAACAAACTATGAAGTGCTAGTCATAAGTGCAATACAATTTTTTTTTTTTTGTCGTCTTAGTCGAGGTAGAGTCGGAAGAAATGTGTTTTTAGTCGGCGACGGAAGATGTGGAGGCTTTCAGCTGTCCGGATGTCGATGGGGAGATCGTTCCACCATTTGGGAGCGAGGACAGTGAACAGTCTCGAGTTCTGCGAGTGCCTCTGTGATTCTCTCAGTGAGGGAGCACTTCTTTCTAAACAACACTAAGTCAGCATTTCATTTAACATGTGCTCTACAGAATCAACCAATATGAACATAATTCATGTGCACAGTGAAACCGCAGAACAAAAAAAGTACACTGAGGCCAATGTGTTCTTCATCACTACATGAGCTCAGGAAGCAAATACTAATATTCAATTTCCACTCACCACCAATGAGCGACACTAAGTTACATGGTTCATTAATTACTGAACTAAGTCTATATTTATAACAGTAGAACGTGACAGTTGAATGTGTGATGGAGCAGTGATTACTTGTGTTCAGTTGTGTTCAGCTGTGTTCAGTTCCGTTTAGTTGCGTTCAGCTGTGTTAGCTGTGTTCAGTTGTGTTCAGCTGTTTTCAGCTGTTTTCAGCTGCGTTTAGCTGCGTAAAGTTGTGTTCAGATGCGTTCAGTTGTGCTCAGTTGCGTTCAGTTGTGTTTAGCTGCGTTCAGTTGTGCTCAGTTGCATTCAGTTGTGTTTAGCTGCGTTCAGCTGTGTTACGTTGTGTTTAGCTGTGTTCAGTTGTGTTTAGCTGTGTTCAATTGCGTTTAGCTGTGTTCAGTTGTCTTCAGCTGTGTTTAGCTGTGTTCAATTGTGTTCAGCTGTGTTTAGCTGTGTTCAGTTGTGTTCCGCATGTTAAGTTGCACAAGACCTTTGAGAGTTTTATTCAGTTATTTAATTGACTTGTCTGTTTTATGTTGGATTTCTTTTTATAATTGTTTTATCACACTTTACCTTGTCTTTAGAGTCTGTCATTGTCCTTGTTTGTTTTGCAAGATTAAGCACTTTGTTTGTTTTGATACTTGATAAAGATTATTATTACACTACTATATTACGTGTGGACCAGTCTACATGTCAGTCAGACTTAAACTAAATGGTTTCTAGACTAGATCTTTATATTTCCATATAAACATTCATGAATTAGTCAACAAAGTTTTGATTTCTTTGTTTAGTTTTTTTTCCAGAGGACCAGTCTGATATTTCAGGATGAGCTTAATCACTTTGTTGCCATGTATTAAAAAGAAAAATCTGTCCATGAAGAAGTTGCTTGACCTACAGACTCTTTAAAGGTCACTAATCAACACTTTAATGAGTGTGAGGGACAGTGTGCTTGTAGGATTTTCTGCTGGTTGCCAGGCAACGCTCCCGGTACTTTCAGGCGCTCCATGTGTGGATGTGTGGACACGCCGTACGCTTTCACACACAGTTCACAAGTCCAGCTATGGAGCCTTTTCCCAGTAAACAAGCAATGGTGGAAGTGTGTTCACCTCTGTCCAAAACATCGTCTTTCTGTGTCTGCTTTAGCTTGTGGCTCGATGTTAGCATGTTAGCATCCACTAACTTAAAGATATTCTATTTTTGAAGCTGACAGAGCATAAAATCAGTCAACCAGGGTTGTTGAGAAAATAGCACGAGACAGGTGTTTACCAACATTTGATAAAACATAATTGCAGAGGAAACAATCCAAAATGCCCTGAACACATATTTCACCAGCCCATTAAAAAACTGAATTTCCTGCCCTGGAGTGAAGGCATCATAAGTGTGACGTTGCCTCCGACACATTCCCACTTGCCTCGGGTTTTCAGAGCATTTGTGATTATCTGAGCTGCAGAGTTTTATGCACATGTCGAGTGACAAAGCTTCTAGTTCCAGAAACAAGACTCCATGAAGAGGCTGCTCGCCCTCACACACCTCACACAGACATTCTGCAGCAGTAAATTAAACAGGAGCCATTTAAAATTTATGATATTGTCGAGGGGAGAAGTGAACAAATGCAGCTATTTAGACATTTGTCGCAGTCTTCCCTGGTCCACGGAGGGATGACAGAGGGAGGGAGAGAGACTGTGAGACTGAGACAGTCGTTAAAACATGATAGATACACCATGTGTGTAAGATACATATGATCAGCACAGAGTGACACATCAAAGAAAGCCCCACTGTTAAACAACAAGTGTGCACTGGCTTTGTTTTAACTTAAAATGATTGACGGGTCACAGGAAAGCTTAGAGTGGAATGTCATTAGCAAATCCCACAGAAGCTGGAGTGGCACAGGGTGAGAGAAGGTTCCCGCGCTCACACACACACACACACACACACACACACAGACTTTCCTCTCTCTCTGACAGGAAATCTTTTGCTTCTTTCATTGCTGCAGCAGCTGAGTGTTGGCAGTGGGAGCAGGTTCACAGACACACACACACACACACACACGTGCCTGTGGTTAGGTGCAGTTTTCCTTGAGTTTGTGTTTCTCAGACCTGTCACTTGGATCTTCCTCGTCTGACTTCAGACCTCATAGGGTTTGGTTGGAATGACTGATAAGATATTATATATATACATGTACTGTGTGTACATATTGTGCATTTATGAAGCCTATGGTAATGTTGTGGTTGTATGGGACAGTGACATAGTCACTGTGTAACCTGCAGCTTGAGACACAAACTCTCACTGAAAACATGGCTGACGTCTGTGCAATATGTGTACTGTTACCTTGTTTGGTAAGTTTGCCATAGATGAATCTAAACCAGCCATTTAAAAATAACACATGTAATGGTTCTGATGGTGGCAGCAGTGGAACCATAATTCCAGAGTGCTGTGATGTAACTTTGATGAATTTTGTGATATACTTTGGTGCTGGGAGTAGGGATGTCTCGAATACTTGATTTCACAATTAACCACGGTATCAAGTGCTACAGTATATTAATCGTAACGTTTCCTCAATACCGTCAGAAAAGATTATGCTGGAAGCCCAGAACCATATTCTGTTGGTAGTTCAGCGCAAACGGAACGAAAACAACAGCCGCGTGTTAGCGCTTGTGTTGCTTGTTTCTGCTCCATGTGAGTTGCAGATTAGAGCCGTTCCCCATTGTTAAAGTATGGCAGAGGAAGTTATTCCCTCCAGCAAAGCTCATCAAATCAGCCGTGTGGGAGTTTTTCTGATTAAAAGAAAGACCACGGTGTCATCACGGATGACGGCAAATCATGCACAAATCATGGCACAAGAAATCGAGTAATTATGTTTGACCATCTGCGTATAAGCACCCGGCTCTGTACGCCAGAGTAAAGGTAAACGCACAGTGACATTACTAACGTCACATTGAATTGGTAGGAAATGAAATGTTAAATGTGTCATTTGCAATTAATTGCGTACGACACATGTTCGGCTGACGAGTTAAGCGGCATTAACTCAACATTGTAATTTAAACATCCCGAGGATCGTTAAATCTCAGCATTGCCTGGGCAGAGTGTGTGAGAGAGAGTATTTGTGAGAGAGTGTGTGTGAGAGAGAGAGAGAGTGTGACAGAGAATGTGTGAGAGAGAGAGTGTATGAGAGAGAGAGAGTGTGAGAGAGTGTGTGTGTTTGAGAGTATGTGTGGAGAGAGAGAGGAGTGTTAGAGAGAGTGTGAGAGAGTGTGTGAGAGAGAGAGTGTGAGCAGTGTGTGTGTGTGAGAGAGTGAGAGAGTGTGTGAGAGAGCCGCAGGAGAGAGAGTGTCTGTCTGAGAGTGTGTGTCGTGTGAGAGAGAGGTCTGTCTGAGAGAGTGTGTGAGAGAGAGTGTGAGGGAGAGAGAGAGATACAGAGAGAGGGTGAGAGAGTGTGTGAGCAAGTGTGTGTGTGAGAGTGTGGCGTGTGTGTGTGAGAGAGAGTGAGAGAGAGTGGGTGAGAGAGTGTGTGAGAGAGTGTGTGTGTGTGGAGAGAGTGTGTGTCTGAGAGAGTGTGTGTGTGTGAGAGAGAGGTGTGTGTGAGAGAGTGTGTGAGAGAGTGTGAGAGAGAGTGTGAGAGTGTGGAGACGGTGTGATAGTGTGTGTGAGAGAGAGTGTGTGAGTGTGACAGAGAGAGTGTGAGAGTGTGTGTGTGAGAGAGATAGAGTGTGTAAGAGAGCATGTGAGTGTGTGTGTGAGAGAGAGAGAGTGTGTGTGTGTGATTGTGAGAGAGCGAGAGAGTGTGTGTGAGAGTGTGAGAGAGAGAGAGAGTGTGTAGGCGTGTGTGTGTGTGTGTAAAAAGGTTAAATACAGAGGTCAAAGTGAAGATCACTAATTGGTCTCATTCTAATTACAGCTAGTGCTAGAGCTAACAAAGATGCCTTCAAGTGTCACAGTGGTAGTATCAAGAATATGAAGACTGACATTAAAATATATTATTATAATATAATTATTAGGGTTGTAACAGTACACACAAGTCACGGTTTAGTAAAACAGGGAAAAAACAACAAAAACTCGCAACTCACAAACACTGCTGTATTGCTGCAAAATAAGACGTTTCATAGAAGAAAAGCTTTGGCTTATAGAACTCGGACCCGAGCAGCTGAACGTTGCCATAAAACAAAATGCACCTATCGGGTCAATAAAAAAAAAATTAAAAAAAAAGTAATTTTCCCCCAAATCGGCTGATATTTTATCTGTCTGATAAATATCGTGCATCCCTAATACCAACCAATCCCAAATGTAGCTTCATTGGTTACTGAGTCATCTGAAGGTTCCTGGTTCTTTTAGCTGTTGTCGTACAGAAGCTCAAATCTGTGTCAGCACATTTGCTCTCTTATGAAAATACAGTGCATTACTGTCCTGTTTTATGATGTAATGTATTTCCACTACTTTAACTGCATGTGAGTAGAAAAAACAAAGCAGGTTCAACATTGTATTTTAAAAACTTTCATCAGTCACACTTTTATTCTCTGTAACAAAGTCAAAATCTAAAGATTGTCGCCACAAACCATGACCTAAAATAAGATTGTTCACTGGTGCAGCACTGCTGGTGTCATCAGTAATAAATAGTTTGTTAGATAGTAGGTGTTTTATTCCACACTGGTGCAAATCGAGCTAAAGTGCAAACAAATAGTGATTTGTGAGGCTGTGATTATACAGTTGCTCTGGGCTTAAGGCAATATTGCTGCAATCTTCTACAGTACATCTTCCTTATTGTCAGAAATCCTGTGGAAAGAAATGCTGTTAGCAACCCTGCAGCTGAATTATTGTTCCTGCCCACTTTTTAATGGTCGCATTTGCACTCGACCCACAGGTGCCGTGAATAACACGGACGTCGAGGACGATTGCTCCGTGTGTTTATTGCTGCTCTCTTGCTGTTTTTGGTGCTTATGTGAAATGATTCTCTCCCTCTAAAAAAGTTGTAGGAGGGCAAATGCATTTCACTGTGGTCACATGTCTCTGACCTCCTGTTACACTCGCACTTCCCGTGCTTCATTACTGTTTGATTTTTATGCCTTTAGACCATAAAGGAAGGACAACAAGTGGGCATGTCTTCTGGTTTGTCAGAAGAAGCCAAAGTGTAAGCAAACATATTGAACAGCCACCAGGGGGCAACACTGTTGTTTGTAAAGAACTGAGTTTGAATTGAAGTCAATGGGGAAATTGGCTTATGCTAGCAAATTTAGTAAATGATGTTTCCAGTTGGAGGAGAATATATGATTGACAGCTGATTGCAGTTGATCTGTATGAGCCTCAGTTAAACCTAAACATGACCATAAAGAGGGCTCAGATCCTGACAGTGATGTTACAATAAGTTCAATCAACAGATTAAAGTGTTCCTGAGCAGATATTACATTGAAACAATCACAAGTGTCTCAGAACACATTCAGGTTCAGAACTAGGGAAACATGAAAAAGCATTGTTTATCATTCTGGGAGCTGGAGTCACTGCCAGTGGACAGAGGAGGGCTCATATCCTGGATGAGTCAGCACTCACTTCACTGGACCAACACAGAGATGAACAAACATTCACTCTCACATTTCAGATTGTCCAGTTATCCTGTGCATGTGTTTCTCCACACAGAGACTGGACCAGTGTTAGCCACTGTGGGCCACCATTGTAGCTCGAATGACCTGTCAGTGATTCCCAACCTGGGATCCAGAGATCACATGAGATCTCAGAGCTTTGAAATAAAAAGACAAGGAAATGACTTAAATGAAATGGATGCAAACTAATCTTAGAAAAAAACTATATGTATAACATAGTGAGTGGACCAAAGGGGGAGAAAAAAAGTCAGTTTCTTTTGTGAGTTTGTGAGGTTAATATAATTATATTTTCAACACTCTACTGGATAATTAGAAGTCAGTATGACCCAAATAATAACTATTATTTCTTTGGTCCACCTTTGAATTTATTAAGCTATTTATCACCTGAAACTGAAAGTACCAAAGTCTCACTGGGTACAAAAAAGAAAACAATAAAGCACAGAACAGTTTTTATCTTTATACATGCTGTTTATTTTTGCATATTTTACTTTATTCTTTTTTGTGTGCGTGCCCTGGACAGGGGTTCAGGTCAGGGGGCTTCAAGGTAAAAAGGTTAAATCTGCTTTAATAAGAGCACAGGGCAGTTTCTCTGCATATTGGTCCTCTGTGGAGCTGCTGTGTCTCTGAACAACAACTAATAAGAGGAGCTCAGGACAGATTTTAATAAGCTGTAGATCATATATTATATATAGCTTTAAAATTCAGGACCATGAGTACATACCTCCACCCAAAAAGGGAACAAACACAAACTGTTAAATATTGCACACACTTCCAGATATTGTACGTATGTTAGTTACCAGTGACCCAAAGCAAACATCACAGAGGCTGCAGTCAGGGCTTTATTCAATATAAAATCTCTGGCTGGAGAGTCACTATTATTTAATGATTTTATTATCAAGACATTTTTTCATTTAATTTAAACTGTTAAGAAAAAAAGCAACAGTGAATCAGCTCTTATCAAATCTAATCTTTCAGACTTTTCTTTTCTTCTTTAATATAAACAAACTCTTCTGATGACTGTGCTGAACAAGTTTACCTGTGTTGTTATTGTTTAGAATCGATCATTGTGAAAATGGCAGCACTTAAAAAACGTTTGCACATCCTGGATACACAGCATGAAACAACAGACTTTAAACCTAATTATTCCTCAAAGGTCTGTTCATCTGGGAGCTTGTATTGACCGATGTTGCCCTTTGTCATCGTCATACTGTTTTATATAAAACCACCGTCCTAGAAATATGGATAAAGAACTAAATGTTCTCACTGAAGTGATGGTTGTATGAGTCCATGCTGATTTTACCATGTGATCCGTGAACACAGGAAAACCCTTGACAAAAACCTCAGCCATTAAGTTGATAACATGTTTGGAAGGAGGCAGCAGTTACTTCACAGTGAGGAAGAGGAGGGAAGGTGGCCGGACATGGACTGAAGCTTGTCTGCAGGTTCTCAATGAGTGTCCATGTCTCAGTCTGGGTTCCAGCCAAAGCTTAATCCGGTTCTCCAGAGCATTTAATCTGGAGCAGATTTACTCAGTAGTCCCTGAATCCCGACCAAGCCAGAAGAAGCTTTTATTTTGTACGTGTGAAAAAAGCTTCCTGTAAACACGAGCTCTGCTAAAAGTGTCAGCTCATTTATTTTAAAGCTTTGAACACCATTGTCTGCTGTGATTTACCACTGAGTTATAGATGGAACTGCTGATTATTCCAGATTATGTTCCTCCATTTGAATGTTTTGTTGTTTTATTAGATTTAATTATTCTATGCCTCTGTAAAGCACTTTGAATTGACTTCTTTCTGAAGGTTTTAAAATGTTATTTAAATGCGCTGCCTCGCGTCTAACTTTAACATTTGAATGACTTTTTAAAATGTCTTGACCAATGGAACGCACGTTGTTTTATAAATAAACTCATGTTTGCATCTGCAGCTAAACTCTCTCACACAGGTGGATGATGACGAGGATTTTAATCTCATCCAGATAATCTGTTACCTCCACCGAAGAAATAACTGAACGCACTCTTACAAATGATAATAATAGCTTTGAAAGAGTAATCACACTGAATGATATCACTGTGGTTTCTTATTTCTTTGGTTAGATTGGAGTCCGGACTTCATTTCTCCTCCTGTGGTTTGTGTCAGTGATGAAATCATCCTCTTCACTGATGAGTTATTCTCATGAGGTGACTCCAAACTACTGCAAGGATTTTGTCAACTCTCTTGGGGAAAATCATTTGAACTTTACCTTCAAAAAGGAAACACTGATTTCAGACAATTGTCCATGACGCATGGAAACAAAGCACCATCACTGTTAAATCTTTTGTTATTGTTATTATTATTTTGTATTTTTTTGACCAGATGATTCTCTTCAATCTTAAAGTTGAACAAAATGTTCAAGTTCATCTTTTGTCCCTAAATGCATCCGTGGATCTTGTTTTCTTGGCCAGCAGATGCAGTTTTTGTTGGAGAAGTGATGACAGGGTTTTAGCGAGTGTCTCAGCAGGTCTAAAAAAGGCAGATGAAAAAGAAATAGCTGAATTTAAAACAGCAAATGACCTTGCAGGAGAAAATGAGTCTCATTGGCTATGTTTCCATTGAAATGTATCACACATTTAACCAAATGTTTTTTTGGTTAACGACGCACAACCTGACACAAATAAAGTAGCTGTTGAGATGGTTCATTATTGTGTGTTGAGTGTTGTGTTTATTTTACCAGGGCAAAGAAACCAGTGCTTTCAAATGATTTCTAAACATCTTTTATTCACTAAAACTGTCAGTTTTTCCTTGTCCTTCAACCATAAAAACTATTGAAATACTTAAATACTTGTTGTGTTCAAATGAACAGGCTGGTAGAAACACAGCAACTGCAAGAGAGCGATAGAAAAATGTGTTAGAACTGTGCACATCTGCCAAAAATAGCTCAGAAATGTCACTTTACCTCTACAATGTACATACTTTGTCTTCCTCCTCCATTATCTGATATGTGATATGATGCTGATAATGTCCTCAGGTGCCGATTGTGTAAAAAAGTACCTGCATGTCTTTATTGCGTCTTTATGGCAGTTATAATACATCTGGAACATCTCAGGGCTCAAACGTTGCTTTATAAGACAAAACAAGCTCCGGAAACTCAAACCACGCTGCTAAATAACAGGTTCGACACTGTACATGATGAGTTTCTAATTAAGACTGCACTTGACATAAAAACTAATAGACTTATATAGAATATAAGTCTATATTATTATATTGTCATATATACAGTATATATATATATATATATATATATATATTAAGGATGCCTTTTAACAATCGGGAGTCAAATAAACATGACGTTATGCGCGTTTTTGTCCGGTCAGTCGTCATGGAAACACATCAAGCATTAATGTTAACGCTGGTAACGTGCCCAGCACAAGTTTTTAATCTTACACAAACTACACATGAGTTCCACAAGTGTGATGATGTAAAATAGAAAGTCTGAGACACACTGAGTAACACAGGCCACCTGACGTCTGATGCAGAGTCCTCTGCAGCTGCACTCCTTTCAAGGTACCCTTCATCATCCTCCTTCCGTATGTAGGTCCCGTCTAAAACACAAAAACCATGACTTTAACATTCCAAAATGATCCCAGCTGATATGTTTATCATGACAATAGACAATGCAAGTGCATGCACGTGCAACACACACACACAAAGGGGAGATATAGCAGGTTTCTACCTCAGTTATGGCTTTAACCACCTGTAACTCCAAATGTGCGTCGGGGAGTCCCATCAAGCTTCAGCCTTTTTCATGCAGAAAATCCTCTCTCGCCCCCACGTTCGTGCGATATGCGTGCAGAGATGTCTGCAGATGGCAGGTCTTGTTTTGCCGTGTCTAAAATCATGTCAGAGTACGGTTCCAAAGACATTTGAGCCGGGGCAAGGCCAACCACAGCTTTAACCACAGGTCACTTTGGACGCTCTTACCAGAAAATGTCAACATCCGGTCGGACAATATGAAAAATGTTTCATTTTTTTCCGTTTCTGTCTTCAAGTGATTTTAATTTTGTCGAAAGACCAAAAGATACACGGACCCTTCTTGTATACTTCAAATCACAGCAATGATGCTCTCCTGCACTTCCTCTGGTTTGCTGCTCGGCCAATAACACTCGGGCGATGCATTTAAGGTCAAAGGAGACTGGAATTCTTTAAATTAGCTTTGAGGTGTGAATGTGAGGATGGCGCATGTGTCGTGACAGACAGGGAACACATCTCATCCATGTGACCCTCAGAGGGTAAGTGGTGAAGATGACGGAGGGAAGGTGAGATCGCTCATCTTAAAGTGGACACCGTGTGTGTGGGTCTGGCTCTGATGTGAAAAAGACTACACCTGGTGCAGGTGTCTGACCACAGTAGAATTGAAATGACGAGTTGATGGAACACTGAAGATTAGCTGCTGCTGATCCAGGGTCTGGATGTGAATCTTATTTAGCTCAGAGGAAAATAGATAAATTTTACAGGCAGAAGATTTTTCCTGCACCCTTTTTAAATGATTGTTGCTTTTAAAAAGTAGCTTCAGTCCATCTGCTCTAGGTTTCTCAGAGAACAGTTAAATGTCACCACTGGAGGAGGTCGTCCTCATTATCATGAACGCGTCATTTGGAACTTTTCATGCAGCCAGTATGCATTACTCTCTCTGTAATTCTCACAGACCTTTAATGAAATGAAGTTATTTTTAGTTACAGTCTTCACTCATTTCACTCATAGTTTGATCCCTGGAGGGAGTCTGAACTCGTGGATCGCATGCGCTTACAGAGTATGAACAGTAGTTACTCAACTTCTGTTTCCCTAACATTGAGTTTTAACTTTATTTTCTGGCTGAATCTCATCAGTTTTGAGTGGGTTGGAAATGATGGAGGAGGATTTCTTAGCAGTAGATTGAGGAACATGGAGACATTTGTGAAAATGAAATAAGTCATCCTGACAAAGAAGTAAGGTATGGCAGAAAGTGAAAATTCTGACCTGCTGATACAGATTTCATTTTCTCAAACCACTTTCCAGAACACGGAGACATTTATTTTCTCTCTTTTCTTTACTATAAAATCCTAACACAGAAATACAACCAACTTTATAGTCATGTAATGTCTGTTTAACAGATACATTCCTCAAGACTAACTTAAGGTGCACACCGCTTAAAAGTGCAGTGTTATGGAATAACTATTCTTTTCAACTTAAACTTCTGTAAGAAAACAGATGTAAGAGCCAGGTCATGGCAATAAAACAATGAATAAATAACAAATAAAACACAAAACAAAGGCAATCACTTGCACATCAATGGCAAGTTTTTGGCAAGAAAACAGAAGCAAAACAGTGAGTTTGTTGCTGTTGTTGTTGTTCACCGTGCTTCCTGCTCCTGTTGTACAGTCTGCGTCTTACTGCTCATGTACGATCAGTGAACGTAGGCTTTGTATGGTCGAGGTGAATACTGTAGAATAAAGCTGCACTGTCTGTCCACTCTCTGAGCTAACTGCTAACCCGTTAGCCTCTCCACCTGCACCAGCTCACGTCAGAATGGGTTCTGCTGTTTATGCTGACCGGCATAAAATCAGCATTCTCTGTCTGACACAATAATGTACCAACATATATTGACGTCCTTGTATTTGAATATCCTTGAATCTGCTGTTGTGCTGCTGTCAATTCAGTGTATGTGACCTGGTGAATGAATCACAGGACGTTTCCATGCAAAGTGAAGTCAGGCTTCGGTGGAACTGTGGTCGGAACCTGAGTTCACCCTTTAATTGGACTCCAGTTAAACACCAGTCAATCAGTTCACGTAACGAAGTGTGTGACTGAAGCTTGTTTGCATTTGTCAGTGTCTGTTTGTTACTTTGTCTGTCACATTTCCTGCTTTCTGCTGAACAGTTTATATCAAAAATGAAGAAATTCATTATGAATGGCATACTTACAAAGTTAAATCTAAAGGAATTGTATATACCTATGTATTTTTTAGAATATACTTTTTTTATCCTTTTGGGGAAACTTTGTGTAAATGTATGGTCTGTGGTTAGAAGGTCCATCTTATTGCACTTGTTCTCAGCAAGAGGTCACAATATTAACCTTCCCAAAAACCTTTAAAAAAGCGCTACAATTGTGAAAACATATATATAAAATGAAAAAGAAGGGGTATAAATACAAAAAACAATGCATGAAGTGAACGTCAAACAATATTTTCCATAAAAATCTTCCTCTTAAAGTTGAGTCCTCCGTTTCTGTCAACTCCGCCAGATTTTTTCATAAGTCTCATTAAATCAGGAAATAAAATGGTCAGCTATATCCCTGAGGATCCCTGAGTTGGAAACTGTGTATGTGCAATATGTTAATTATAGTTTGCTTTACATTAAGTTCAGAACAAGTTTAGTAGTAGTGTTTAAAAAGCACATTTGTTCAATAATCAGCAATGCACACACATTTTGTCAACACTGTCAGATCTTCTTTAAATGAGTTTCTGTAAATGCTTTGGGGAAAAAATATTATTCCTTCAGTTTGTGTGGTTTTTGTAATAAAGGACCATCTGATCTACATTCTCTTATGTCTTATTTATTTCAGGAATTTGTTTTTACAATATTGAAATTAAAATCAAAGTTTGAAAATGCAAATATTTAGAAAACTGGGTTATCAGAATAGTGTGAAATCACAACATAAGTGTATATAATGTATTTGTTTTACATATCAGCGTAACTAAACACTATTACAACATACTTCAGAACTTTAGATTCTTGTTGGATTGGAAGAATTATAATTGTTCACTTGACACAAATTCAATTCTGAAGGGAAACATGTTTATTTGTTAAAAATTTGTTTTTATTTAGAACCTGTTCCTTTTACATGGGGTTGCATCTCCGCTACACAAACAGTAAATAACCATGATGGTGTGAGCATGTTCATATAATGGTGAGTGATGTGTATTTGCTGAAGAGAAGATAATCAGCATCCACTCCTCCTTATCCCTGTTTCCCACACACAGAGCTAGGAGATGGGAGACTGGGGAGGCAACAGGTAGATGCTCTAATTATTTCTCTCTGTCAAAGACATTAGCCACGGCTGAGGAAACAATGCAGCTCCAGTGCTGGAGCAGAATGGCAAGCAGTAATTTAGTCACACACTCATTTGCAGCCACACAAAGCCGCACTCAGCACCTCGCCGTGCTGCGTGGCGACTTCGTAGAATTGATTATGGAGCAAGAGAAAGAAGGAGAGAGGAGTCAGAAGAGACAACTGCTGCACTGCCATGATTTAGCACTCTGGAAAAATATCAATCTTTCAAGCAGTGAAAGCAGCTGTGGCTGAACATGGGAGGAACGGGTGGTTATTATACGTTACTATATAACTGAGTTTAGGCACCAACCAAACACAAAATCATGAGCTCTAGCTTTAGATTAACATTAAAGATCAAGTGTGGGACATTTATATGATCCATGAGTATTTCTCTTAATAACAATAATAACTTTCAAATAAACTTCTGTAACATTAGAATACAACGTTTGTGTGTGAGGCAAGGATCTGCCTTTCCAGTAGTCCTCGTGCTGCTCTGGCATGTTTCTACAGCAGCTGGAACACGCGTGTTTTACACCATGTGTGTCGAAGCTTGGCGATGCATTAACCACGGAAGAAGAAGGACACAGCAGCAGAGAGAGAGGAAGAGGGAGAGTGTTTGAATCCTTTCTGGTACATGGAGGCCACCGTAGTTCCCTGACGTGCTTCGGAAAAGCGTGATGTAACAAAGAAGCCTCATTTCTTTCCCTCTGCAGATCCACTCATTTAACACACTGCACCTTTCTGTATAACATGATGTAGGTGCATTCACTACATGACCATGCATCCATCTTCTCCCACTCTTCAGGTTCAGGTCTGCAGCACTGAGGACGACTTGCAGTGTTCCAAACTGCTTTTATTCCACACGCCTCGCTCCTCCTGAGAGATGCCAGTGTATTCTAAAGGTCAGTAAACCCTGCACCATCCTGTGGGTCTAACCTGAGGATGGAAAATCTCCCTCACCTTCCACTGAGCACTTCATGAAAAACTAAAGAGTAACAGTTAAGAAGCCTTGGAGCAGGAGATTTATTCTCTCAGCATTATCAGACTAATAGAGTTCTGTCCACGAGTATTTGTACTATTTTGTTATTGTCGGTGCATCTGAGTAATAATAATGATAATACTAATAATAATAAATGTGTTTTCACACACATCTGCAGACAACACAATGTAGGAGCACTGTAAATAGGGATTTCAAGAAGAGGAGGAGCTTGAAGTTATTCCATCTTCCTCCCGACGTTCCCTGAAGAGGTTTTCATGTCCACCTGCCCTGAGTGGAAAAAGACCAACAGAAACATGTGTGAGTTTGAAACAGCTGTTTGAGTTTGTGTGTCACGTCTTACATGGCTTTACCTTTAGTGGCAGCATCACAGCCGTGAGAATCATGTCTACAAAACAGTGACATCCTTGGATGCTAAATGGAACTAAAACATCTCACGAGGTCCGAACAGATGTCACATTGTTTTTGTCTACCCTTCCACTCTGTGGGAGAAGAATGTTCTTTTTGTTTTAACAAGCAGGAGAAGGTTTTTAGGCTTTTCAGGGTGTGATTATGAACGAGTGTGTGATGATGCTACACGGCTGAAAATCAACAAACTCACACAGCTCACGGACAGACAGATGGACCAAGGGTGGGCATTGTCATTAGAAGACTTTGAACCCAGTATTAGTTCCAACAGCACCCAGGTTTTGGTAAATGTACAGAATATAATCCAAGATTGTCTCCCCTCCATCATCAAGGATGCTTCATTGTTTGCTAAAGCAGGTTATAAAGACACTGTGAAGCTCATTTCCTGAGAACTCACAGTCTCCAGCTCATCATGGCTGACACTGAAACACTTCTGTGGCATTTCACTGCATTCCACCACAGTCATGTGCTGAGAGGACAGGAAGCAGCACTGGATCCTGACAGGATGGGGAGATCAATGATAATTATTATTGATAATTATTTCTATTTTTACTTTTAAGTTGGCTTTTTGAAACCAGACGACAACAACCATACAGATTACTGGATTATCATTAAAAATAAAGATTGAAGAACAGTCCCTCCTCTGCTGTCTCTCTCACGATAATTAAAAAAATAAATAATCCCACTTACTTGCACTTCTCCGAAGTGGACAAAAGATCACTCCATCAGCTGCATGCGTCAAGTTTTTCACTCGGTGTAAATTGTGGCTCCTTATTTAGGTTTAGTGGCGCAGGGAGAGGCTGAGGAGGGAGAAGTGACCATTATCCCGTCCTATTTACTTCAGAGATCAGGGCACAGCCACGTTCACACAATCAAATGTCTGCTTCTTTCAAACAAAGGAATTGCTGCAGTTCTTCATCAAACCGAGTGCAATTTCCATTTCCCCGAGGGAAAATAACACAATGGAGAGTCAGGAGGGTTAATGGGAGTTGTGAATAACTCTCTGTTTAGGCCATTTGGTGTGAGTTTTCAGAGAGAGAGAGAAATAAAGGCATTGAGAAGAAAGAGAGAAGCTTGCTCAGTGACAGTGATCCATTTTAATATAATCAGCCACTGCTGCTTTAGCTATTAAAAATAAATTAAGCAAATGCACAATTAGAGGGCATTGTCATGCAAATGCTATGAGATGTATTGTTCTCTATGAGAACACATGTTAAATCTAATTAAAATGAACTGTGTGTAGCCTGCTTTGTTGTTTTCTAAGAGAAGGAAGAGCAGCAAAGGGAATACAAAAGAGATTTACACATGTCTACATGGGCAAACTCCATCAAATCCATTAGTCACTGCATTCCTCATTGTTAAGGAGGCGAACACAATGCTTGGATCCAAATGCACGAGACAGGAGTTTTTATTGTCCTCCTGAAAAGACAATCAAAATCATTTCTTCATTGAAGAAGAAAAACAAAACAATACTTGGCACTAGAGCAACTTAGCAAAAGGCGAAACAGACTAGGACACTGATACTGACCATTCCCTCATGCACTTCACCTGGTGAAGGGAGATGTGTCAAGACAGATGAATAAAACAACGCGACGGGAAGACATGAACGTCGACCAAAATAAAAGGGGAAGTGAAAATCAAACCCACACCAAAAGTGACATCAACTTAACGTGACTTTAAACATAAACTAACACAAGAACTGACTAAGCAAGACAAAAACACTAACAGATCTGACGCCTTGTGACACTCCTACTTTAACTACTTGTTCTTACTTTTTTTTCCCACATGAAATAAATCAGCAATAAAAAGAGGGTTTATGAGGGTCAGAGTCTGTGGAGTTATAGACGTCACATCTCCAGATGTGTGAGCAACTACTTAATGGTTATACGTGGCATTACGTCGAATACATTTTTACACAAGTTCAATTACGTACATTCTTATTTTACGTAATTGATCAGATTAGTTGATTAAAACAATGCCAACCTTGACATTTTTTTTGGAGTACCAATTTACCGGGGATTTACTGTCAGTGTTAACTCCTTACTAATGACTTCCATGTCAGATACTCAACATATACACAGACCATGAAGAAAACAAGAACTATTTTCATGAAATGCAATCCATGCAGTTGTTTCTATTACTCTGATTCACTTTAAATGTAGGTCTTCATATATTTGACATGAGCTAACTGAAAACCTGGACTTTAACATGACAGAAATAACTGGAAAATGTCTCATAAACAGACATTGGACATTATTTCTGTGGGGTACATGTTCTCTCCTGTTTAGGTTTCCTCTCTATCGCTGTCAGTGTCCTCATCAGACGTCATGTTTATTATTTTTTCAGAGCGGCTCTGACTTCCTTAGGTGTGACAGGGTCTGTATTGCAGGCATTGCTAGGGGCTGCCACGTTTGCAACAGCTAGGATGGTGGGATGAGCCAGGGTGGTATCTTGCTGCAGAAGGAGGCTAAAGTGCTCTTTCCAGCGCTCGAGGCAGTTGGCTTCAGTGGTTATAAGGTTGCCATCAGAGTCTTTCACCAGGGCTGTCTTTCTACGCAGGCCATTACAGGTTTTGTGCAGCAGGCTGAAGACACGACTCATATTGTTGTTACTGGCCGTGGACTCTAGGTCTTTAGCTTCTGCTTGCCAGAACTTCTCCCTATCCTCAGCTATAGCCACATTGCGCTGGCGGTTCAGTCGCCGATACTCCGACAGGTCGCCACTGTGCCGGGCCTCACGCCGTCGGTCGATGATGTCGTGTGTCCTCTCCGATATCGTGGGCGTCCGAGGACATTGCGAGCTGACTGGATGACGCTTTCCTTGAAGGTCTACCAGTCGGTCACTTTGTCGGTAGCCAGGGCATTGAAGGTGCGGCGGATGGATCAACTGAAATGTAGAGTAGGGAGGAGTCCAGGCGAGGTTGGGTCTTGGTGTGCGGGTTGACTCGCATCTTTAGCTTAAACTGGGCCACTAGCAGACGATGGTCGGTGTTGCCAAGTTCTGCTCCTCTGTACATGCGGCAGTTGGTGACAGACGACTTCCAGCGTTGAGAGATGAGGATGTGGTCCAGTGCCTTCCTGGTTCTGCCGTCTGGGTTGTACCACGTCCAGTGATGGATGAGTTTCCGTGGAAACCATGTATCAGTGAAACAGAGTTTGTTGTGGTGGCAAAGAAGGAGAAGGCGGTTGCCATTATCGTTCGTGGACCTGTCAGCAAAAGTTGTGCCGACAGGTGAGCCTGTGGGCCGATCACTGCTGGACAGAGTGGCATTGGCATCGGTGAGGACGATGGTGATGTCATGTGGTGGGGCTTGGCAAATAGCCTGATGGAGTTGGTCGAAGAAGGCATCCTTCACATCCTCATCAGCGACATCAGTAGGGGCATAGGCAACAATTGCTGTCATCTTGCCATGTTGGTGGAGGAAGCGGGCAGACAGCAGTCTGTCGCTGAGGGGTGTCCAGCTAATGAGGGATCTACGGAGAGCATTTGGGAAGGCAAGTGCAACGCCATAAAGGCCTGTCCGTCTCTCGGGGGCCACTCCAGATGTAGCAATGGTCGCCAGCTGTTGTTTCACCATTGCCTTGCCATCGAGCTTCACAGAGCCCTGCCTGGGTGATATTATATAGCAGCGGAGCTCTCGGGACAGCAGGGTGGCGGCTCCGAGGCAAAGGAGTGTCTGGACATTCCACGACGAAAGTTGATTTGTACTAGTTGGTTGGGCGCAGGCTGGGGTCCGTTACCGTGTTGGGCATTTCTCTGGTCAGTTTCGTAACAAAAGGGGTCTCTCCTGGGTGGGTTGTTAGCCCTCCGCAGGATAGTCGGTTGGTGGAGCTGCCACCTCACAGCGTACCGACACACTAAAACCCTTTTACCTCAGGGGTGAGGCGGCCCACATTTTGTCTGGCCTCTTGGCCTGTCCCCTTGACCTGGACCCAGGAGTGCAATGATGCACTCCGACTGGCATAGCTCTCGGGGTCATTGAGGCACACAGGCCCTCACACCGCTACCAGGCATGGACCTTATGAGGGATGCTCTCACCTAGCAAATAGAAAAGACAATATCGACATTAGACAGAGTGACAAGTGAAGAGATAGTTTGGGGGAGGTTAAGAAATGTTGAATGGAAAGTGGAAATCATTTTAAGTTTTCTTATTTTGAACTGTAAGATTTCAGAAAAATCTCAAAGCATTAATAATTCTGTAAACCTTCGGTTGATGATTCACTTTATTTTTGAGGATGCTCTTAGTTTTATTTAGTTTTGTAATTTAGGTTGACGCATTTCATTTTATATTTAAAAAATATTTGACTTAACTCCACAAATACCTTACTGTAATTGTTATTTACAGCAAATGACCACAGATTTGTGTGATGACATGAAAAAAATAAACATTTGAAGAGCCAAAACTTGTTTGCTGTTATTTATAGACCAGAGCTACTAAAACATGAGTTTTTCCTCACTGCATCGTGCACAAACTTAAATATGAATTTATCGGTATCGGCCATGAGAAGCAGGAATTACGGTTATCGGTATCGGTTGAAATTTTTCATATTGTGCATCACTAATTCTGTTCACAGAAAAATACCTTTCTTTCGGGGAAGGAGGCAGCAACATCACTTTATGACAAGATGAATTCATTCTGAATGTGAAGTAATCTTAAAAGAGCTGGTAGATAACTGGTTAAAAGGTAATTCAAGTTAAAAATGTGCTCCCTGATGGAAGCTCAAAAGTACATATTTATCTTTCACAGATTTACAGATGTGAGAGATACAGCAGTGTTACAGAGGTTACCTCATCCTTGAGTACAGTCAGTAATAACTGGGAACAGTACAGTGTAAATGTGAAGATCATTGTGTCCAAAGTCTGGAAAGCAGTTTTTCTTTCTTGGCTTGTAAATACAATGATCACCAAATCATCTTACAGTCCGTCCTTCTTTTACCACATTCTCTCCTTCTGTCAAGACTTTGCTCATGAGCAGCATTAACAACACAGGTGAGTCCGTGTGTGTCACAGGTTCAGGGGTGTGAAGTTGACCTGGGACACTTCTCTTCCATGTGGAGCACATATTTATTCGCAGCGTGTGGACTAAACTCAGACAGTGTGTCCCTGGTTACTGATGCAGTGTGTTTGCTGGAGGTAATTGGATTTTGAAGTAACTGTTGTTTGCTCAGAAAGCCATGATGAATTTCCTGTACACAGGGTTCACATGTGAAGTGTATGTGGAAGTCAAAGAAAGCACGCAGCATGTATTTAAAGGAAGAACTGCACAATAACCTGATTGCAGGGAACAGTGACAGGGATATGTCAGATTTGATGCGGTTGGTTGAATGAGATGCAGAGAGACACAGAGGCTCCGTCACTGAAAACATCAAACACAGAAGCCTGAATGTGTTTTTGTGACCTTAATGCAGGTAAAATACAAAATTACCATGAAACAGGATCAAGAACTCCAACCAGAAAACATGCAAATAAAACAGGTGCAAACAGAGCAAACCAGGAGAACACACTCTACTGATGTTTGACCTGAGTACCGTGTTCAAGATAAGCCACTGAAACTGAACTGAAACTAAACTGAACATCCACAGCTTGTGTGTGTGTGTGTGTGCTGTGCTATACTAAAAATGCGTCTACAGCGTCTATGCAATGACATCAAACCTTCAACGTGCGTGTGTGAATTCCATTCACTTTCAATTGACAGGCGTGACGGGCGTGAAGCTGCACAAGCGTTGCTGCACATACGCCTATGTGAACTATGCCTCAAATATATGACATGAAGACCATGTGTGACTGTTAAGTACAATTCTACTTGAGCGTACAGGCACAAATCAAATAGCGAGGGGTCATTTGTGCCGTGCCACATGCGAATGCGGCGAACACCTGTGAGCACGCTCGTCTCAATGTACAAATAATAATAATTCTGAGGTGAAGTTAGGGAAGATCTCCACTATAATTCCCTGCCAAACGTGGATTCTCGCTCCAAAATCAAATTCAATACTCAATATCATGTATTTCTGCTTAATTCAACAGGACAAAAAAGCAGAGTAAATGAAGTACAGGAGGTATTAAAGGTCAGGAGTTTAACTGAATTAAAATGATATAATTCAAATTTAAAAGATTGCAAGAACCAAAGACCACTGATTAATTATGTTTTCATGAATAATTATTGTATTATGATATTTTATTATTTTGTGGCAGAGTACAACACAAAATCAACATGTTGATATAATTTTCCAAAGTATTTATTTACAAACACACTTTACATTATATGCACAATAACACCATACACATCTACAAAAACCGAAGATCACTAATTAATTATGATTTTGTGAATAAAACTGTTGGGTGTCACGTGAAAAATGAATGAACGTCACAAATCAAACATCATTCATTTACTTCTTCGTTTCTCTCAGTCCACACAGCCCCGTATCTGAGCTACAGCTGTCACGTGACAAATGAACGAGGACCTGAGGAGGACGGACGCACAGTTGAGTCAGTCCAGAACTAATCATTTCTGTTTCCTGTCCTGCTGTCTGAACTTATGCAGCTGTCTGCCATGTGGCGAAGGAAGGTACTGCATGAAAATGAACAAATCACTCACTGAGACGACTCATTACTCCCGAGTCATATAAAAGATTAGTTCTTATTGAACAAATCGTTCACGAACGACACATCACTAATTACAAGTCCTGTGTCCTGTGTTTTTATTCTCATGAGCCTCACAATGAGACAATGAGCTGCTGAAGACACAGTCACTCTCTACAGGAAGTTACATAACGAGGGCAGAAGCTGTGAATAAATCACCAGGTAAATGATCTGACCTCGAACTCTGCCTTTAGAAAAGATCACTTACTCTATCAGGGGCAAGAGATCCAGCGTTCACAGCATCTGAGCTCCTGTCATGAAGCATCTGATCCCACATAATACAGTACAGTCTCCCTGCAGTTCACTTTAAGACTTATCTACAGTATAATCTGTCATTTATTAATGTCATTTAGGGTATCATATATATCTGTGTGTGTGTGTGTGTGTGTTAGCACTACTTAATTTTATCCTTCACTGCTTTAAAGAGGCCATAGCATGGTCCCATCTCACTTAAATGTGAGATGTGACGGTGTACTTACAAACATGAAGTCAAAAACGTCCTCGTCGCTGTGAACGAGCCGATGTAAATGTCCCATCACTGACGCTCTCGTCAGCCGCGCTGTTTCAGACCAAAACCACACCCACAGAACACGGAATGTCTTAGTCTCAGTTACCTGGAAGTGACGTCATTGGCACGTCGGCTCTCAGACCCACGGCTCCCCCTCTGGAAAGGCGGATGCACCGCTAGCAAAGATCAAAACATTAATGCCGTCGTCACAACCCCTCATCGTAATCCCTTACACATTTGATCCGGAGTCTGACCCAGAGTCAGCAGCTTGGATAACGTTGTGGTTACCGAGATGATAAAAGAAACACGAGTGAACGCGTGTAGCTTAGCCTGCAGCCGACTACCGCTAATGCTAAATGAAAGAACAAGCACACAGAGAGTTTTGACAGTTTGTAAATATTGTAATTAATATTGTAATAACATGTTGTTGGCACTTTTCCTTCATTTTGGGTGACGTTTGGTGCTGTGTCCTGCTTTATATTGCTACTTTCAACTGTAGAAAAAGAAGGAGTACTCTTGTTGTAGCTGCTGAGCATATTGGTTGTATACGTATCGGACATGACATGGTAAACAAATTAAATAAATTGTGCACACGAAACAGCTATAATGTGCGCATTTAATACTATTTAATAATATTGTCATTGCTGGACATCTGGGTAAGCAAAACCTGCCTCTCAATATTCTGTTTAAATGCCTCTCAGTAATAATGGTTCCTTGCAATGACAGGCTTTTCAGAATGTCTTTGTAGCTCATTCCCAGCATAAAATAAAACTCTATCATGCTATCTTTGTCCATCATGTAGCTTTAGCCACTCTACTGCCTCTACCTTTGACCTTAGAGGAGGTGCGCTCGATGTGCTTACCCAACTGTCCAGGATGATGATATTATTAATTAGTATTTTGTGCGCACATTATACCTACTTCATGGCCATAAAGTAGTATTTTATGTGCAATGGCACAAATTTTTTTTTGTTTTTTACCATGTCATGTCCGGGCTCCGAACAACCGATACGCTCAGCAGCTCAGCAACGAGAGTAGTTCTTCTTCTTCTAGTGATTGTTCTGGACTTTTAGGGCTTCATATACGAGATAATGACACAGATACACACACAAATGCAGCGTTAGTTGGTACTTCCTGGTTATGGCCTCTTTAAGTCCACACATTCACTGTTTTATCTTTATGTTCTCATACATCATACAACTAACATGAGTGTATATTAGGTGTTCATGTGCAGTTTGTACAGTTGAAGATATTTTACATTAATATCCTTTGTTAATCCTGTCCCTCACTAGAGGACCACAGACACAACAAGCACTGGACGATCCAGTCAAGACTCTGGACTACACACAAACAAATTATTCCAGGGATTTGGGATCTCACAGAAATCTGCGTGATTTGACCAACCTGTCCTCCAACTGAAACGTAAATATAGGTCGTTTTTCTCCTTAGCAAGGCACGCACTTCACCACTGTTGTTTAAAAAGGACGGGTTCTAAAAAACCTGATCCTAATGTTTTTATACACAATCCTTGTCCACTGTTTCATGTACTTGAGAATACAACTGGTTAACATGTAATTACACATCTGCTCAGTGCAGTTTACATAAAGGTCACAGAGTTTAGTCACTGACAGAACGATGTAGGACGACAGTGAACGCAGCATGAGTGTGGGAACACGGAGGAGGAGGATTCCTGTAATTGGATTTGGATGATGAGTCTGTTCAGAATGAGCATGTTCTTTTTCACATGTGATATTTACTTGTAGTGTTTGAGCAGTAGATGGCTGCTCAGCAGGGTTTAATATAAAAGCCTGTGCTCTTTTCTTCCACTGCTGCTTTTGTCTGATTAAAAGTTGTATTGCATCTCATCTAAACAGCTGAACTGCATCCTCACTTATGTTTCAATCTTGTTTCAACCAAAACTGAATTCTGTATTCACCAGTGTGCAGATGTGCATGACATAAGCTTGGTGGTACTTTTGGAATTTATATGAAATGAGGGCGATTATGGTAATGAAATAACATTCATTATGCATTTCATAACACAACACATATTTAATCCCCAGACAAAGAAGTTTGGTGCTGAACAATCCTGCACTCTTGCCTTCAGACCATGTTGTGAATATGGTAAATATTTACATTTATTTTCAAGTCTTTTTCAGTTTTACAGTGTGACAATGATCTGATCTGGTTATAGATTTAGATACAGAATGCACCTGATGTTACAATTGTACCCAAATACCATCGGTGATATCTTCATATGTGTTTACTGAGATTTGCAGATAACAGAAGTACGTTTGTTCAAAAAAACTAAAGGAAAAAATAAATAAATCACAATTTTAAACCCACATGTCACAAAGAAACTTAATCTGGGAGAAAAGTAGCTTACAAAATCTAAATTGAGAATGGAATTACTTGAGTAAGGGTGTGTTTTTTTCTCAGGGGACAGGTTTTCAGTTTTATTTATGGTATCTATGTATTTTCTGTGTTTGTACATGATTAGAAAAGAACCTTTTCACAGGTGACAGGTCGAAGAGTCTTGGCAGCAAAAGCTCAGGTGTAACTAATGACATTAATGATGTCTCTGAACCATGGTCAATGTTATTAGTTACCCCTGCCATAATAAGTCTATCCAGTCTATCGTCTTAAAAAGGTGGTTACTTAGAGTCACAGACTTAGAGTCTTTAAATAATAATAATAACAGGCACTTCACAAGCACAAAGACTGAATATTTCATCGTCACCCTGCAGATAACAGTCATCTTCAAAGATTGCTTGATTGTGACAAATACCTGCACAGAACAGGGAGCCATGCTGTGATCAACTGCAGCTGGAACAGAAAACAAGGAAATCAAGTTTAGACCAGCGTGTGCTGCAATATCCAGCTAACGATCACACAAGTGATTTGTGCTTGTTCAGAGGTTGACAGTGTGAATAATGCAGCATGCCAGGCTGATTGTGTGGGACAGAGAGCAGCAGCAGCAGCAGCAGCAGCAGCAGCAGCAGCAGCAGCAGAAACAATAACAGCAGCAGTAACAGCAGCAGTAACAAAGCAGCAGCAGTACCAGCAGCAGTAACAGCAACAGAAACAGCAGCAGCAGTAACAGCAGCAGCAGCAAACAATAACAGCAGCAGTAACAACAGCAGCAGTACCAGTACCAGCAGCAGTAACAGCAACAGAAACAGCAGAAAGTAACAGCAGCAGTAATAGCAGCAGCAGAAACAGCAGCAGCAGTAACAGCAACAGAAACAGCAGAAAGTAACAGCAGCAGTAATAGCAGCAGTAACAGCAGAAACAGCAGCAGCACAGATATTTAATGGATGTGTTCCAGTAAAGTGAAATTGAAATAATGATCCTCTATTGTCGTTATAGCATTGCTAAAACAACAAATCTAATGGAGGCCCTAGACTTCTGCATAGTACTGTATATTTATATATACAGTGGTGTGAAAATGTGTTTGCCCCCTTCCTAATTTCTTATTTTTTTAGCATGTTTGTCACACTTACATGTTTCATATTTTAAAAGAAATTGAAATATTAGACAAAGACAACCCAAGTTAACACAAAATGCAGTTTTTAATGGGGGAAAATTATCCAAACCTACATGGCCCCATGTGAAAAAGTAAAATCATCAGGTCACTGTGGTTAGTCACATTTTTTGGAACATTTTACTTGCCACACCCAGGCCTAATTACTGCCAGACCTATTGAATCAAGAGACGACTTAAATAGAACTTGTCAGACAAAGTGAAGTCGGTCAAAAGATCCCAAATAAGGAAGACATCATGCAGTGATCTAAAGCATTTCAAGAACAAATGAGAGACAAAGGAATTGACATCTATCGGTCTGGAAAAGGTTACAAATACCTTTCTAAAGCTTTGGGCTCCAGGGAGGAGAAAAGTACAAATCCAGGTTTCGGCCACAGAAGTTGTGACTGTGAGGAGGTGTAGCGTCATGAAGAGATGATACAGTTTGAGCTTTTGTAACTGATAAATAAAGATGATTATTTTGATCAGCTTTATTTTTATGATGAGAGTTTGTTCGAACAACATAACTTAAATCTATGACTGTTGTGTGACTTGGTGTCAACATCCACTTAAAAATCTAATCTCTGGTGGGTAATTCCAAGTACAGTTGTTCACACCTGATATTAAATGAGATGCGTCTCCTGTGACCACTGTGTTGCTGTTTGTTTTAGGAATAACGGCTGAGTGAGTATGAACATGCTGCTGTAAATGTAAAAACATCATGGCTAATAATGTGGTGGTGGTTACATAACAATCAACATATTAACAGAATTTAAACTCCTGCTTTGAAGCCTTTATCTTCATGGTTTGACCAGCACTTATAAGTGCTGTGCTTTCCTAACCATCGTCCACTTCTTGGGTCATAATTTACAGAACTGACATCACGTCCTGTTGCTAATGTTCTGAGCACCTGAAACCAGTTGTTACCAGTCAGCCGTAACATATGGGGGCTCGTCCGGGATTTACAATATTGTTTGTTGCCGCGGATAAAATTAATTGTGCTTGTGAAATGCGTGTCTCATGAGCACGATTGGGATCAGCTGTCAGTGAGAATCAGCTGTGAGGACGCAGTGTGTTTTTGGGGGGAAACCCCTCTTTAGCGATTGGTTAACGTGAGCTGTGACGTAAGCGGAATTTCCCTGCTTCATTCATTCGATTTGGGTCGGCGGGGCGAACAAAACAAAACAAAACACAATTTGCGTTTGAGAGTGAACATCAATTAAAATGATTGGTGGTTTTTTTGTTGCAGTGAGGAGAAAATGTTAGCTGATTGGACGATCCGGAGCAAGGTGCACACCCTGCGTTAGGATAAAAATGTATTATTTTCTGTTTGTTATTTTTGAGTCGAACGGGGGACGGGCCGCATGTAGCATGTAAAAAAAACAGCGGTTGATTGCGCTGGTTGATTGGGCATTTTGAGTGAGTTAATTTTGTACTGATTGATCAATAAGCTAATATTTGGTTGATCTTGAAATCTACTTTTTGGCATAATTATTGGTGTAGTCTAACTCATTTGAGTAAATTGTGGTATTAAAATGGATAAAATAAGTGCTTTTTGTCACCAAGTATCAGCTCTGTTAGTGTTTATGTCTTTCTTAGTTCAGTTCTTTTGTTAGTTTAGGTTTAAAGTCACGTTAAGTTCATATCATTCTTTTGTAACGTTGAGGTATGGCCAGTGATTATGGTTTAATCAATATTTGGCTCCATCATGTAGCCTGATGCTGTCTGACGCTGCCTGACGCTGTCATCCAGGCGACACCACAGGTTGTTACCTTAGAAATAAGAAGAGTTTTTTTGTGAGTTTAACAGTTCATATAAATGCAACTCAAATGGAATAACAATAGTACCTTGGGAAACAGCCTCAACAGTTTGGGACGTTGATGGCCATGGTGGTGGTGGTGGTGAGGAGGAAGAGGACGTGATGGTGGCCCTCATTATGGAAGCACATTTCAGTCTTTTTTGCTTCACCCGCTCTTGCAGGTCTGAGAAACGGCTGCTGAGGTTGCAGTACAAATACGTCTTGACACATAAACAGCGAAGTACACACAAAGGGAGGAGTTTCGTCCTCGTCGTTTCGGTGTGCCCAAACGTGTTCCTGGTGACAGGGAGAGGCCTGAGGCACAAGATACCTGTAGATATTGTCTAGAAAAGGGTCACTGGAAGAATGAATGTCCAGTTTTGCGTCCAGGTTAAACCTACAGGGTGTGCTGCTCCACCTGTTACTCCTTTAAAACAACCTGTTGCTCCTAGTGGTAGTGTCGCTGTGATTTTATTGAGTGAGAGCACCGACACAGTCAGGGAGGGGCTACCGTTAGATGTGGGGTCTGCTTTGGATTGTTCTAGTGGGGATTATCACCCCTTTATTACAGCGGGCTTTGTTTCTCTGCTTGGTAGGAAAGAAAAAGCCAGGTAGTAAGTGTATTGCGCGACACAGGCGCGTCTGAATCGTTTGTCCTTCAATCAGTGTTACCTTTCTTTGACCAATTCGATACAGGCACCTGTGTTCTGATCCAGGGTATTGAAATGAACACCATTTAAAGTTCCTTTGCACTGTGTAGCCTTGGAGTCAGAGCTGGTTAAAAGGGAGGTGGCATTGGTGGTTCGTCCCGCACTGCCGGTAGAGGGTGTTAATATAATTTTGTGGAACAATTTAGCACGGGCCGTGTTTGGCCGGATGATAGTTAACATCAAATCTGTTATGTCTCCAGAGCCTGACCAATGTGCTGTGGACTTCCCTGATGTGTTCGCCTCTTGTGCAGTGACCTGTGCCATGAGTTGGGCCAAAGAGGGGGGACCATCGGAGGGGTTAAATAGAGATGGTAGTACCACCAACACTCTCCCGTGAGGAGATTGTGGCCGCTCAAAAGGAGGATAAAGAGTTAGCAGAGCTTGTAGCTGCTGCTGTGTCAGAGAAGGATAGAAGTTCCGAAAAAATGGATATACTGTTGTAAATGATTTGCTGGTGCGCATCTGGTCCGAGAATCATGGTGAGGCTGTGAATCCTGTGGTACAGATAGTAATGCCTAAACAGTCTTGTGGTGTACTCTAGCGGACAGCGCATGGGGATGTGGCAGGTCATTTTGGTGTTCGAAAGACTTATCAGCAAATCCTGCAGCATTGTTATTGGCCTAGGATGAAACGGGACGTTGCTCAGTTTATTAAAACTTGTCATGTCTTTGAGGTGGCTGGAAAGCCTAATCAGGTTAATAGGCCCGTGCCCTTATGTCCCATTCTAGCTGTGGGGAAGCCCTTTATATTATTATAATAGTGAACATCAACTCCTTTCTTTAGTGACTTTATCAAAAAAGTGAGAATTAGAATCTCAGTTTCCTAGTGACTTCCAGCCAAATAGATGATGTTTACCCACTGGTTGCTATTTGATAACTCGTTTTCATCCACTTGTTGTATACTGTATGGTCTATGAGCAGGTCAGAGGACGTTGGCTGAGTGGACCGTCTTTAAAGGGACAGTTCAGGTGTGTTTTTGTCGTGACACTGGTAAATAAACCACTCACTCTCCCACACCAAAATCCACGGAGAAAATTTGAGCTCACAAAGACACAGGAGCTGCTGGTACTCTGCTGCCTCGTGTGGACAGTTTGTGTCACTGTCGTGAATCTGAAGTCACAAAATAACACATCTGAACTTAGTGATGGAGGCAGCAGGGGATCAACTACTTCTGTGTGTGTGTGTGTGTGTGTGTGTGTGTGTGAAGTAAAATCCCTGATTTTCTCCATGAACTCTGGTGTGGGCAGTGAGTGATTTACAAAGCAACACATGTGTCAGTTTTCAGATGGAAAAGGCAGAAAAACTGAAGTACCCCTTTAAAGTGTGTAATGAACACATGTGTATTCACATATAACATACTGTAGCCACGTGTGCTGTCATTGCTGGACTTCACTGGTTCAAGGCTGGTCAGGTCTGAGCAGGACCTCAGGTCTGAACATGGTGATGCTTCTGCTTCTTGGACATCACAGTTTTGGTGGTATTACGTTTAATCCTGTCAGAAAAGAAAAAGTCATTTGCTGAATCCTCATAATAGACCAGGATAATACTTTATCATCAGGGAACATCCTAAATGGCACAGCACAGTCATTATTTCCTGCCAGAGACAGACTGCAGTCTGCATTCAACACCGTCTGAGAACTGGAGCATATTGTGGCCTCGCAATCCCATAATGGGACAAAAACTCCACTGGAGACGACTGAAGCCTTTTTTTCCTCTCTTTCAAAAAACACTGAAGCGAGAAAAAGCGGGCAGCACCAGACTGCATCATGTTTTTGGTGGAATGCAACACACGTTTTGAAGGCCTAATTCTTTTCCCCCTGCAAATGTGTGGTTCAGCAGAGAGCTGAGTGCCTCCTTGGAAATGATTCAACTTTTAACAGGCTCGAAAAGACCCAAACCCAACAGACTGGCCCCAGGGAAAGAGATTAAGACACAGCGAGCACTGAAAGAGAGAGAGTCAGCTTGACAGCACACATAAAGAAAAAGCAAACTCCAGCATGAAATATCAGACCTCATTTTTAAACTTGGAATTATATTTTTTTATCCTCCATTAAAAAGCAGCTTTTGCAAATAAACTGCTTCTATAACCGCTCTGCCAGCAAGAAACTCCATCTGTGAGTGATCTATTTGGAATCAACTCATCCAAATATCATTCACAATCACAGATTTCCTCATCCCTCAATAGAAACGGTATCATTTAACATACTTTACACAACTAGTAACACTCACCGTGTAAATGCAACACCAATTGTGTCCAAGTATAAAAGAGATCTGAAGTGACAGGGCTGGGCCACACCCACAAGGAACTTCTTATATTTGATTGACAGCTATCACTCCAAGACGTGTGAAACAAAGAATTTCTAACGTTCATAAAATGACTCAGATCAGAACTCATATTTTTCCAGTAACAATGTATACTGATACTGTAATGAGTAGGAACCAATGTTGGGGAATGATAGAGACTGAGAGATGGGAACAAATAACATGACTGAAAATGATTTTGAGAGCAGACTTCACTTGTGTGCACAGATCAGTTGTTTCTCACTCGCAGCTGTCTGAACCACCTGTGGTTGTTTAAAATGCATGCAAGGATCTTTATTGCGCAGGCGTATGTGAATATCTGTGATCATGTTTGTACTGCTCTCAGTAAGTTTTGACATAAATGTGACGCCATAGTCGTCTCTCTGTGATGGTTGAGCAGCAGGTTGCTGCTCAGATTGATTGGGATTTCAAAGAGAAGGTTCTTAACACAGATGAACACTTTCCTAATCTGGTACAGAGTTGCCTACAAAGATCCAGACACTGCTGACCGTGCAGAGAGATTATCACGACCTTCAGAGGTCAAAGTTCCACGATGGTCCCGGCTCGCCTCGGCACGGTACGGCACAGAACGGCACGGTTTAGGTTGCGTTTCCACTACAAAATAGTACCTACTGAAACACAGCAGCAGGGTTTGAGATCAGCAGTGCTGTCACTAAATACACCAGATTCCTCTGTTAAATGATTCTTGTGTTGACGTTTCTTCCTGTGACGACACTCGAACCTCGCCAGAACAGGTACTAAAAAAGTACCAGGTACCAAATAATGTGCCGTTGGAAACACACCAATGGTGTCTACTGTGCCAACATCACCTGACAACCATGACCTCCTTCCTGCAAAGCTTTTCAAATACAGTCAGTCACCACGCTGCCTTTGGCATCTTCACCAAACTCAGACTCATTCACATTAGCAAAATACAAAACGTTCATTTGTTATAAAGTAAAAGACACATGAACCACTGATGTCACTTCACAAGAGCGATGATTTATCATGAAATAAGAAAATGGCTGAAATTGTTATCTGTTATGATGTTAAGGGATATTACAAAAATGCTTTACTTTATATTTGCAAGGTCAAAAATGTTTTGCTTTAAAACATTAGGACTTCAGTCTGAAGCACACACAATAATGAAAGTGATTCACGTTTTTAACTCTGTTTATATGATAGCAATGATTGAGTTGTTTTTTATTTGTTATTAAACGTCTATGGTTAGATTTTTATTGTATTAAATGAAATTGTTCCAGGGTAAACTGATGTCCTCTGAGCTGTGTTGTCATATCAAATATCCTCTAAAGGAGCGTTTGACTGTCTCAGGCAGCTCTTTCAGAGGCAAACACATTGAGATGCGTTGGTTTAATAATTGCCTTCATAGACAATAACCAAAGGCCTGAATCATTAGGCTGCAGGTAAGAACCACACTGTCGGCCTTTTACTAATATTGACACTAATAATAAGCAGAGTTCTGTAACACATGACTTAACAAGCGTGTGTAGCACCTCACTCACAGAGAGTGGGAGGAGAGGCTGAAGGTTAGACGGAAAAACCTGAAAAAAAAGAAAACTGATTAGGAGTTGTTGTGAAAAGTGTAGCAGTCTCATTTTTTTCTCTGTTCACAGGGGAGCTGATTAGTCTCATCACACAGTTATCAATGCACTGACCGAGAGAGACATCTGTTTTTTTACCTCATAGTAAGTGACTTTACATTACAACATTCCACTTTTTTCTTATTTTTGTGTTTTGTCGTGGATGTTAGAGGATGACTGACTGTAGCTCAACATTAAATAAAACCACCTTCTTTCATCTTTCTGTCTCTTGTGGGTTGGGTGAATCCAGAATAGTGAATACAAGGGGGGTGTTCTCTGAAGACACGCTGTTACCTCGGCTCTGAAAACACCCCCATTAGCACGAGGTACATTACTCCAGATGAAATCAAATTAACCATCGTCTGTATGAAATTAACACGGCAAAAAGTCGACCAATCAGAATTTGAGTCGACTCATTAATGGACCAGTCGACTGGGACATTACAATAGGATCTTTATTGTCTGGTCCTCGTGTTGTGTCACCCCTTTTTTAGGCTTTGAATTTTGTTTAGGTTACAGTGAGGCATTGTGTTGTGATGGTTAAGGTCAAGGTAAGAGGCGAGGGAATGCATTACGACAAACGTGTGTGTGGGGAAAGGCTCCAGAGTGTGACCAAAGTTTTTAAGAGTGCACCTGACGCTGTGCAAATGAAAGTGTAAATGTCTTTTGTCAGCGCATCATCTCGTTCATCTCTGGTAGGATCATAAACCAATAAGAGACAGAGCTAGGGCGGGTCTTTGCCTCTGATTGGCTGTGGTACTGTTCACTGCTCTAAGTTGTGTGTGACCTGAGCGCCAGAGAAAACTAACTGAACAAGAACGAGAAAATAAACGCGACATCTTTGGGAGGAGCCACATCCACTTGTAAAGCCTCCTTTCACCAATTCGACAATGTTGTCGCAGTTTTTCTTAGTGTTGGTCTCGTCCCCCAGGAAGACTCCCAGATACCTCAGCCCACTCGTTTTCCAGGTGAGCTCTGCAGGCAGGGTGAGCTGGTCCCCCAGCCTCTCTCCCACCATCACAGCCTCACTGGTCAGGGTGGATGATGGACACCATCACCTCTCTTAATCTGAGGGCTAGAACTTTGGAAAAGATTTTAAAATCCGTGCACAGCAGCGACACTGGCCTCCAGTTCTTCATCGGCTGCAGGTCTCCCTTCATAGGTAACAGGGTGTTGATGGCCCTCCTGTAGCTCAGAGGGAGCTGTCCTCTCTGAAGACAGTCTGACACCACCTCAAGCAGGTCACCACCGATGATGGGCCAGAAAGACTTGTAGAAGTCAACAGGAAGACCGTCAATCCCTGGTGCTTTGCCACTCTTCAAAGACATCATCGCTTCAGCTACAGCTCCTGCAGCGTTAACACTGCCACCAGCTCCGAATTTGCTTTAGAGTTTACCTGAGGGAGACCTGCAAGGAAGCTGCTGTGCACATCTGGATTATCTGACCAGTCACTCTTAAAGAGGTTTCTATAGAAACCGACAGCAAACTTTCTGCAGAGCCACTATCCGTACGTAAACAGTGAATGATCTTCCTCTGTCAATTTTTCTGCTCAATCCCAAAGAAGAATCGAGATGAGGCATCCATCTGAGCCACATTTAAAAACCTGGACCTGACCAGAGCCTCCTGTGCTGACACCCCCAGCAGGTTGGCTATGGCTGCCCTTTTGTGTTTGAGTGAGTCTAAATGCCCTCAAGAGAACTCTGCTAAGGACTGAGAGTTCTTCCGCCTCAAACTCCAGATTTTTTAAAGATTGGGTTAAGTCTCTCGTGACATTGCGAGTGAACTTTAGCCGTAGCATCCAAGAATAAAATGATCGTGACACAGGACACAGGATGCCAGTTCTTTATTTCCTGCAGGTCTTTCTTTGGGAGGAGGGTGAGGACAGTCCTCCTGCAGCTCAGAGGCAGCCGTCCCTTGTCCAGGCTGTCCTGCAGGACACACAGTAAATCTGATGATAGTCCAGAATGTTTTGTAGAACTTGAGAAGGGAGACTTTCTATACTGGCGGCCTTCACTCTATAGACCCTGCAGCGCCTCCTGCATTTCTTGGACAGAGAGTTGTGCCTCTAGCAGCTCCCTGTCTCCTTCAGACACTTTTGGCAAGTCCTTTAAAAAAGACAGCGCCACCTCTGGATGTTCTTGGAGCTCTTGCCTTGATAGAGTTCCTGGTAGAAGGAGGTGGCACACTGTCGAATCTCTCCGTCCTCCTGCAGCAGTTGTCCATCAGCCGATCACAGAGAGTGCATCAGCCTCCTCTGTCCACTCCTACGCTTCAACCCAAAGAAATTGTTTTTCTTTGAGAACTCTAAAATGTTCTCGATCTCCTGTGGAGTCTGCTAAACCTTGCAGCTCCACCACTTCTCTCTCCAGATCTTTCATAGACCTGGTCATGTCTCTGGTGACATTGAGAGTGAACTGTACGCAGAGCTGTTTTATTTGGACTTTTCCAACTTCCCACCACTGCTGTAAAAATAAAACCAAAAATAACTGAATGCATTCTTAAAACTGTTGTCTGACAGCAGTGTGGTGTTAAAATGCCAGTATGCACTTTTACATTTGATGTTTTTTTAGAAAAACCCTACAGCGTACAAGAGAATGGTCAGAGAAACCAACAGGACTAATAAAACAATTCTTAAAACATTGACATGGTGCTCATAACAGTAAAAACGATAAAGTCTGGCCAACGACAACAAGTTGTCTCTGCAGCAGCAAAAACTTGCTGACACGAGAGAAGGAGTAATCACTGTTCACCTCAGTGTCTTCTTCATCACCCTCTGTGCTCTGTGTGTCGACCTGTGTCCACCAGGGTGTCTTCCTGTGTGTTCTCCAGTGTGTCCACCACTGTGTCCTCCTGTGTGTCACCCAGTGTGACTTCTTGTGTGTTGTCCTCCGACCCCTCAGAGGACACCGGTGAGTGTTCCTTTATTTTCTTATTTTTTTGTAGTGATTACTTTAGTTTCTGTATTTTTCCTTTTAATAGAACATTTGACAGATTCCCCCATGGACTCATCATTATAAACATCATCATGTCCACTCTGTCCACTCTGGACACTCTCCTCACCAGTCTGCCCGCTGTTCTGTGTGTGTGCTGTGTTACACTGTGCCTCCGTCTGTGTGTCCGGTGTGTGTGTCTGCGATGCATGTGTCTCAGGTGTGTCTGTGTCTCAGGTGTGTGTGGTGCACGGGGACCGTCGGCTCTGACAGGTGGCTCCGCTGCAGCGACAGCAGCAGCAGCGTCAGGCCGGAGGTCACCTGCTCTTCCCGGGCATGAGCGGACCAAGTGTCCCTCCGGCCCGCAAACGAAACACCTGAGAGAGTCTGACGTGACATGAACTCTATAATCAGAATCATATACTCTGAACTTCAGAGCCAGATTTAACTCCGATCTGTTGCCCTTGAGTATCATAAACACCTGTCTCCTGAAAGACACAGCGTGCTTCAGGAGAGCAGATTTACAGCCCAGCGGAATCATTTTTATCACAGACACGAGTTTCCCGTGCCGCGACAGTTCCTTTATCACCATTACCATCCACTTCACAAAGAGGAGATTGTCCTTCCTCATCCAGTGGATGCTCCCCCTCTCAGCCTTTTTGGACAGGTCATTTTCCTGGGTCTGTGGGAAGCCAACCCTATTCTTCCTGGGTTGGAAGAATAGGGCAACCAATATTTTTTTGGGACAATTCATTGAATAGTGTGGGACTTGTGTAGAGTTTATCTGTGTATGTACCACGACATTTACATTAAACACTTAAAACACTCGTCACACAAATTACACCTCACCGGGGATTCGTAAGAACTTGTCAAACATCTTAAGTCACATAAAAACAATAGATAACTGACTGTGAGTATCACACATACACACTATATTCATATGTATATATGTATACACTGTATTGACAGTATATATATATATATGTATATATATATATATATATATATATATATACACTGTCGATATACAGTATATATACTGTCCATAGATGCAATCTATACAGTGTGTACACGGTGGTATAGTGGTTAGCACTCTCGCCTTGCAGCGAGAAGACCCGGGTTCGAGCCCCGGTTGGAACAAGGGCCTTTCTGCATGGAGTTTGCATGTTCTCCCTGTGTGTGCGTGGGTTCTCTCCGGGTTCTCCGGCTTCCTCCCACAGTCCAAAAACATGCAATGTGGGGATTAGGTAAATTGGACACTCTAAATTGACCGTAGGAGTGAGTGTGAGAGTGAACGGTTGTTTGTCTCTAGTTGTGTGTGGCCCTGCAATGGACTGGCGAACTGTCCAGGGTGTACCCTGCCTATCGCCCGATGTAGCTGAGATTGGCACAGCACCCTCTGGTGGAGGATAAAGCGGTTAGATGATGACTGACTGACATACATACTGTATATATACACATACACACATACATATGTATTTATATATACATAGTGTATGTACACTGTAATATACAGTGTGTCTCCACATACTGGAATCACATATACCGTATATACATACATATGTATTTAGATATACATATGTATGTATATACGGTATATGCGATGTATGTATATATATATATATTATATATATATATATATCAAATATATATATATATATATATATATATATATATATATATATATATATATATATATATATATATATATAAATATAATTTGACACCATTATGTATAATGAGTTTTCCATATTTTCTTTTCAGAAATCACTTTTTCGTGATCGTTAACGAAAAATAAGTTACGTAAGATGATGATTTTTTTTAGCAGGAGTTACCAGAGGTAACACCTGCACCAGTGAACTTTGTCAGTGCTGTCCAAAAAAATAACGGCAGCACTGTTCATCCTTGAGGCGGATTTCACTCTGCCGTAACCCACAACTGCACCCACAGCGAGGCCTCCACTGACACCCGGACACTGTCTAACGGCATGACAGTGAGTCAGCTTCTCCAGCCTGGAAACTCAAATAACAAAAACTATAAACTATAATCAAATCAAAATCAGTGGTCACAAAACAAAAATTACTACTATCACCAAAAATTTTTGAAAACACACTGAACACACCTGAACACACTCTCAGCCACGCTCACTCCCAACATTCACTCAGAGAGAGAGAGAGAGAGAGAGAGAGAGAGAAGGTAATAACATTCTCTGCCCTGTGATTAAACACACTGAATAAGCTTATGCTTTATGAATATTAAAGTGCCAACATACATATGTTTTAGCTCCTGGTCTACATTATTAAATAAGATCCAAGCAAATCCACTTCCAGTGATACAGATTACACAGATTACAGAGGAGAAAATCTGCTTTGAATATAAATGTGTTATTTGATATCATGGCCTGTGTGTGTGAGTGATATGTTCATGTAATTAGTCACAGCACGGCCATTTGTAATAATCAGACCAAGACACAAAGTCATTACTCACAGAAAATAATGTATGAACCCACTTTCTCATAAAGACAATTCATATTGTTCATTCTGGGTTCTGGATCATTAAAGACATGTTTTCATGTTTGTACAGTTAGGTTTTTAAACTCTGCTTTTAAATAATCAGTTTGTTTGTTTTTTTGTTTTTTTTCCCATTCTCGTAGTCTTTGAATCAGAAGGTCAAGGGTTTGATTCCCATCTCTGCTGATCTACATGTGTCCTTGGGCAAGACACTTAAGCCCCCGCTGCTCTTGACAGCTGTGTCAGCAATGAGTGAATGGGTGAAAAACGATGCACTGCATGAATGAGTGAAAACTGTAGCGTAAAACCGATCTGAGTGGTCAAGACAAGAAAACTAGAAATGCAGACCAGGACTGCACCATTCTGGGAAAAATGTCAATCACGTTTTCTTTTTTAGAATTGAGATCATGATTCTCTGGCACGAGAAACTGTGTGATGTCTTCAGGCTTACTGTTATGATTATTGGTATTACTGTAGAGGTTTAAGTGACATGTGACGTGTTCATAACCATCATAACCAGGGAAAATGAGTGACAGGAAGAGACACAAGACTCTGAAGAAGAACAATGCTGAACTGTAGATCAGTTCCTGAAAACGTGGGTTCACGATATCATTTCCACACAGTCAAGTGACATTTTAGCAACAAAATCTTAAATGTCCAACTCTGTCCCACTTGTAAAGTGGACTGGCTGCTGTCTGAATTTGATTATAGTGTCAAATTAAAGGGAAACATATGGTATATGTTTGACTAATTTCATTAAATTAAGCAATATATTTGTTATAATTACTACAAACCATTTTTCTTAGTCAAATTATTTTATTGTTTATTTTTTTTACTTCTGTGTGGACCACAAAACACCAGCTATGTTTCCTTTGCCCACACCCACTTGTGAAGTGAAGCCCTGCTATTGATTGATTGATTGATTGATTGATTGATTGAAAAATCTCGTTCTTTCTGAAAGAGCAACAACAGTGACTCAGCAACAATACAAGTTATGCCTTCTTCTATGTGAACATGAATACCAAATACTTCTGCACCTTCAGGGAGTGGCTAAAATATTTAGTGTTATTATCTTTGGCTTATCTTTGCCAGTATATAATATTCTTCACTCCCATGTTTCAGCTCGCAGTCTCCAGGGCAGCTTTTGCATTTCATAACCTGAATTTATGAAATCTGCTCTCGGCCGAGGTTTTTTCATTTATTTTCGAGCAAAAGTAAAACATACTCGATGCGGCTGTTTTGTCTTTTGTTTCCATGCCTGCCTCCCACCCATCTTTGACCTCATGGCTGCTCTTGCAGTCTCCAGCTCTGCAGCCATGTTGGGTCAAAACTCGTCTCTCTCCCATTGCCAATTTCCAGCACAGTGATCCAAGAACACGGCCTGCTGACAGTGCCCTAGTCAGCAGCTGCACCACAGGATGTTGTCATTTGAAATGGTGACACTGACCTGGGGTTTGATAGATGGATACAATTATTAGCAACACACCCCTCCCTACAAAAGCAATACCAGCCTGACTGTGAGGCTCACCGCAGGTCACACTGGACACTCTCATGGGTTTAGTTCAGACCAAAAGAAAAAAAAAGAGAAACACCTTCTTTAAGTTTTTATTTTACACCAAATGTTTGGTCTAATCTCAACCTTTTCACATCTTTTCTAAAACATAAATATTGTGTTTTTCATGTTATTCCCGCAGGACCTCATTATAGCCTCCACATGAAGTATCTGAGCTAAATGATCACTGCTTTCATCTGGACATGGAAAATATGACCTGGGTCTTAGTTACACATTTGGTCTTCCTGGTCAAAAATGACCACATTGAAGGTTAATGGAATAATAATAATAATGGTTTTTATGTGGTGGTGGGTAGCAGTGTTGCCTCACAGCAAGAAGGCACTGGGGTGGATTCTGTGTGGAGTTTGCATGTTTCCTCCCATCATCAAAACATGTATGTTAGAAACATTTGTTCAAGTCTGATCACCCCCTCCCCCCATCTGACATCGCAATTTCGGTTGCATAATGAAAATATCATTTCATAAGACAGTAAAGATTGAAATAATTAAGGAACGCTGGAGAAAAGCACAATTGTAATCATGCTTAACTATCATCAACGGCTCTTCATTAGGATTCGATTGCGATTCCAATGGGGGATTTTTAATTTTTAGGTTTATTTTAAGCTGTGTGTGTGTGTGTGTGTGCAGAACCTGGACGGTGACAGATTAATACAGACCAAAGTTAAGTGCTAGAAAAATACAGAAGTCCAGAGAAAGAGAGAGCTACATGTATTGGTGAAAAAAGTGCAGCAAGTGTTTCTGTTCATTAGTTATTTATCCTTTTATCCTTGTTTTAACCCAGAGAAAAGAACTTTAAAATGGAAGTAGTCTGTTGTGATTGTTTTGTGTCCGTTTTCTTTCAAATGTCCTGTGGACGATCTAAACAGACCTGAGAGCCTTTTCACTGCCTGCTCTTTCATAATTATTATGTAGTTGACAAAGGGCAGCCCTGTGGAGTCCAACCCTCAACAGGAACTTGTCCAACTTACTGACAGCTACACAAACCAGGCTTGCACTCCTTCAGTACAGGGACTGAATGGCCCTTAACAAGAAGCCATCCACCCCATATCCCCACAGGATGCCCCTGGGACAAGAGCTGGTCCACGGTTCCATAGCCAAGATGAAAACCACACTGCTCCTCCTCAATCCAGGGTTCCACTATCAACCAGACCGTCCTCTCCAGTACCTTGGAGTAGACCTTTCCAGGGAGGCTGAGGAGTGTGATCCCTTGATAGTTGGAACCCACCCTCTGGTTCCCTGTGCTAAAGAACCACCACCCCAGACTGCCACTCCACAGGCACTGCCCTAATGACCATGTAATGATGCACAGGTGTGTCAGTCAAGACAGCCCCAGAATATCCAAAGCCTTAAGATACCCTAGGGCGGAAGTCGTTCACCCAGGACAGAAGTCGTCCAACCAGGGCGGAAGTTGTCCACCCAGAGCGGAAGTCGTTCACCAGGGCTCCGCCACCGCAGAGACATTTGACCACGTTGGTAACTTCTACCAGCGTGTTCAATCTCGCCTTCGTTGACCAGAACTTTGGAGCCTATTGATAGGGAGACCCTACCAGGGGTAAAATGCCCCGGACAACAGGGATCCTTAGGGCACTCAAACTCAAAGAGGAGAAGAAGATTGAAAAACTTGTCATCACATTTTTTAGACTTCTGTGTCAAAAATGTTACATAAAGAGCAGACCAGCAGCTTGCATTCCAATCATTTACAATCCAACATCCCTCCCCAGCCAATGACTACACTCAATACTCACCTACCTAAACAAAGCCAGCCATCAAGTGGCACATTTCCACCGGCTCTACTCGCCTCGTCTCGCCTCGCCTCGGCACGGCACAACACGATTAGGTTGCATCTCCACTACAAGGGGTGCAGGGCAGGAGTTCAGTGTCTGGTGGGGTGGGGTGAGGTGAGGTGAGGTGGGGTCGGGGGGTAATGGGAGAGAGCAGGGAGGGAGTTGAGTGCCCTGACAGCCTGATGGAAGAAGTTGTCCCAAGATAATGCCAAGATAATTATACATAATGATACACTCTACTTAGTTTGGGCATGTCATTTTCGAGCAGGAAGTAATTGTCGTTACTTCTGAAAAATCTGGAGTCATTAAGAAAGTGTTTCCCTTCTCTGATTAATACTTGAACAGCAATAAAGGATGATCTTATGATCCATGACAGCACAGAGGGGTTTGTCCTGATATGAATGTGTTTCTGTAAAATATCTCTTACTCTTTACTTCACACAGTTTAGAAGACATTCCATTGACGACGTCGAAAAGGAAAAGTATAGTTATTCAGTCAATCACGGTTCTGATACTGTGAGGGCAGATTAGTTTCTTCTGTCTTCTCAGCTGCTCTTTAAATATACACCAGACATTGAATTAAATGAACATGTATATTGTGTATTGTTCTTTTATGCAATAGCTTTACATGAAATGGTTAGTTAGAGGTTTAAAACGTTTGATTGTATGAAGTACTGACACAGAAGAGACACATGAGAAAAAGCTTTTAGTCGCTGAACCAAAAGCTTATCAAATCAAATCTACATCTATGTGTTAAGAATGTGTTTGCCTCTGGGCCACATGGCGGAGTGGTGGCAACATTTTGCTTGTGTTCTCCACGCGCGTGTGTGTGTGTGTGTGTGTGTGTGCGGGTTTGCCGGCATGTTCTCAGTGCAGAGGACACACACTGTGCAGTTTGGCGCTGATGTTGTGTCAGTACCCAATATATCGACACTTCAAAAGGCCTGTACCACTGTTTCCCTTTTAGGATTATGTCCAAAGAAGAAATGTAAAATGAGCGGTTGTCAGTGCGCCTGCTGGAGGGAATGTGACTCAGAACATTGTATTTGGCCTTTTTTGATCTTATGTTTAAAATCAGCAAATATCCTGGCCTCATCACTTAGAGGCATTGCCAAGATTTAATTGTTTTTCTCACATCAGTATCCAAACCCTTTACAATGCTAACAGCTACCTGCACACCGACATGACAGCGTTAATCACTGTAATTAATACAGCTGAGATTAACACAGGATTAAAATTATTTAAGACTGTTGATGCAAGTTTGTTTACTTCTGGTGCGCTGACCTCTGACATGAAAGCAGTCAGTCAAATAGGAGAGACTGAGATAGCAGCAGAAGATGAAGAGAGGTGAGGGATTGTTGGGCAGAAGCTTTAAGAAGCTGAGTGATGGAATCCTCGATAAAACAAAACTTTTGTGCAATATGGCAACTACCTGGGTGTTACCTCACAATTTATTGACAATGATTGGAAGTTGTGATCCTTTGCCTCGACTATCGCACAAACAGATGTGTGACTAATCACTGAGACCAGCAACAGATCAGTTGTTGTTCCACACACAGTCGATAGTACTGAACATCTGCGTTTCTGTGTGTGGCGTTTCTGTCCCGCAGAAATACAGTAAGATGGATCTCACTCGTGTGGCAGAATTGTGCATTCTCGTGAAGTATTTAAGTTTATGTCAGAAAGTCGCAAGATTTGTCGCAAGTCGCTGTTTTTTAAAAAAAAAAAAAGTCAACAGTGGTCCGTAAAGTCGCTAAATATGCACACGGAAACAGCACAAAACGTTCAATTTGAAAACACTTTTACATATTAACACAATGACAAGTTAAAGTAAGTTAATTAAAAAATATTAGCAGCTGTGCAAAGTAGGGCTGTTTTCGAATTTCAGGAGTCGAATATTAAATAAAAATGAATGTTGTAATTACTTTTCAAATGTGTATTTTTTAATTTTTATATTCATAATACTTTGCTCTCGTATGACCCTCGCAGAACAATAATGTTTTCTGAATCACAACAATCTCCCATTCAGTCAGAAATGGCTGACTATGAAGCACCCACGGAGGTCACCACTCCTGACCATCTACAGAGCCTTTCCGGGCTTTCCATCAACAAACTGAGACATGACAAAAGATCAAGGAGGAAAAAGTAATCCAAGTGTCGCGAGTACTGGTTTATTAGCTCCAACATCTTCAGTTTCCGTGTCGAAAATGAATGTCAGCAGAGTTAGCTTTACAGCGGCTAAGAGTCCATTCACTTTGCTAATGAATGCTAACAAGCGTTTAACATTTTCTCCTGTGTGACGTCTGTCCCATTTTAAACCTAGTTATGACACTCTGCCATTTTACTGTTTAATTAAATAACATTTTAACCTTATTTATGAAAAGCTTTTTAACCATATTTAAGATGAGGAATGTTTTTTAAGCAGGTTACACAAGAAATGTGGAAGAAAATGATTTCATAGAACACACCGTCTTGAATCAAAAGCCGTAAACTGGGAAAAAGACTAGAAAAAAAAATCACTCAAAAGTTAAAAAAACCTTTATTCCTTTGGAAACTTTGTGAGTGTATCAGTGTGAGGTGCAGTGACATTGTGTGAGGGTGCTGGACGGCTCCGTGTGGATTTATACTCTCTCCATCCCGCCAACACAGTGCATTCATTTATATGACAACCCCCATGATCTTTCCAAGGTATTTGGTCCACAATTTCACTCCATGTGTGTTGAAAATATTGTAACTTTTGCAATGAATTTTATGCACTATATATGTGTACACACACACATATATATATATATATATATATATATATATATATATATATGTAAACATTTATTAAAAAGTCTAAATCTTTATATGTATATATAAAGATTCATAATCAGCTAAATTCATTTAAAATATAGTGTAAATATTAAAAAAATAATTCAAAAATGATTATAAGGAGAAACTGATAAGTGATACAACAGTGAATATAACACAGACCATTGAAGTCATCCACAGATAAACCACCATGGTTAGATTATTTAAAAAGTTAGCAGTGGTTAAAGTTCAACAAGAGTTAATAAAGAAGAAAAACACTGATGGTTGGAGTCTTTAAGTGCTGCTGAGGCTAAGGCTAATAATCACCTGTCACAGTACACATGTCAGGTTTGGATAGAAGAACACTGAGACACGACATGTGACCACAGCTCCATTTGATATTCCACAGTACATCCATTCATGAACACTTGGGGACATCATTCACATACAGTGTAAGTAAACTGTTTCTAATCTTTATTTAGGTTCTTCTTATTATTCTAAACAACACTACAGTGCATAGGTTATATACTCGCTCAGCGTTATGCTGTGGTGAACTATGGAGACTTGACATTTGGTTGAGGGAAGCACAACTATTCAGAATTCACTTTTTACACTGCAAGCAGATTTTTCACAGTTTGGATTTTGGATGCCAGGTCACTTCTTTAGAGGTCGAGCGTTACCTGCTGAACAAAACCTGAAAGTGTTTCTCATGCACTCAGAGTCGTCCGGGGCGTAATCAGTCTGAAAAGGAGACAGAGGGCCTGAGGCGGGTTGGCCAACTCATCCATCACCACACTCCCCTCAGAGATGATGCCAACTGTAGACGACGGGTTCAGCTGAGGATTTACTTCAACGCTCAACATTCTCAGTGGAGTTTTGTCAGTGACATGTGAGCAGATTAACAAAGAGGACCAACTCATGACATGCTGGACAGAAACTACAGCTTTATCATAGAAGTCTACCCACAACAATGACAACACAGCTCTTAAATTAACATATGCTGCCATATTTGATCTGTCTGTTGCAAAATTAAGAAAATAGCCAGTGTTAGAATGCAAAGAGTATTAAAAGCAAGCCTGAGTTTTCTGCCAAGCTACCGAGCCACTGTTTAGTTATTCAACAAATACTTGTAATGCACAGAAAATCTATTTAAACAAAGGTTTCCCCAACAAATGTAGTTTTCTTTTCTTTTCTTATTATATTATTTTACACAAGACAAGGCCGTGTTCAGTTCATGATTTAGATTGTGTCTCCTGTTAATCTGCACCCATTTTTATTGTCAGTTCTTTTCAGTTTATGTCGTGTCATAAATCAGTGGTGCAGTGTTTTAAGTTAAATGAGTTTCTTGGCCATGAAACGGAAGTCTGATTGGGGAACACTGACTGTCGATTAAATGTGAAAATGAGTAGCAGACAGTGGTGATTAATGGGCCTGTAATCAAATAATAACGACATAAATACTCAAATAATACCAGTTTTCTACAGAGCAGCTCTCGATGGAGGAGGTCAGTGATGATGATGATGATGATGATGATGATGATGGTGGTGGTGGTGGACAGCAGTCGACTGAGGACTGACATGTCTGCTGGTTCACTGGTCTGGAAGGTTTAATGTTTTAATGCCTTTAAGTGCAATTCCATCAACAATTGAGATCACATGAAACAAAAGGAAAGACGAGAGAAGATCGGAAGAAAGTAATGCTGACAAGAAAAAAGGAGAGTAAGTTCTCTACATTAGCTTTCATAGACTGACAGTAGATCTCTGTCTGATGTTACTCTGTCATCCTGGGTAAGAAGGCAAATGCATAATTAACAGAGGAAAGTCGTGACACCTAAAACTCTCTGCTGACGTTAACAGAGATTTAACCGACTACCACGACTCTGTTAAAGACAGAGTTACTGTAAAACATCCCCATCTGTTAAATGACAGTCAAATACTGGCAGCTACAGCATTTTAACTCATCACAAACAAATATATTATTGTGCACTGTGGTGCACAGAATATAAACTTTAAAGTATAATACAGTGAGCAATTCAGCTGCCACTCTACTGTTACTTAAATGTTCCTGCTGTAATCTCCATAAACTGTTCATTATGGTCTAAAGTATCAGTGTATATTTATATATGTATATATCCATTTTTTATGTATATATGTATATATATACTGATATGTATACATATGTGTGTATATATACTGTATATGTATATATTTGTAAATTAAAAATTGATAGCATAGAAAAGGCTCATTAAAGTCAATGTATTACACAAATGTGACAAACATGATGTCCTATGTATTCCCAATTCAGCACATGTGTGGAGCGACAGCCTGCACACGGTGTCTGCATTCATTCAGTCATTCATTCATTCATTCTCGACTGCTTCATCCTCCACATGGTGGGGTCGTGGGTTGAGTTGCAGCCACGTACAGAGACACTCACAGCAACTCAATACACAGACATAAAGAACACAACAACAAGACTTAGTACCTTATAACAACATGAACATTTGCTGCTGTCTTCTTCTTTATGGTGATGAATGTGAATCATTTCTAAAAACTGAATGATGGAAACGTTTTGCTCAAATTCTTAGATATGTTGCATGTTATTAACCCTCTAAAAACGCTATTTTCATTAAACTTTGTTTCACTAAAATAGGGGAGAAATTGTGCTTCCCAACCTCAGTTTCCCAGTAACTGTTAGCAAATATGGTGGAAACTGTTTACATTCTGGGAATGAGGGCCCGTCCTCCTGGGAGTGGCTCTAAGAGTTGCAGAGTTGCAGTTTCAAGTGTCACTGGTGGACACGTAACAAAGAAAATTTTAAGAGTTTCATAGCAAGTTTACAATGCAAACAAAGAAGGACCACGCCTACATAAACCTGATAACTCCTCAGTTATGGGTTACTTCTTAAGTATTTGACATTTACAGCAAAATGTAACAGTTAACTAATGTGATTGTGATGAGAAATGACAGTGATGAAGAGGAGGTCCAGATACACATGTCTGCCACAGGTGAAGACAATGATGAAGACAACATCTCAGTGGCACGTGTTAGTGAAGGTGAGGCGGAAGAGTCAGTGCAGTGAGAGCAGAGGAACAATCCAAACACAGGTCACACTGACACAGACGTCTTTGCGCCAAATACAGCTGATGAACACAACTGGGAACAGTGATTTCAAAATAAAAGAAGAGATCCACACGAACAGCAGAAGGTGTGCGCGTGACAAAAACTTATGACAATACAACTATGAGTAAATCAGGATTAAAAAAAAGTGGTACAAGCCAGTGACTGATAGTTGAGTAATCTAAGATTACAAAAATGATTTTATTCCAAATTACAAGAAAAAGAGAGGACTTCAGTTTCCACATTGAACAGTTTAGGCATAAAAACACCAAACTGGCCTCACTGATACTTTAATGGGACACATAAGGGCCATTTCAAAGAAAAGCAGAGGAGGATCTTAGTGATGTGTCTGTACCATAAAAGGGAAGAAAGGCCATTTAAATGTAGATGACTGTGTAAAATGTGCAGGTATGGCCACTGCATTTTAAACACACCTTTGTATTATTAAAATAAACTGCAGCATTTCATTTCTTATATGATCTGTTATAAAAAAAAAAAAAAAAATTACTGGTGTCATAATAGCTGATGATAAAGAATGAATTAGTATTTCAGCATCTCAGGTAAAATTTAAAGGGATCTCCAAAACTATTCATAATAGAGATCAATGACAGGAGAGAAGCTAATTCCTCTTCACTGAGTCTGAATCTGACTGCTCTCATATAATCTACACTGTAACACACACACATGTTTACATGAAACTCACAGCCATAAATCACACTGGGAATATTTAAGATAATATTTGACCTCTTTGTCAGACTATCAATGGACGACTAGATCAACTGCTGTTTATTCAGCACCGTGGACAGCACTGAAAATAAAAACTATCAAAATAAATAAATAAGCATGAATGATGGCTCCCTACAAACTGTGATGTTGTTATCACATGTCTACATATACATATATATGTATATGTATATACATATACATATATATATACATACATGTAGAAGTATATAATATATATTGTTTGTTGTTTAATTTAATTTTCCATAATAATGTTCAATGTTTAAAATCATGTTTTTTGTCAAACTGCAGAACATGAAATGGAAAGTATTTAAGCTCAGATCATCAAATTGAATGATGTTGTTTGTTGAGTCTGAGTTCTGCATATGTATGCAGCATAGAAAGTCTCTCTTTTCATTTAAGCACACACTTTAAAGGGGACATATTATACCCTTTTTCCCCAATTATAATAGTTCCCTGGTGTCCTAATGAACATGTCAGTGACATGCTTTGGTCAAAATACCATAAGGATGAAGCATCATAGCAGTTCAATAACCCTGCTAAACCCGCCCCTTTCGGAACGCTCGGTTTTCATGCATGGTCCCTTTATATACAAATGAGACACAGGCAAACACACACCCACTTCTTCCAGGGGGTTTCTGATTTGTCCTCTTTGCAGCGCTCACTCGCTCAGCTCCATTTCTCTCCCCCTCCCTCCACTAGTTCTCTGACAATATCAACATGGCAGCGTGTGCAGAAAACAGCGTGAGTGCCGTCACAGGAAGAGACGTCCTACATAAGGATCGAGCCGAACAGTGCCGAACTGTAAATCAGTTAAAAACACTTAGGGACAGCACCGCTGATCGCCAGCAGCGAGCTGCATAAACTGCCGCTGTATGTGACTGTATCAGACTGAGTCTGTGCTCCGGTCATGGAGGAAGTACTGAACAAATATTTTTAATTAGGACGTGTCAGAATGGTCAGTTATGAGCTCTATGTGACCTTTTCTTAAAAATGTGTGTTTGCTGACTTTATCCGGCACATTAGCTTCACATATAAAATCCTCTGAGGCTGGAAGTTTGTGTAAAACAAAGTTGATTTTGCATAATATGTCCCCTTTAAGTGACACATTTAATGATTTCCTCTCTTCTTCTCTCTCCTGTCTCCTCATCACTGTCTCTATCACATCTGAATCTCTGCATGTTTTGATTGGCTGTGTTTGCTGCAACAACAATAATAATAATAATAATAACAATAATAATAATAATAATAATTATTATTATTATTGTTACTACAACAAAAACTCACATTCCAGTTCGTTATTTCAAAGTATCAGATGCATCTGCTGATGTTTAGCGTCATGAGATCACGCTAACCTGAGGCTCCTAATGTAATGAATGGGACTTAATGTGCTGTTTTCTCTCGAGTAAATCTTAGTAACACTTTTACTTTCCCTTTGATTGTCTGTATGTGGTGAGGAGACTAAAGGCTCTTCTATTGAACTGCTGTCACCTGCTGAAGGATTCCTGGGATTCCCTCTCCTCCCTGAGGAAAACATGTTGAGGTGTTTGAGTTTGTTTGGAAAAGCTTTTACTCTCGATGGCTCTGATGTTTTCTCTCTCTACAGCTGCTGCTGTGTGTGTGTGTGTGTGTGCCTCACCTTCAGCTCAGATCAGACCTCTAATACTGAGCCACCTTCACCTTAAACACAGTGTCTAACTTCTTTACATGCTGCTTATTTATTAACAACACTTCACTGTGATCCAACAGAGGTAAGAAAATGAGAGAGACAAAGGATTTGTTCCTAAAAAGAAAACCAATGTGACCTCAGCTTTTTTTTTTTCCTGATGGAAAAAGCAGTTGTTTTTCGGTGTAACTGAATCATTAGAATGAGTGAATTAAAAAGACTTAGACTGACAGTCACTGGCCGTTTCTCAATATCCATACTTGTGCGTACTTGTGCGTACTTGCGTACTCCTGTACTTGTGAAAACGTCATCAGCCTCAGTCCAAGTGCTGTTCCAATTCTCAAGTAAGCGAACAGCGAGGACGGTTCTCAAACCCGGAAGTGTTCTCGCTCCGCCCATGTTTACCAAGTATGCATCGGAGGTGACTTAAGCGTACTTGGGATGGCCATGTATCCCAGAATACATTTCGGCGGAGCATAGCAGCAGATAATAGAAATATAAATCTGAAATAAATATTTTTCTGTGTCCCGGAGTTTTAACATCATTTGAGGCGGGAAATTAATCATTTAGAATTCAAATATGTGGTTTGTGTATGACGATATGACGTATTTATAGTTTGGCAGCAACGTTTGTCGGAGGTGATCAGCTCCACCTCTGTGGGCGCTCGGCGCTCACTGTGCCCGGCACAGAGCAGCGTTACCTCGGCCTGTCCTGATGAAATGATCCGCTGGCTCAGACGTCGCTGTCATTACATGCTCGGTGTGATCCATAGATTTGTTGTTGACGTGTTATTTTGATTTTAATGGAAACGTTTTGACCTGACAGTTTGAAAGTTTGTATATTATTTTTATTTTTTTTTATTTTAACTTTGAATGTTAGATTTATATTAGTCGCACGGTCATTGTATCTGTATTTAAATATAATATGTAAATATTAGATATGTAGGGTAGTATATATTTGTACACATATATTATATTTATATATGACATATATTTGTCATATATATATATACATACATATATATATATACTACTCTACAATGCTGTAATATATCTATTTTCCACATTATATTATTTATATTGTATATTTTAATAGAAATACATTAATAAATGAAGTTAAATATTTGAGAGAAATGTAAAAATAATAACAACATATATATGCATTTATTAAAAGTATTTCATATGTTCCCTTATCAACACCGTAGGTGGCAGTAATGAGGCTGCAGCACTTGGCGCCAGCCACCATTCAAACAGCAGAACAATACATACATACTTGCATACTTGAGTATTGAGAAACAACCACATACTTGTGTACTCCCGTACTTGGCAAGTATATACTCCCAGCGTACTTCTCAAGTATATACTTCCCAAGTAAGCAAGTACATACTTGCTTACTTGAGTATTGAGAAACGGCCACTGAATTCTACAAAGTTTTTTTAACTTATCGACAGTTTTTTTTACATACTTTATTAATCCCCTTGGGGAAATTATTCTCTGCTTTTTGACCCATCCTAGAATTAAGAGCAGTGGGCTGCCACACTGAGTAGCACCGGGGGTTGGGTACCTTGCTCAGGGGTACCCCAGCCCTTTCAACCTGGTGGGGACTTGAACCGGAGACCTTCCAGTTCCCCTGTGGCCAAGTGGATTCACTGATTCATTCACAGGACATTCACTGATTCATTCAGAGGACATTCAGGGAATCACTTAATGTTCAGTGAATCAATCAATTAATGTTCCATGAATGAACCACTTAATATTCCGTGAATGAATCATTTAATGTTCAGTGAATGAATCACTTAATGTTCAGTGAATGAATCACTTAATGTTCAGTGGATGAACCACTTAATTTTCAGTGAATGAATCACTTAATGTTCAGTGAATGAATCACTTAATGTTCCATGAATTAACCACTTAATGTTCAGTGAATGAATACCTTAATATTTAGTGAATGAACCACTTAATATTCCGTGGATGAACCACTTAATGTTCAGTGAATGAATCCCTTAATGTTCAGTGAATGAATCACTTAATGTTCAGTGAATGAATCACTTAATGTTCAGTGGATGAACCACTTAATGTTCAGTGAATGGATCCCTTAATGTTCAGTGAATGAATCACTTAATGTTCAGTGAATGAATCACTTAATATTCAGTGAATGAATCAATGTTCAGTGAATGAATCATTTTCATCGTCCGCTGCCTCACTCGAGTCACAACAGAGCTCAGCTCTACCGTGCTGAACTGAGACAATAGTTTCAGTAAGTGATTCAGTTCAATTAACGCTTCATATTCCTACCATGTTGATATCCAATCCACTGTATTAATAAAGCACATTTAAAAAGAGTTGACCAAAGTGTTCTACAGTGTTAATGAAATAAACAGGCGAGTGTTTAAAAGAGGTTTAAATGAGACAGTGCAGAGGAACTGCCTGATGTGTAACAGCCTGATCCTCTAATAACCAAGATCTCCTGATTGTACAGAGAGCACAGAGGCAAGAGGAGCAAGAGCATTTAGACATGTATACTCAAATAAAAGAATTTTAAACTCTCTTCTGTAAAGCACTGAGAGCCAGGGATCAAGCAGCATTCTGGACGAGCTGAATGCAAGAAAGTGAGGTCTGGCTCAGCCCGACATAAAGGGTGAAGTATATGAACTAAGAAGAACACATTAACACAACTGTTGTTTAATACTTAAACGTATTAAAGATTTACATTAATAAGTAAACATGAGACAAGAGGGTCTCTTGGACACATGACAAGTCAGACCATACGTTGTACAATAGGCATCCTGTATAGGACAAGAAGCTTGAGGGTCTGTCTTGGATATGGTTAGTTAGGAAATATAGATGTCTCTTGTTTGATTAAATGGTGATATTGTCCAAGGTAAAGATCATGGGACAGTATGGCATATCTGGACCCAACTTGTTTTCCAAGTTGTTGTATTATGGAAACAGGAGAAAGGCGGGTGTCGAAACATGTGATGCCTGCAAATAGGAGTGTTAGAGAATCTATATAGTGTTGGTTTTGCTTTTCTGAGGCAGAATTGTTCGGAGATTCGGCAGGAGCACATTCTCCCAAGCTGCTGTGGCAGCTTGGTTCTGACGCCTGACTTGTAACTAAATAAAATCCCTTTGTTCAGTACAAGTCCTGTGTCAGTGAGGTCTTTTTCTGCATCATCAACTCATCACCTATCGTTCAGAAGAAGAAGGAAGCCTGACAAAAACGACATTTTGGCGTCACGAACGGGGGGGTATTTTTGTTCCTGGTCAGCGACGCCAGCGGCCTCTTTCGGTGGACCCACTCTCGCTCCCAGCCGGCGTTTAAAGGTGAGTGTTTTTCTCACATTGGGAGCCGGTGAGGGTTTGTTGATTTGGCTGTTGGTTTGCGGTGGTCCTGTGGGCACGCTGTAAAGAATCATTTGTGTGGGGAAAGGCTGCGATGTGTTGATGGTGCAGAGGCCTCATCTAAATTTGTTTTTATTTATGGATATAAATAAAAAGGGGGGGAGTAAGGTCCCCTCTAAGAAGTGTTAACATAATAAAGGCCTAAACATGACATGTTAAGAGAATTCATAATAATGGATTAAACATGACATGATAAGAGAATGAAGAATTTACAAGATGTAAAGAAAGGACTTAGAAATCATGAATATAAAATTAGGCTAGTAGATCGGGACAAGTGATCAAACGATTAACAAAAACAGTGTTGAATATGCGGTGCCAGATTTCGAAAGGAACTGTAAGTCATGGTATTCATCGACGACTAGTAAGTTGAATCTAGTTTGAGCGTAAATTCGGTAGGGACAATCTAAACGGTAGGGAACACTAAACGGTAGGGAAAAGGAAAAAACCTGTGCACAGGTGTATTTAGAGGACAAAAGGAAAAGCCCATGCATGGGTTTATTTAACCAAAGAAGTGAAACTGCAGATAGTGATAAATAGCGTGGTCCGCATGATGTGTAGTATAGTGAGTAACGTGGGAGCCAGGCTAAATGGCCATGTGTGGGAAGAACAGTACCTGCATGTGTGAATTAGATGGCAGCGTGAAAATTAATTTTGTGAAACGGCTAGATAATCAATGAAAGGCTGGTTAGGTTAGAAAATTCGGTAGGGATAGTCTTAGTTATCGGATCCGACCAGCAGACAAATTTGGTAGGGACAAAGATGAATAAATGTTAGTTAATCCACCAGGTCAGGCAACAAAATTCGGTAGGCAAAGGCGGACACGCTGTAGCAATCATTAAAGCCATGACAGGTAACGAAATTCGGTAGGGAAACCGGTATATAAATGGATCGATCGTAGAGGACTGCGCGCAGAGGAAGAGAAGAAGAGAAAACGCTTTACAAAGATAAAAGAGAAAGTGTTAAAATTAAGATTAAAATCGAAATTCAAAAAAAAATTGAGATTGGGTAAAATTTAAAATTTGGACTAAGTGTTGTCTTGTGTTGATTTGTGTTGTTCTGTGATGCATTACTTTGTGTGCCATGGCTCTGTGTTGTTTTATGTGTGTGTGGACATAAGCTCGTCATCAGAGTTTGTGTGAGGAGGAAAAGCTATTTTTGACATGTGGTCATTGAAGCCAGAAAGGCTGCTGAGGGGGAGATGGTCATTTAAAAGTGACGAACAAATACTAACATTTTAGATTTGTTGGTTAAAGTGAATTAATTTTTAAGCTAAATTTGTCTTAGAGTACAGTTTGACTAGCAGACATTATACATTGAATATTTGGAAAAGAAAAAGACAGGGAGACATCTATAATCCAGATAAAGAATTGGGAAAATATATCAAGGATGATATTAATGATAAATGTGATAAAAGTAACAACAAAGGAGATAGCTTATTTAATTTAGGAAACTCTAAGAAGAAAAGATAATGCATTTATGATAAAAAGATAAACCATGTTTGGAGCATTATCTCATTTAAATGCCTGATTTGCTGTAGACAGCTGATATGTAAAGAAAAAGGGTGTGGTAGTTTGCATGAAATTGCATGAGACACATTAGGTGTGGATGACCCTTGAAGAAGTTGGAGAGACTTATATAAATAAAGGAAAATAAGTTAGTTAGTAAGTCAGAGCTTTTATTTTAGTTTAAGTTATTATATCGTGGGTTAGGTTATAACTAATGATATAATTGGATTAAGAAAAAGTGAACAGCAGGTTCTAAGAGTTGATTCATGGTGGTAAAAGAGCACAGTTGCTCTGGTGTGGAGAGCTGAATCTTTTACAGGCTAGATTCACACACACACGCATTGTCAAATTAGTCAGGAAAATTTAAGAAATAAGCGGGAACTAAAAGAATAGGTTTGATTAGTATGTTTTGAAATAAAATAAAAAATTCGATAGATAAATAAATGACTACAGGAAAGCAACAGTACTAATAAATGAACGCATTTATCAAAGTAAATAATGGTAACTGGGTGTTTTTTAACCAAAATTACCTATCAACACACAAATTATTAATAATTATTCAATTAGGCTAAACAAAAAGGTTCTGATCAAGAGGAGGAGGAGCCTGCTTTTCTGAAAAAAGCCAAGACAAGAGATTTTATTCTTTGAAAAGAGCAGGATTTCCTGTCACTGTGAAATCTTAATTTGTTCCTGTATATGGCTGTGTAATAATGCATGAGATAGTCAATGCGTTTATGTGAATTGTTGATGACGAAGTGTCCCTGATCAAGACACTAAGTCCTTGGCAACTCCCAAAAAATGGTTAGTTTGTTCTAAGTGGTTGTATGTTTTATTGGAGTGTGAATGCGCTTTTGGACTCTGTTATCGTCTGTGAGATGATGGGTACATGTATGTGAATGGTTTATTACATGAACGGTGAAATCTGCTCTAGAACACACCTCCCTGGAGCAAACAGAGGGGAAATACATGGGAAATCATGTATTTAAGCTGAATATGTTTCATTAGAAATGTTTTTTATCTCATAATAGGAGGAGAAGAGTGTGCTGTGTGGATGTGGTTGATGTGATGAGAACATTACTGAAGTGGTCATTAACTAACACATAAATCTGTAACATGTATATTCTAGTCACTATAGGGCTGAAATAATCTGGGTGATCAGTAATCATTTGTGTCTCCATAGACTTCTTTGAAAGTGTAATTGACTGTATGAAGCAACATTTTCACACATGAATTAGGTTCAGGAGATATCAGAGGTAATAAGGAGAGACATAGGACGCTGTGTTCTCTTCAGGGATCCCATGGCAGAGAAGAAATGGGGGACGCTCTGTTTCTTCTCAGGCCTTAAGTAAACACAATCACTGCCTAAATTGAATATCTCCTGAAAACATACAAACATGCATACATTTAATATAGGTATAGTGGACTGACCTACTAAAAACTGTGTAAACATAAGAGTCTGTTCTCTGTGTGTGTCTCTGTGTGTAATGTGAAGAGTGTTTGGAAGAGTATGTGTTTGTGCTGAAAGTTGTCCAGAATGTGTTGCCAATCAAACTCATCTATGTTACAACTGAACCTTGCCATCTGAATTTCAATGTTTGAATGAAAAAGTACAAAGTCAAATGTGCTAATCTGGAAATGGTGTTCTGCTTCAAGGTGTTTATGATGGTGTTGACATTTATTATTTTTATTTGCAAAGTTAAGATACATACAATGGTAATTTACACCTGATTGGAATAACATTGAAAGATAAATTAATAGTGTTTCACTGTTTACTGACTTAAGTTTTAGTGATGATGCAAATAGCAACTGGAAAATTAATGTAAAGTCACAATTTTTGTGATTTTGGGGCGTGGCCTGGAGCAGTGGTCTCCTCGCTGTCTGAGATAGAAATGAGACTGGAGAAGTCCGTGTGAAATAGGTGGAGCTATCTATGTTACCCTATCATCTTTTTCTCTGACATTCAGTCACCTCCCCCGGTTCCTCTGAGTAGGAGGAAACAGGATTAAAGCCACTGTATGTAGACTGCACACACACAATTCAAAAGTGGATAGTTACTAATAAGATTTGGCTAAAGAAATTTTAAATTTGGTAGATGAATTCAGATATTTAGGCTGTTTCTGAAGTTGATTGTATTTTGCTGTAGCATTAAAAGTGAAAAATATAATGAATAACTGTTCAAAGTAACAAATCTCAAGATTTATATATAAACAATATTGGAAAAATTGACAATGTATATGACATCAGACATTGGTGTGGGGAGTAAGCATCCTGACCTCATGAAAAGCATTCAAAAGATGTCAGTGAAATGGGGAAAACAGAGATACAGGATTAGAATGCCTGGTCAAAAAGAAGAATGTTTGATTTAAATGGGTATGGGAACATGACAGTCTGAATTAGAGATCAGCAAACATAGGCCAAAAGTAGAAAACGACAAAAGAAAAGATGACTAGAATTAGTAATAATAGGTTTCTTCAAGACAGAGGGCCAACAATACAGAAGTTATATGAGAATAGTGCTGGATGTACAAAATAAATAAATAAATAAATAAATAAATAAATAAAAACAAAACGGAGAAAATCAGAAGAGCTTGTTGAAGACTGCAGGGCTGTATCAATCACTTATAGGGTTCATCGACATTAATGGAGATTTGATTTAAAGACAGAGCTAAAATCACCTTAACTTACTGATTGTCCTACATGCTATTCTGAAATAATAGATTGCTTCAACTCTAGAAGTGACAGGTCACAATGTTTGATTCCAAATTTTTGCAGTGAGGCTAAAAAGCCAAACACAGAAATGCTAAATTGCTATACAGCACGGGATGACACTTTACAGAGAAAGGCTAGGTAGATAGATAAATTAGGAAACTGCAGGCCGACAAACAGGGAAAGCTGCAGCAAGAAATTACATTCAAAGCCAGGATATGATCTAAAATATAGACCCAACATGCACTCACCATATAGACTTTATTCTGGTCAATATCCTATTTTGATTAAAGGCACTGAGGGTCGTAATGTATAACACACTTGACCTTGGGAGGCTGACGTCCAGACTGCTAGACATTCATGAAGGGGCTAGTGAGTGAATGAGAACATATGAGGAGAAAACAGTGAAAGAAAAGCTTGGCACTTTGAGACTCCAGGTCTTGGAACAGCAGCAGTGGAGAATCTACTGCATTCCAAATTCCGAAATGGATGGTGAATCCCAAGGCAGATGAAACTAAATTCGACGCTTATCAACAGATGATGTGGAGAACATTACTGTGTGAATCTCCCTCTACAACAGACCCAGAGGCGTTGAAAAGTGAACATATCCTTGAGATGGAAATTGAGACCATGACAAGAAAGCTGGCACAGATACAGCTTTTGGTGTTGAAAAGACCATGACAAGAAGACACAAGTTCCATTGATGGACAGTGACGTTGACTAGGTCACTTACAGCGATGAACAATGACTTAAATGATGTTGCCACACCAGATGTGTGCTGTGGATGTGGTGAAACTGGACACATTGTGAGACATTGCATAAGTTCGCAAGCTGACTCTGATTGTGTGGAACGTGGTTGTGGAGCTCAGCCTGGTCAAGGTGAAGGTGTGAATTCAGTAAATTTAAATGGAGAATATTTTTACAAGGGGAGAACTTTTGAAAAAGTGACGATCAAGATGCCAAATTTGGCTTCTGCCTAAAGTTCCATTAATCAACTGGGAAGAATTATGTTGTGAACAAGCTTATGTTTATTATTAGACTATTAGACAATCAAATGTGAACATTTGTTGATTAAGGAAAGGGGTGAGTCAGCAATGAAGACTATAAACCAATGATAAAAGATTATTTGATCTCAAAAGAGCAATTGATTGAAGTGTTAACTCCCATTGTAGTAAGTATGTTGTTCCCCTGTGCGACACTATGTTTAAAGTAATAAGATGTTAGCAGATTGGAATTAAGTTCAATGTGACTTCTCATTGATTAATCTAGTTTAGGACTTGCAAAGTTATAGTATAACTGTGCGAGGGGGGAATAATGGAAATACATTTTTGCAACAGTTTTGGAACAATAAAATAAATTAAATGAAAGTTATAAGAATGAACTTGCATTTGAGATGATGAAAAAAAAATCAGATACATTTGTAATTGAAATTTGTGCATGGAAAAATGTAATACATTTGTAAGCTTTGTATGAAAAGTAGTCTAATATTCCACGAGAATCTCATTCCTAGATCGATTTAGTTATGAACACTGTAGGCTTTAGAATCAATAAAACAATACATAGTGATAGTGCTGAATCGTTTTGGTCATTTGAATATAGTACCATCTGACAACCTTGGAGCAGAAAAAGCTGATGAAAAATGTTGTTGATTTGAATTGAATATTGGATTTTAACTGAATATTATTCAAACTAAATTTAATCTCTGAGTTGGGGATTAGGTAAATTGGATGCTCTAAATTGACTATAGGTGTGAGTATGAGAGTGAGTGGTTGTTTGTCTATATGTAACCCAGCGATGGACTGACTGTCCATGGTGTACCTATCGCCTATGTCAGCTCAGATTGGGACAGCATCTCTGAGATCCTCACGTGGAGGATGGAGCAGTGAAAATGGATGGATTGTTTCTGAATCAGTATTTGTGTTGACATGTATTAAATCTCCTAAAGGTAACTAAGAAACGAAATGTGAAAGTATCTATCATATCATATTCAAAGTCAAGGTTTGGTTTAAGAGAAGTGATGCAATATTGACAACCAAGTTAAATGAAATGAGTACTAACACTACACTGAATTGAACGTATGTGGAGTCATTGCATGCTAATTCACACCAGAGTTAATGCTGCATGAAATGCTAACAGGTCGACCTATGCTAATATTGCTGCTGCATTGTTTTTAGCAAATAACCCACATTAGCTGACTGCCCTCCATAGTCTTGTCTGTAGGTCTGTTTTCTTTCAGAAAAGATGGTGGCTTCCTTGCTCGAGACAAGGAAGTTGAGTGACTCAAGCTGTCTGTGAACCCATGCGCCAGAAGGGGGTTCAAAGAGAAGTGGAGATGAGCCAGTGAAAGAAGAATCCTGTACTGTGATGAGACCAACATCATCAGCAATCCAGGCTAAAGAAGCATACCGTGGCGTCAATTGAACAAACTGGTTGGAATGTTCTTTCAGGGAACATCTTCAAGTACAAGGGAGCAACAGCTCAAAACAGCAGCAAAGGAAAGGATGGACTGTGGACCATGAAGAGGACAATAACGGGATACACTAATTCAATATGGACATTGCATTGTATTACATTGTATTAGGAGGCAACACTACTGAAGTTTGAAGTTCAAATAACACATGGAATGATATGATTGTGAATGGTTTACATACAGAAACCTGAATTTTGTGTTTGTGATATAATCTCTGACATTGATATAGATGTTTGAAATCTTTTTGTTGTACATCAATATTACTGTTTGATAACATCGATAGAGAAAATGTGAATTATCTGACCAATTGGCAAAGGGTCATAAAATTAGATGGTAATTGTTAAAATTTTAATGGAGACTTCTTGTCCCAATTGGCTCAAGGATGGGAGTTTCTCCAATTTTATTCTAGAAAAGGTTTCCTAGTCTTTTTCCCACCTTTTAGGAGGGGTGGTTTTTCTGATTGGGAGATAACAGCTGATCCTAGGTTCCCTTACACCTACACTTAAAGAGTATTTGTCTTAAAGAAGTGTGGCTGGAAGGAGATCGACGGATGTGGCTAAGTGTAGCCGAATTTGATTTAAGTAAGATAGATGATTAGTTTACCTAGTCTAAAATAGTTAAAATAATGTGCGAATAGGACATCAAATAGAAAATTACTCAATTAGCTGATCCTAAAATTGAAGTTTCAAACTGTTCCTCAAGTTAGATAAAAGACTGAATGAAGCGTTATTATGTTGAAGCAACTAAGCAACATAGTTGTGTTAATTATTCTGCATTTTCGAGACTTTACGGAGTCTCGAAGGGGGGAATGAAGTATATGAACTAAGAAGAACACATTAACACAACTAATGTTTAATACTTAAACGTATTAAAGATTTACATTAATAAGTAAACATGAGACAAGAGGATCTCTTGGACACATGACAAGTCAGACCATACGTTGTACAATAGGCATCCTGTATAGGACAAGTAGCTTGAGGGTCTGTCTTGGATATGGTTAGTTAGGAAATATAGATGTCTCTTGTTTGATTAAATGGTGATATTGTCCAAGGTAAAGATCATGGGACAGTATGGCATATCTGGACCCAACTTGTTTTCCAAGTTGTTGTATTATGGAAACAGGAGAAAGGCGGGTGTCGAAACATGTGATGCCTGCAAATAGGAGTGTTAGAGAATCTATATAGTGTTGGTTTTGCTTTTCTGAGGCAGAATTGTTCGGAGATTCGGCAGGAGCACATTCTCCCAAGCTGCTGTGGCAGCTTGGTTCTGACGCCTGACTTGTAACTAAATAAAATCCCTTTGTTCAGTACAAGTCCTGTGTCAGTGAGGTCTTTTTCTGCATCATCAACTCATCACCTATCGTTCAGAAGAAGAAGGAAGCCTGACAAAAACGACAAGGGGATTAAAGCAGTTACCACAGAGGATCTGACAGAAGGAGCCAAGGTTAATAAATCTGTGTCAGGACAGAACAACATAACTTCTGTATTGTTTGTAATACAAAGAATGGATGATTTTGGTTTGTATTCAGAATAAATTCAACAAAAGGAAATAATAACACTAATAATAAGAGAAATATTGTGACTGTGGATCAGTGGTTTCCTCGTCTTCCTCCTCACTGCTCGGTCGGTGGTGTGTGGGTGTCAGCAGTCATCCCATCACGCCCCGCCGCGCTGGTATTTTCAGATTTCAGGTTTTGCAGCAGTCTGTAGAATGTCAGAGGATTAATATAGAAGAGTAGATCGATGCTGTGCTATGCATCCTAATCACTGGCCAAGCCTGCTGGCAAGAGTACTTACAGTTCTGAAGCCCACGCCACATTAAAGAGCCACAGTTGGAATCATTGCATTTGCAGCTCCACGTTTGGAGCCTTGTCCACTGCAGAGAGGACACGTTCCTAAATAAATTCTCACAATTTAAACACCAAGGTGATAATTATACTGTAACTGTGCCAAGGTTTCTTACTCTGTTAATGACCCACATTCTACAAACCATCAAAACGACTTCATATTTGTAAGTACACCTCCATATCTCACATATAAGTGAGATAGGACCATGCTATGGCCACTTCAACAAAAAATGAAAGAAAATCCAAAAATACTAGTTTTCTTTCCTTCATGTTCATTGTCAGTTATCTGCTGCAACACACACACACGCACACACACGCACTCACACACCCACCCACAAACACGCACACACACACACACCTGTGATAAACCAGCAAACAGAAAAGGTTTGTTGCTTTTGGTCGGATCTGATTTTAGACTCTTGTGTGATTTGGACTTTTTTGTATTTTTGTATGTTTGTATTTTTTATGTTTGTATTTTTATATACGTTTGAACGTTTGTATTTTTATATGGTTGAACGTTTATATTTTTGTATGTTTTGTATTTTTGTATGTTTGAACGTTTGCATGTCTGTATGTTTGTATTTTTTGTATATTTTTGTATGTTTGTATTTTGCAGGTTTGTATTTTGTATGTTTGTATTTTTGTATGTTTGAACGTTTGTATTTTTGTATGTTTGTATTTATTAATATTTTTTTTACTTGTGTGTCCGGTTTGTTTTTCCTTATCCTGTCTTTGTCCGGTTTGTTTTTCCTTATCCTGTCTTTGTCAGGTTTGTTTTTCCTCGTCCTGTCGTTGTCCGGTTTGTTTTTCCTCTTCCCATCTTTGTCTGGTTTACAGCTGAATGACCAGCTCAGCTCACTTGTTAAATGCCTCTTTAGTTTCCATGTTTTTCCGTCATTTATTCCTTCAGTTTTTCCTCTTGTTTACAAAGACTGCAAACCTGTTCTTTGTGCATGGACCTTCATTACAAAGACTTTTACACATTTATCTTTCAATTACAAACACATATTCACAGCCGGTTGGATCCTGAAATACTAAGAATCTTTTAACCTGAGGTGAGAAGAGGGGAAGGATGAAAGGAAAGGAAATTGAGACTTATTTTAAAAACATGTTTCATCACATACTCGAGGAGAATCTTTTCTTTCATCTCAAACAAAGAAAGATTTAAAAATAGTGGCAAATCACACACGACAGAAACATGTCATGTTCAGGTAAATTTAGATGGTCTTTTTTGTACAAATACTGTGTTTCTGTATTTTCAGATGTTTTCCCTGTGTTTACATCACACCCACAGTCTCACACTTTACTTAAGTGGCAACCAAGTAAAAGCTAATTACACCAGAAGTGGAAGTGGTGCGTGTCCACGCTGAGCCGACCGACACACAGACGACACTCTGACGCCGGATCACAGACACAAGCGCTCTGCAACCAGTGTGACAGACACTTGTTTATATTTAAATGTCATGCACTGCAGTTTTAACCCTGTGACATGGTTCATTTTTTTAAGGAGAGAATGTTGGTCTGTGAGGGAAGAACATGATCTTTTGTGTCAGCAGTCAGAACCAGGAGGTGGTTTCTTAGCAACCTTCATTTTCTAAAAGTGCTTAAAACTCTTTTGCATTGATTACATCTAAAAACATGTCAATAACTATTTTAGGAGACCACAGGCTTTTCCTTTTGTCCCACAGCTGTCAGGATGTTTTAGATAGAGACCACATATCAGACATGTTACTGCAGTATTTTGAAAACATTTACCTGGATCTCCAGTCTATAATGTTGCAGCTTTTCTCTTCCTTTAAATTTGTGGTGAAACCTGGTTTTAAATGAAGAGCAATAATTAATGAACTAGTAAAAACTACTACAATAGTAATGATAATAATGATAATATTTGTGATAAGATAATAATTTCCCCATCATAGGGGAGACCGGGGATGGTTGAAACAATGGGATAGTTGTAACAACATCACTTTCACCAATAAGGGATAACATAAGAGTCATGTGATCAATATCATGTATAACCACTCCCTCCCTGATCTTGCATGTGAATTTGCATGGCTGTGAGAAGAAGTGTGCAGATTTTACAGCCAAAACATACATTTTCAGGTAAGAAAGTAATTTTTTGGACCAAGTCTATATTTTGATTCGTACTGATACTGTTGATGTTTGAATTAGGTAACTTGTATCAGGTAAGAGAGTAGGTTCTTACGTCAAATGTGAGTCATTTCATCTATGCTAATTTCAAACGACCATGCAGATACAGCTAGCTGAACATTGGCTGACAGAGGTGGGGATGGTTGTAACACCATATAAGAAAATGTCACAACCATACCTGTAATCACAAACATATTTTCTCTACTCCTTTTCTTCAGTATGCCAAGACATTGGGTTAGGAAAACGGATCGGGGGGTTTCTGCACATGTACTTAAAGTTGCATCAGATGAAGTGAGGCAGGTAAAAACAGTGAGGTCAGTTGCCAGACTACTCCATCCATGCCATGTGACACTGAGCACATACTGCAATAAACTGCTATCACAGCAGTCAAAAAGTCTTCGAGGAAGTGTTGACTGGTTACTTGATTGAGGCAGCAGACTTGTACTATGGACTCAATCCACATGAGGTAGGCCTACTGAGCATTTGCAGATTAGTGTGGCCTAAATAGGAATTAGTATGCATCAGTTCTTTATGTATGTATTTAAGTACCATAGGGTACAACTAACTGACTAACTAACCGTACAAATGTGGAGGCATTTTTCATGAAGCTTGTGGATGTTATTGAGAGGTATAGCTTTGATGGATGCGACATATAAAAATGGTAAAAGCCATCAGTGATGAGTTGTTTTTGTTCTTAGTGAAGCACAGGTAGATGCTTTAGTGTTGGCACATGCACAATAAAGTTATATCAATCTATATTCTGTGGTGTAGTCTCAGTTTTTAGTCCTTCAATCTTACTGTTACAATTTACCCCCAGGTTGTGTTACAACATACCCTGGTAGTGGGGTAGGTGGTAACAATGGCACTCCTTGCATTTGACATCAAATAATGAATTCTGTGATATAGTTGGAGAAACATTGCTATTTGTAGTAGACAAATGAGGGTACTTTGTGCCAAAATCTGAGTGCCCTACCACAAACATTCTGCAAGTTACAGGAGCTGAGACAAAAAGTGTTACAACCATCCCCGGTCTCCCCTACTCAGCTGGACTTGGTGTTTAGTAATTATTGAATGTAACTCAGACTGCTTGTGTTTACTTTTGACTATTTACATCCCTGAATTCACCATGTACATCCACGTTGCTTGTTGCTTCTGTTTGGGTGAGCATATTTATTTCCTCCTCTTTATTTTTTTTCCCTCTTCTTTCTTCTTTCTTCCTCTTGAATAATAATAGACATCGATCGATACTGCTATCAATGCACTCCACTCAAATGAGTACAAATATATGTATTTCTATAATCCCCACTGTTCTATATTCTGCTTGTGTGCTTGTAGTCCACTTATCTTATTCCCATGCTGCACCTTACCCCGTTTTGCTGCTGCAATGATCCAATTTCCCCGCAGGGATCAATAAAGTTTCATCTCTCTTATCCAGGTATCAAGAGGTTTCAGTTATCATGGCGACTGTCTCACAGTGAAGGACACGAGTTCTCTAAAGGGAACAGTAATATCTGTTCGATCACCTCGTGTGGGAAGGACAAATGACATGCTAAGTCGTTCCCTAAACTGTTCCATCGCAATGATATGCCAAAGTCTTATCATTCCCTGCTTTCAGGAGATTAGTACTTTTAACTCAGTGAGACAATGGTGCAGTGTTTCACGTGAACATGCTGTACAGTGAGGCTGCGCTTGGTTCAGGACACAGAGTACTTCAGGGTTTAGCTCATCTCTCCTTTTATCTAAAGCCTCTTTCACACAAAAATGACATGCTGAGAAATAAGGAGCATAACATCTTTCCTAACACGAGTGGCTGTTTCACCCTGTTTCACGTGCACATGGACTGTGATGTCACAAACCTGTTGGAAACAAACTGAATAAAAAGGGAAGAGAAGATGGAGCTCAGTGTCGGTGCCGCGTGCGTTCACGGTCAGAAAATGCTTGACGGCGTTTTACTAGAAATGACACACATACGTTTGCATGGCTGCCAATAATAAAGCCGACAAAGCAGAAGTGAGCGCGTTCACCCAGCACTCACTTTCCCACCGACGCCTAGTGAAGCTGAAGCTGATAAAAAACCTGCATGCATTCACTTGACCCAGGAATATATGCAGAGGAAACTCTGCCCCAAAACCCAGTTAAAGCCTGGTTTAAATGGGTTTTTGACCAATGGGAATGTGTTATTACAGAATCCATCCTGTCCAAAGAGCTCATAGAACCTGATTAAACATGTTCCTTCTGTGTCAGACGGTGTAAAGTGATACAGTCGATGGACGGCTAACACGAGCTGAGCCTTTTTCTCTCATTAGATGAATTTGTAGCTGTGCATTCAGGGGAAACATCTGAGCTTCACTGTCTCCTCATGCCCAGTCAAAGGCTACAGATGTCCTTTTAAAAAGTAACCCTGGGCGAGCATATAGAAAGTGAAGAAGTGTAATTGGTCTGCACTTACACTAACTTTTATTCTGTCAGATCAGGATCCTGGTAACATGCAAACAGTGACACACTGCAGGAAGAGTTGCAATATTCAAAAATGAAACAAAGCAAACTTCCTCCTGTCACTGGTGCCACGTGGAAACAATGAGGACACACTCACTGAGGACGACACAGTTAAAGCACAACAAGCTTTCCCTGTAGCTGAACGTGTTTTTTTATTTATGATGTCTATAATTGTTATAATTCATCAACCATATAAGGTGTATGACTTATCATGTTTAGTATAACTTATAACTTGTGACAAACAAGGTACGCTAAAGGATTCTCTAAACACACAACAGCTCAAAACCGGGGGTTTACACTCTCTTTTTTCTTGACTTCAGATTACGACGTTTTGTTGACCTGTTTGTGTCCTTCATCTCACCCACTGTCAGCTGGGATTAGCTGCAGCTAACAACACACACACACACACACACACACACACACACAGAGCATAAAGTGCAGATAAAGACTGAATGAACTATAAAATAAAAACCTGTGGTTATTTACCTTGTACATCCAAAGTATCCATGTACATTAACAGTAAGTATTTAATTATTTCACTTTGATTCCCTTAAATGTATGATAATGGTGATAGGACTTACTTGACCTGACTCTCCCTCTGCATCGTCCCTGTGCTGCCTCACAGCACAGGTGGATAATAATGTGACTGTGTTTGGTTTAAGAAGAAAGTGCAGGACTGTGTCTCTGCACGCCGCTCCTGTCCTGTCACATTACTGTGTTAACGACTGAGTCAAGCTTCAAACTGCAGATTTGCACAAATATGAAACAGGATTTTGGGGGTTATTCTCAGTTGTGAGGAATGTTTTTTTTTGCTTTTATTTTCACCCTGGAGGCAGGGATGCAGAAATAGAGCGTAGATGAATATACGACAGTGGACAACCGGGGGGGAGCAGTGATAAATGAGCTGACAAATGTTGTTTGTGTAAGATCATGATAGCCATGAGAGAGCTATAATCCACACTCGTGAGCTGAGCCAGAGGGCCACATGTGCTGGGAAGAAAGCAGTCAGAAAACAGAGGTGTGTGAGTGTGTGAGAGACTATGAAAGATGGGAAGAGAGAGAAAGCTGGCCACTGAGTCAGGGACAGCTAATCCATATCATCAGAGAGCTGGCTAACAGACTCCATGTTGAAACACACATCATCATATTCATGTCCAAACAAAGACGAAGTATCATCAGTTTACCTCCACACAGTTTGTACACAGACTTCAGCGGGAGGTGCACATATTGCTCACAGGTTCCACAGCCTTGTTCATTCATGTGAAGGATCTGCATCATGTTTTTCATTACTGGCCTCAGCTGGAGAGCCAGAGCTGTTGTCACATTGTATTGATGATAATAAGAGTATCATGGTGCTGTACGTATGTGAGGACACAGGCTACGCATGTTCCTCAGTTCACCCACACTGCAGCATCTGCCTGGGCCTATTTCACTTTGCTTCCTGCTCATTTGAAGACAAACTGTTGAACACACACTGTGGAACACAAACTGTTGAACACACACTGTGGAACACACATCGTAGAACACTGTGGAACACACATCGTAGAACACTGTGGAACACACACACTGTGGAACACAAACTGTTGAACACACACTGTGGAACACACACTATAGAATACACACTGTGGAACACACACTGTAGAACACACACCATGGAACACAAACTGTTGAACACACACCCTGGAACACACACCGTGGAACACACACTGTGGAACACAAACTGTTGAACACACACCATGGAACACAACCTGTGGGACACTGTACTGTGGAACACACACACTGTGGAACACACACTGTGGAACACACACCATAGAACACACACCATGGAACACACACTGTGGAACACACACCATGGAACACACACCGGGGAACACACCATGGAACACAAACTGTTGAACACACACTGTGGAACACAAACTGTTGAATACACACTGTGGAACACACATTGTAGAACACTGTGGAACACACACACTGTGGAACAGATATAAGTTATGTCAGGTTCTGTGAGTATCAGATATAGGTTCTTTCAGATTTATTGCTTGATCTCTGTGAGTTTCACCGTAAACTCTTAAAGTATGAAATCAGCAGTGGTTGCTATGATCAAACTGAATCACATGACATACAGATGTTGGAGCACGGTTGCAGGTGATGTCAGTCAACATTAAAATCTTCTTTGTCAGTAACTGGAAGACTACAAGAGTTGTATATTATGGTCTGTTGGTGTGTTATAAAGCATACTCTAAATGAATATGTGAATGGTTTGTTGCTGGGCCTGTGATTTCCTCCCTCTCACCTACTGTTAGCTGTGATTCATGCTCTCACAGTGACTATGTAACGATGTAATCTGCTACACTGTCATTTTAAATTCCCTGGGTTCACTGATTGGCTTATTATCAATGGGTCGTGCCAGAACCTGATTTCTGGAAAAACAAGGTTGATTTTACGTGGTTGTGTCAAACAGAGCTCTTTGTTAAAGGTCAGCTGGAGACACCGCTTAAACCCATAAAGTTAATTAGCTGTTAATTAGCTAAGTAGAATTGATAGAATTGACAAGCAGCAGCCATTTCAGCCAGCAAACATCGATGGACTTTGGCTGCTTGAACAAAAAGCCCTCACACTTCTAATCAACCACATCATCGTGGCTCAGGCCTGATTCCACACTGGCTGCCTGTCGCTCTGTCACGGATTCATCTTCCTGACAGTGTTGACCTCCTGGGCATGTCTGTGATTGTTGTGACCGAAAATGCCTGATTTTACGGCAGCTATTTTAAAACGACAGGCCTATCCTGTGTGAGCAATATCAGTCAAACTGAGTTCAATGCTTATTAGAAAATACAGTTTCCTGTCGAGAATGAGAGTGTCTGCAGCTCTCTGTGGACAGGACATTTATATAATGCTTTTCTAGTCTTCATGACACTCTTCACACTATAGTTTTACCATTCACCCTTTCACCCATTCACCCACACGTTCATACAGCACATGTATGTGCAGCACACGTCGGATTAAGTGTCTTTGCCCACAGACATGTCGGCATGTAGACCGGTGGAGGCGGAACCTTCGAGTTGAAAGACGACTCGCTCCACCGCTGAGCCACCGCCGCCCCCAGCAGCAGCTGAACACAACGGATTCATCCCAGTGTCAACTGTAATTTCCAGTCCCATGACCCACTTCTTGGTCCCCGCCCACCGTTTGAGAGCCTGATAAATGATGAATGACGAAACAGCCTCTGTCACAGCGGTTTACCCTGCACTGAACCACAGTCATTGTGTTTAAGTTGTGGTAATTAGGCAAAAATGCAGGGTTGCCCAAAAGTCACGCTAATTGGTTGAATTTGCATTAATCCCTGGTGGGACTGTCTATAACTGGGATTAAATGGCCCAGTCCCATTTCTCATTCTTGCTGTCTCTAAACTGTGGTGACCCTGGTATAGAACTAACTATCCTACATCATCAAAACCTGGGAACCCTTCACTTCGGTGTGGATGCTCAGTATGGAGGGGCGGGGCTACGTGGGGTAAAATGTGGCATCTGGAAAAGTGAGCGCCTCCTTCTGTTAAATACTTTATTTGATGTCTGTGGATATTTATAAACTCAGTGAGAGATTGTGTTTTGGGCAATAAGCAAAGAGAAAGACGCATCACCCTGATCTTAATAAGGTTTCCTTCCAATTACACAAGGAGCAAATCTTCATGGAAATGACTCATTTTGCCATTTGCTCCAAGACACTGAAATGTGTTAAATGGTGGAGAAGCAGAGACAGAGTCTTTATTGCAGAAATGGCTTAAGGCACACACACACACACACACACACACACACAGAATGAAGAGTGTGTGTTTTCTCCTCTTGAGCCTTATCTACTTTGTCAGCTGAAACGATTTTAGCAGTTCAACCTATCAGCCGCCTCTTTTTAATATTAAATTGCAAATTGTTGATAATCCCAAATCCTTTGATCAAAGTTGTGGTTTCATAACACTGATAGATATTCTGCTCTTGTGGACAGGCTTGTCAGACACATGGCAGAGAGCACACAGAGATGCTTAGCAGCAAGTGCACACTGGTTCTGAAGAGGAGGGAGCTTCTTATTTAGTTAGTCATGGCTGTGGTTTGTGGCTGAACTGCCATCATTTGATCAGCCTTGGAAGAAAAACAACAACTTGTGTCTGATTCGATTCACAGCAGGAGCTTTGAACAAATGTCTCCTTCAGCCCAAATGTCACATTCTCCTCTTTTCTATATACAAACCACTTCATTATATTGGTGAATAGAGTTCCCATATTCAAATGGGAACTCTTTAACAGAACACTTCTACTTTCTACTTCTACTATTTATGCTGCACAATCTTAGATGCCCTCATATTATATATAATTTTACCTAACCTTGACCTTCGTGTATCATATTGTGACCGGTATATGTAATTAGAGTCTGCTCAGCAATGCAAACCAAAGCATCTTCTTATTTTTCCTCTTCCTCTAAAATTCCGTGCAAACCGTCGCATTAAAAAAAAAAACCCACACATCCGTTATCAAACACAAGTGGTTTGACCAGGAATGGTGTGCTACGTCTTTTCTAAGAGCTTCGAGTAACCATGGTGACAGAATTTGCACAGGAATGAGCGGAGAAGGGTCAGTCATGAATGATGTCACTCACACTCGAGCTGAGGTCCATCAAAATAATCACAAAAATCTCTAAAGAAAAGAGACAATCTTTACATAAAAACAGTCTAATGCTGTGTGTTTCGGACTTCAGGGAGTTTTACAATTCAGCTCTTTAAAGCAGAGTTTTCTGTAAGGTAGAATAACATGAGTTTAAATACACATTTTCAAATAAGGAGAATTGTTACAATGGTAAAAACACTCCATCTCACTGTGGTCCAGTTTTGGATTTTTTAAAGGATATGTCATTACCTCTGTAAATAGGAAGCAGCAGCTCAGCTGTGTAACCTGCTACAGTGCACAGAAAAACATGAAACGGTTATGTGACCATGCAAAGTGTCGCAGTGTGACCTTTAGACAAAGCCAGAGAAAGTGTTTAACCGTTTGAAGCTAAACTTAGTGCAAACAAGTGTAAAATATTCCTTCAAGCACTTTATTTTATCTGATGATATGATAAATATGAACTTAACTGCCCGATAGTTACCGTTAGATATTGATAGAATAAAATGGTCAGCACAAATAACAAATAACATTAGGCTCAATATCAATTGTTATCTACACAATAAAATAAAATGACACTGGCATGAAGCCTAATCAAGTACCTTCCTCTTGTCACACCGCGGTGAGACCTGTCCTGTCCTTGTATTGTGACTTCCTGTGTTTTATTTTGAAAGAGTAACTCTCCTCTCATTTCCGGCCACTTCCTTCCTCCATGTGTCACCAGTCTGATCATGTCTTGATTGCCCGATGGTTTCCCGATGTGGCCCCGCCCTCATGTGTCATCATTCATGTCACGCCCACGTCACAGCCTTGTGTTACGCTCCTCCCTTGGTTCTGATTTTGTGTTCCTCGTTTCAAGTGAGTTTTTTGTTGATAAGTTTTGTTACGTAGAACTTAAACTCCTTGAGAGTGATTTTGTGTTTATCGTAGCGTTGTTTCATGGCCTGATTATTTTGTTTATTTGACAATAAAGTTTGTTTATCAAGTCCTTCCTCTAAATCTAGACTGACTCACAATATGTTATACATGTGTATACATGTGTAAAATACGTTGTCAGTTCATTGATTTGCCTGTATTTTTAAATGTGTGTTAAAAGGTGTTATTTTATATTTCACCGTTGGAAAGATGAATGTCTATTAAAACTGACTCATCTATGTAATAGAACTGTGTAATAATATTTGAAGTCAGTGTCTTCTTGGCCAAGAAAGGCAGAAAAATGTAATTTTGGCAACTCCCAGCATGCACTGCGCTCGCTGCCCCAAGCTTTGAAGCAGCGCTAGTTGTGTAAACACACAAATCCCTGTGAGGAATTAAATATGTAAAAAATATAAAAACACAAAAACAAAATACTGGGTGCTGAAATGCAGGTCTTTGCAGCCATATCAGTTTGAAAACTATCGATTATTGTCATTCTTTACTCTGCAGAGCAAAAGCCGGTTAGCATAACTGTTAGCAAAGATGGTGAGTCTAAAAAGTGCAGCACTGACGTTTGTCAGAATGCTCTTTGTCCACTGTAACGATCAACCACCACTGACAGACAATACACTGACAATTTAACACTGAAACGGGTTCAGATGAATACAGAGAGACGTAGAGGAAGGAAGGAGGAAAACGACGACGTGACATTCTCTCTCTGTTTGACAGTGTTACCAATTACTGTCAATGAAAAGTAACTAAAGTCTTGTCTTTAGAGATTTAACACACGGGTGAAAAAGTGTTGAATCTGTGACTGTCTATGTGCACTGTGCGTGTGTGTGTGTGCATGTGTGTGCGTGAATAAAGTTGAATAAATGTTTGGATTTTGAATTGTAATTTTGTGTGTAATGTGAGGGCCCTCCTGCTCCTACAGGTCTTTGATGGTCTTGTCCTACAACAACAACTGCCATGAGACTCAACTGTATGTATGTTATGTAGTTACTGTATGTACTTGCTGTATGTACTTACTGTATGTACTTGCTGTTTGTACTTGCTGTATGTGAGCACCATGATGGTTGTTTCTTTGGAAAAATTACTATACTACTAATAATTTTACTATAAAATTAAAATAATATTAATCCCCAACAGTGAAATGTACAGCGTTTGGGGGTTCATATTAGTGAAGCTAAAGTTTGAACTGATTATTGTAGTTGGTATAAAAACAAACAGTGTGATGGCTCTCCTGTCTGACATTGGTCTTGCAGGTGTGTGTTGTGATTAAGATCTGTCACACTCTTCACTCTTTCTCCGATCGTTTGACCGACAACAACCATGTTAACTTTATTTCTCACAGGCCTTTTGGTGAGTTATTTGTTTGGCATGTATGGGCTGGAATATGTGCCACCCGAAACTGAATTTGAATCATTTATATTTGAATTTGTATTGTTTCATTTGAATTATTGTATTGAAAAAAGTTCAAATTAAGATCTCAAAATTCAATTTCAATTTACTATAACATTGTGTATAACATTCAGTCACTATAAGGAAGAGCAATCGAACGCAGTTGCCACCATGGATGTATTATAATGCATCCATGGTGGCAACAAATGACCACTATGTTATGTGTTAGGTGCTGGTGGCACATAATTCACCCTCATGACAATACAGATATAAATAAATAAAATATCATCTCATATCAAAAAGTCTGATCTTTAATCAGCACAGTTTTTACCTCCTGTAACATTCATGCGTTAACATTAACCTTTAATCTGATCCGTTAGCTTTATTGTGAGTGTGTCCTCAGCTGATACACGTGGCAACTTAATGAGGAGCGGAGGTGTTTAGCAGCAGCAGTGGCTGGGCACAGGAAGGAGCACATGCCTGTCCTGCATTATCCTCAAGTTCCTGCATGTTTGTCAGCCAAGTCCAAAACAGTACAGTGCGATCAATGCCCCAGTGTCGACCCCGACCAGCACACATTGTGATTTGTTAAATCTTTTCTGATTAGAGTTATGGATTTGAAATTGGCCATTACATGTATGGAAACAAACTGCTGACAGTTTGATTTGGATAAAAGACTCATTCAAATAAAATACAAAGCTGTACTTGCTGTGAATGATTTCCAGCAACTAAACTATTGAATTCACATCACCGCTTTCACTGCGTCTGCACATGACCACTGTGCTCATGTGCATGCAATAACTGATGCAGGGAACTGTTCATCATTGTATTTACTCCACATCCTTTTTGCTCTGGCTCTCATTAACATACACACCAGAGCACAGGCAGTATAGGCAAATGTTAGGGGCGTCGTCATCCGCAGGGGGCGCCGAAAACAGAGGAAAAAAAAAAAATTGTAATTATAAATACTAGTGTTTTTTTTTTGTTTTTTTACCAGTGCCATTATTACTATTATTTCTAAATATTATATAAGCCCACAGCAACATAAAGTCATAGCAAAGACTATTAAATAATGCAGACCGGACCGTGACCCAGAGACGAAGAATTATGACGAAGATTAATGACACTGATTAATGAGACTGTATCGGAATTATGTCCAAAAGACTGAAGCCACCCGGTGCCCAAGGAAGGAAAAGAAGGAAAGAAGAGGAAGAAAAACGTGAAAAAGATAGAGGTATAGTAATGTCAATGTGATGAAGTGCATGAAATTAATAGTTTAATGCATCGTAGTTACCGTTGTTGGAGCAGAGTGTTAGCTTGCTAGCTTACTTCGGACGATAGCAACATTGTTTAATAATCAATAAATAGCTGAGTCGACATGTTACTCCACCTTAAATTTATCAGGGACATTTGGAAACTTAACGTTAGGCCTGTTCAGGTGTTATTTTATAGGTGTCTTTCCTGCTTGTGGCTGGACAACAAGCTGGACTGGACAAGCAACACAAGGCAACAGTTTGATGTCCCCTGGGCCATCAAACTGTACAACTCCTCAGTACAGGGGGAGGAGGGCAAACAAAACAAACAGTCATAAAAAAACTCATAAAAACATGCGCAATAAAACCTTGGGCAATATAGGGTAACTGTAGGTGTGTATGTATACATATGTATATACAGTATGTGTACGTAAGTATGTGTATATATATGTATACATATATTATATGCATAGTTCATTTTTATTTTATATTCTATTTTACTTTTTTATTCTATATTTTATGGTGTTCAGTACCTGGGGTGTTTTTCTTTCCTGTCTCCTGAAAAGTGTGACTCTAATTTTAACAGTGTTGTGTGTGGATGTTGGAGCTTTTAATTCCCAAAGGATTAATAAAGTCGTCTGTCTGTCTGACGACCTGAGGACGGAAGTGGGTGGAGCAACAGAGCAAAACATGCAAATGAATATGTAAATTGTGGCTGTATATATGTATGTATATATGTATACATATATATGTATATATATATATATATATATATACATATATAGTATTTCTGTTGAACATGTTTTCTTACTGTCTGACGAGATCATTGTCATTGTCTTTCCTGTGACCTGAAGCCATTTATTATGGAGCTGGTGCGACTTTGTATTTGTATTCTGACTCAAACCCAAGGTTAAGTTTTATTCTGCTGCCAAAATATTGACAAATGCGACGCTACTTTGCATGGACTGATATGAATTATGAAAACAATAAATGTAAATACAACATTTTCACAGGTAATATGAATGTTTAAAAATGCTCTCACTCATGCTCGCAGCAGAGCTTGGTATTAATCATCGTGGATTATGTGAACGTGTTGTCTCTGCGTTTGTTTCCTCGCCACCTGCACAAATACAGTTGAATGGCAAGCTCACTGCCACCATCAATAACACAATAGTTTGGCCTCAGATAAAAATGATAAATGCACTGGCATTCCTTCAGAGCCTGATTCAGCGACCATTTATTTTAATATTTCAGCAACGACCGGGCGCTATCGTTAATCACTGTTAGACTGCAGATAGGCAGCGAGGAATCACAGAGAGAGCGAGAGAGAGCAGAGATGGCCTGATGGACGAGGAGGAGAGGGACTTCCTCCTCCTCCTCCTCCACTTCCTCCTCCTCCTCCTCCAGGACGGAGGAGGAGGAATGGGTTCGGGGAATGCCACTACTCATTGGGGAAGCTGTTGCTCATCCGTCGTGGGCTCATTGGAGCATGGCTAAAGGCTCCCGTTCAGTCAAACTCCTCTCCTGTACGCATGACATTTCAATTACACAGCCAGCTTTCATAGCTCTCTCCACAGCCAGATAAGCCTGACACACACACACACACACTTACACTGTCCCTGCAAGGCTTGTTTGAGTGAATGTCATTCCAGTGTGTGACAGGTGAAACCACTGTACAGAAACATTGCCACACAGCTGCCTCAAATAGATATTGAATAATGACTTAATTGATTTGAATTCACTTGTTATGAGCAATAGCTTGTAGAGAAAGTAAGATGAGAGGACAGTTAAACTAATAATAGATGTGACAAATGAAAAGTCTGAGGGGAAAATAATGGATTTCAGTATAATGAGGCTGCAGGAGAGACAGATAACGTTTGCTGTGAGTTCAGGAAGTAAAAGAGCTGAATTTAGAACTCTGAAGAGAGTCAAATAATGGACACGCTGAACATGAATCTGTGGCTCAGTGTGACGCTGCCCTGCTCTGTGAGGCCATCCAGAATCACACAGCGAAGACAGATTATTAGGGGACGTTTGGATGTAAAATACATGTGGAAAAAACCTTTTGTGTTTTTTGGGATGATGATGATGAAAGATCCTGTGGAGCTAATGAGATCATTCATGTCACATGTCACATGATGCTCCCTGCTTTTGAAAAATAAAAAGTGCACCAAATCTGCATGACTTGCATTTGTGGGCAACAGTTTCTTCATTGTCGTTGTCATTCACAGAGATAGTTTTTTGTAATTATGAAATAACCCGTTAAAAGAGAGATTTCAGACGCAGCATCTAAGTGAAAACACACCGTTATTGTTTGTATAAAAATGTGCGTTTGGTGTCAGCTGAGGTCAGTGTGTGTGTGTCTGTAATTTTCATAAACAGAAACATGATGGGATAGTTGGATGTCCTGAACACTGCTGATGTGTTGCCTTTCACACACAGTTTATGCTTTAAAGGGCAGATCCATCCTGGAGGACAACCCCACACTCTGCTTTTTCTGGGATATCCAAAGTGATCTCATGCTGCTGATTTTGATTTATTTCTCAGGGCTTGAAGATTGATGATATCAGTCTAACTCTTGTCTCTGCGTTCCTCTCCTCTGCCTGGGAGTGTGCTGCTGACAGGCAGAGGAGATAAAAACCTTTCTTTCAGTACAGTAATAAGCAGAAGTACATGGTAACACTGATACACTTGTGCAAATACATAATAATCATAACAATAACTGACTAAAAAGACAATAGAATGAAGTCAAAGGACATAGAATGTTAAGATCATTTTATTTATCTACTAACATATTAATCCAGACCTGGGCATTTTACGGCCCGCAGTGTGTCAGTCATAAACACAGATGAACAAGTATTTATGCTGCGCATGCAATACAACTGTGTTGCTTTTATTTTGAAAAGCCTGACGTATGGACACGCGTATCTGCGTCTGTCTGCAAAGCGACAGGTGACGCTAGCCATTTACCCCTGGTCCCCTAAACATGTCGACTCACGTTAAAAAAGGAAAAGTTAATTCCGAATGGCGCATTTTAAACAAGACATGGACTGCAAAATATTTCTTCACTGGCGTCAAAGGTAACGCCGTGTGCTTAGTTTGTTGTACACAAGTCGCTGTGTTTAAGGATTACAATCTGAATCACTACTACGAAGAGAAATACAAGGATTTATCTGATGAAGAGCGCCCAAAGGAGTCGGAGGCAGCGTTAAGAACGAGGTCTGTGGTTCTTTTCTTCTTGGTTTAAGTTCAGGAGTTATCATTATCTCCCTCCATGTTTATTATCTTATGATCTAACCAGCGAAGCACAGTCACTCGTATGTAAACTCATCCGGTGTGATTGCAGCATTAGTGTGTGTGCGTGTGTGCAGGTGCGCTCTGTGCGGGGTGGGGGGGAGGGGGGTTGTGGTTGTGTTAGACAATATATTCGCTGCACTACACCACAGTAGTATAGTATAATAGTATTCATTATATAGTGTAGTTATTTGATATTTGAATGTCTCTGTGGTCTGCTTTGACAGGTGAATATGCATCAGGGCTGAGAGACGAGCATGTGACAGACGTGATCTGTACTTGGTTTTTATTATGCTGAGATGTGAGAATCCCCTCTCACAAGCTGCACTGCTTAAAGGCAGTGTTAAGACAGCTTAACCACCTTGTTGATGTTGGAGTAAGCATCTGGGTTACTTGTATTTATTATTTCGACCGAGTCATACACAGAAGAGGCTCCCAGGCGTTTTCTGTTGTGTTTCCAAAACTGTGGAGGTCTTGCATTTCCTGAGGCCATGTTGAGGGATCAAAAACTAAGAAATGATCACATGACTTGAGGGAGTCATATTTGATTTCAAACTCTTCAATTAACCCCCTGAGTAAGTTTGTCTTGTCTCCGTCAGCATCAGCATTAGAAACAGTGTGTGCCCTGTGGCCTTCACCATCAAGCAGAAGTGTGAACTGTCACCATGAGTTCATCCTTCCATTCTCCAATGGTCTGCTTTTCCTTTTGAAACCTAATGGATGTGGTCTTCAAAATATCGCCAATATCAAGCATGTTTGACAGAAAGCACTGAAAACAAGACACTGTTATCACTCATAGTCAGTTGCATTTTAACGGCTGGCAATAGTCTTGATATTTTTAACAGTGTTTCTGTTCTATCAGATGCAAACCAGCAGTTTTTTTTGCTCCACCTTTTTGTAAATAATACTGCAGCAGCTTGACCACAGAGCTATTAAATGTCTCTCAGTAAGGAAAGTTGCGATCAGCTGCCTTTGCACAATTCTCCAGTGTGTGTGCGGTGCACAGAATGTGCTCAAGGGAATCTCCAGCTGCAGCAAGAGTTTTGGCACAACGCTCTTGTAGATACCGACGTTGACAGCAGCCCCGTCTGTTTGTTGTCCAGTCATCCAAGTCCTGGAAAAGTCTCACAAGTGCGTCTGTTATGGCCTGCGCGGTTCGGTCAGCATCCAATTCAATCAGTCCAATAAAGTCCGGGGTAAATTCTCCGCTGCTGGACACAGACACAATGTCACAGATTTCCTGCTTAGTTTTTGTGATGTCCTCAGATCCATCAAAAAGCAGCCCCCGGAAATCAGCAGACTGCAATTTGGTACGTAACTCCCTGCTGATGGAGTGAGCGATGCTCTGCATGATTCGTGAATGATATGCACCTCTGACGTTTACTCCAAGACATGGGACGTGCGTGTTTAGCTTCAAGTACACAAAGGCGTGTATTTACACACATGTCATTATGCACTCCTGATTTTTGTCGTCGCGCATGCGTACCTGCGTACCAGGTATGTGCACCCCTGCTTATGTGGCCCCTTGGGGGAAATAATTGTGCAACACATTTTAAAAGATTTCATTCCTCAGGGCTCAGGAGCCAAGTTAAGTTATCAATTATCATTATCACCATTATAACATTTTAAATCATTCACAGGTTAATTTGGACAAACATCACTCCTGATACACTGAAGCAAATAAGTGATAAAAAAAACATTGAATCCATTTACATGAAGAAGAGACATTGATCAGGAGCTTTAACTTTCTACAGGAAAAGTTCTGTTTCTTCGTTTTTTTCTACAACACATAATTAACAACAACCTATTCTGAGCTCAAGAATGAATGAATGACACAATTAAATACAAAAATGATGATTGAAGAGGCACCAGTTTAAACTATTCCCCTAAAGCCATGGTCAGTGAGGAAATCCCAGGTACTTTGAGGTGAAATCCAGGGTTTTATAAGTTATAAAAACGTCATATTTGTTCAGAGTATAATGTCACTTCCTGTCTTCACCCTGATGAAGGCCTGATTTTTCTGTAACACGTTGGTGAAAACCAAGAATGCCTTGGTTTCTACACAGTTTGATGAGACCTGAAGCTTAACTTTGAACAAAAAAATCAACCCTGGTCTGAAACAATAAATATAGCTCAAGCCAACTTCTATAATTGATGTGAAAGCTCACATTGACTGAATGCAGGTTATTGTTTAAGTATGAATAACTGTGTGAATGAAAGCAGCTTCCTCACTGAAGAATCATCTCACCAGAAAACGTGAACAAAAGGCAAATTCTTGAGCGAGTCAGCGGTGCCTGATTCCAGCGGAAACAGCAACAAAGTGATTTGAACCACATTCAGGAGGAGAATGAGCTGTTACTCAACAATAATGCTTCTCAAGGTCGATCGTCTCTGAGCGAGGGGAGAATTAAAGCCACATCATCCATATATTTAGAATTTGGTTGTGATAGCAGGTGAACAAATGCTGCTCTTATGGTGCAACGCTGTGTGAAACTTAAGGAAGATGAGGTTGATTTATTTCTCCATTCACTGACAAACCCTCCCTGACCCTGGAGCATCTGAAATATCGTATATTTACATGAATACAACTTTCATTTTTATTGACATTTCTGCTGCTGTAGATAACACGTTTAGCACAACAACTGAAAGAAAGGTGACATAAAAATGGCCACAGTCTCAGTTTCATTGTCCTCAGAGCCTCAGAGCTGTTTCTGTAACTCTGTCACATTTCACAGTATGTGAGTAAACAAGTATAAACCACCATTACCGTCTCACATAAACATGACACAATTCATCTGAGATATAATGTACACATTCAATTGTAATCAAATCCATAATCTGGATTAGATTTGGATGAAACTTTGAGTTGAATTTTTTTTTTTACAATTTTTGCCCATTATAAGAGATTATTCTCCCTGTTGAGTAAATAAATGGACCAGTGATTTTTCATTTAGGCAGTTATTTTGCATCAATTATGCAGCTATTTATTTATGTTTGTTTTTTTATTAATTGTGTCTGATTGATTGTATTGTATTATTATTGTTATTACTATTATTTTAATTCAGTTTTATTTTATTTTATTGATGTGTGTGTGCAAAGCATTGACATTTTTTAATGTTTTCATTCTGTGTGTGTGTGTGTGTGAAATATACAAATATTCACAGTGTTTTGACGAGCATGTGCTGCTGCTGTGATGAAACTGTCTCACTTTACTCACGCGAGGCAGCTTTTTCTGCCTCATCTGCTCATGTGCACCACAGGGCTGTCGCCACAGACACCAAACCAAACTGAAACTACTGTTATACTGAGAGAAAGAGACAGAGTCACACTCTTGATGGTGATTTATTCATTTGTTTACACAATCAATCACGTCACACGTTCTGACATTGTCACGGTAAACGTAAAATATTTCAGTCATAATTATAGCATTTAGAGAATTTGCCGTGTCTCACTCACTCTCCAGAGTTTGAGGCTTCAGGAGGAGCAGCTTCTGTGTCAAGAACAATAATAATCGTCATCATTCACTCAATAATCAAACTAAAAGAAAACCATCTCCACACACACTCAGCTGTTCTCAGGTTTGTCTGGGTGGGCGGAGCTTAGACCAAAGAGAAGGATAATGAATGAGCGAGATGTAAATCCAGTGTAAAGCCTTGATCAAGCCTTGTGAATGAAGTGTGCAGCTTTTCACAATAAGAGGAGAAATGTTATACAGGAGGAGATGCAACGCTACATTTTATGATCTATAATAAACATGTAATCAGTGACATTAATATTGGCTTCATACCATTGAGCTGTTCTAATGTTGCACTTATATTACAAGTCAGAATATCTTGTCTGCATCCAACAAAACTCACTACGCTCCTCTAGTTCTACCAACGATTATACATCAGATTGCTTTATGTTGAGCTGACAACCTCTGTGTATTCAGTCATTTGAATTTCATTTTTTTATCCGCAGGTTTCGAAAATCGACAGCTGGTGAAGCTGCAGCAAACCTTAGAGAGGTGACGTGAGTGACACCAGCTACACACTGGAGCTTTAGAGGGAGGGCCACACTGATCCAGACCATGTTAAAATGTCTCTCCACGTTCATCATTCATTCACCAGATGATTTGTTTATTCATTTCTCTGTGACTTCTGTGCTGGAAACAGCTTCTAGCTTTGTTTGTTCTAATGAAACCACTGTAACTGCAATAAGTGGCTCCTTTAAATAATGACTGCATGGATTTAGGTTTGTTATTAAAAACTGAGGCGCTGAGCGTGAGCCAGCAGGCTGTGTAAGGTGCTGATGACTGCACAGCAGCAGCAGCAGCACGTATACACGACCTGGGGGTTATTATGGTACATCCTGCTCCAGCTATGCAGTTGTGATGTAACACACACACACACACTCTCGGCTGTTGAATTTGCTGCTCTGCTCTGACTGACAAACCAAAGTGAACCTGATAAGATAAAAAACATATTTACACCAAGATTGTAACCAGTCACATTCACTGTAGTTCTGTGTAACTAAGGACAAGTGATTATGTCTCAGGTTACTGACAGACAGTTGCCCTATTATGGGCACAGTCTATTGACCAGTTAGAGGTCAAATATCAACGTGATCTTTTCATGGAATTTCATACCAAATGAACACTGTAATTGTCCAGGAAATGTCATGTCTCTCATACTCAGGGGGTAAATTCAGTTTCACTCAGTTCTGACCATCACATTCGTGATCTGTTAAAGCTGCTCTACGTCGAACCCTGTGGTTAAAATGCTGAATATCCTGACAGCTGTCACTGACCTGCATCATTTCGTATTGCCTCTTCAGTGGAAATAAATAGGTTGCTTTTCTGTAACAAAAACTGTGGCAGGAGAAGTGTCTCCTCTGCACTCTGTCTGACCTTACAGTCTGTTGGGTTGAACGTGAAGGGCCTCGTTTTGGTTTTCTTCTGAGAAGCATTTGTAATTGCATAGCTTCTGTTGTGTTGAAGCTTTCATATCACCTTGTGGTGATAAAAAACCAGATTGAATCTTTTAACATCTTTTAATGTCTTTATTTCTTACACAAAATCACATGTTGTAGTATCGATAAGAGTATAGATAAGTATCGGTACCGATAAGGAGTATTGGTATACGATACACATCCCTACCCAGGACACAATCATCACCATCAGCCTTAATGGTTTTACAAAACCACACGAACTTCAATTTCCAATCAGAAACCAACATATTCTCATGATGTCGTCGACCTAAAGCTGCAGTGCATTATTTCCACTGTTGTTGTCATTATTGTGCCTGAACAGACAGAACGTGATCTGAAAACAGGCTCCGTGGCTCAGTCACTACGTGTTATACAGTGAATGTACGGTCAATCACAACAGCTACACTTAATGAGGTTTGTATAACTCACTGCACAGCTACAGTTTTTAACGACCACTGTTCCAAATCATCTAAAATGAGATTAGTATACTTTTTGCCATTCGTGATTATTTTTACTATTATTATTATTATTATTATTATTATTGTTGTTGTTGTTTTTTTCCTTTATTTAACCAGGTAAGAAACTCATTGAGATTTAAAACCTCTTTTCCAAGAGTGACCTGGCCAAGACGGCAACACAAACACAGAATGTTACTCCAAACACACAAGACACAAGTAAAATACGATCACACACTGCAGGAGTGGGATTTACATGATTACACAGTGCAATTGTGGCTTATTTCTCTGTCTTTAATAATAGTCTTGAATTCCCCCAGAGCTATGAGATGTGTCAGTTTCAAGTCCTTCTGCACAGCGTTCCATGAAGACGGGGCAGAAAACTTAAAAGCCTTTTTGCCCAGTTCAGTTTCGACCCTCGGGACCTGGATCTGTACAATGTCCTGAGAACGCAGGCCATATGGACTGTGAACACAGATATGTAGAGAGAAGCCCAAGAATGATTTATTAATGAAAGTCAGTCAGTGAGAGAGTCAACGCACATACAAAGAAGGACAATGTGCGACGGCATATAAGGAACAGGGATGTACACGATAGCTGCAGCCAGTAATAAAACACAAACACAGTGGTATACAGAATCTGATCAGGAACACACTCATTCATTTTCATCTGATCATCGTTCTCCAGCTCTGGCCTCTCTACAACAGAAACACGGTTCAGGTCAAACAGGTTCAGGTTCTGGTGATGAAAATAACTGAGGATGTTTCCAATTTGAAAACATGACAATTACCACAGTCATCTACACACACACACACACAATGGCATTCAACTGATGAGTCATTAATAACGAGACACCTCTGGTGAACACGTGCTGCCACAAGCTTTTGACATCAAACAGTTCACTCCTTCATCCGTGTTCACTCCACAGCTGCTGAGGTCCTGTTGTTTTGTCACGCAGTAAAGCAGTGACTCCATAGTCTTCTGCTGAGTCCTCCCCTCTCTCTAACCACTTTCAAATCAATCCCACAAATACATCATTTAAATAAAACAAATGGTTTCTTATAGTTACAATAAATGCTGTATATTTTTGTTGATCGAGATGGGTAAGAAGTATGAAATGTGTTTAGCAGTGGACAAAAGTGGAATTAAATAAAAAAAACTAACTTGAGTACAGTAACAAATCATTATTTCTTTATTACATTACATCACTGGAAACTGGGATATTTTGGCTTCATTTTTGAGCAGAGGGACGGAGTGATGACGTGTCATCAGCTTAGTCACTGTACTGTTTGCCAGTGTCATTACTGACAGTTAACACTGTGGTGACTTAAGAAAACAAGCATTTGGAACACAATCTGTAATATGTTATGAATACAGCATTGGAAATGAGCTGTTTGACAGCACTGTAATGTTAATTATTACTTAAACTCACTTTAAAAAAAAACTTGCCACCTGTTTGGCTCTTTTCTCTGAGCACAGTGTGATCTTGGCATTATCTCACTACACAGATGGGAGTGTTGCTTGCACTGGTCCTTGTAGCCACTGCCGCAGAACTAGAAGCAATCGTCTGATTTTGCCAAGTCTTGCAGACTGAGAAGGAAAACTGCAAACCTGAATGTCTATGGAGAACAATATGGTGAAGTCTCACTTTTGACCAAAGAATGAGGTAAAGAGAGATTCACTATGAAGACGTGTTTCAAGAACATCAAGTTTAACTGTTGACTGGTGAAGGATATGAAGACATTCAGAATCAGAAGGAAAGTTGTGAAATTCTCTGTCGATGTCTCATAGATGAAGTCGAGCAGTTTAAAGATGGGATAGGTGACCCTTTTTTGACATTATTGATCAAATCATTTGATAAAAATCTTTAGTCAAACTGCACATTGAGTGATCTTAGCCTCTGGGTAATGTAGCTTGTGATGGGAGACTTTGACTAATCACTAAGCAGGAACAGTTCCTATTCCAGCATTAGCAACAAGTGCCACTGCAAAGCAACAAAAAATGAAAGTCTGACAACGAATTGGATGATAAATGGAATAAAACTTGTAATGAGCCAAATATATGGGTGAAAGAAACAAAGCAGGAATCCTGGAACACAGGGAATGAAGAGCAAACTGAAAAGCCAAAAATAAGTTCACCAGGGAACAAGAGCATGAACGGACTCCAACTACACAGAGAAAAACAATCCAACATTAATGCAGATGCCAAGTGTGTGAAGTAAGTATCTGTTTGGGAGAAGCTTAGAACAGAGAGCCTCAGTCCCAAAAATATAGCAACTTCATCTACATGAGAGGAGTCTCAGCAGTCATTGTTCAGCGATCCACTGCCTCGCTGATCCCGCCTTTACGTCCAAACTGAGCAGAAACTATGGCTCTGGACACCTTTGAAGTCCAGACTAAAGAGGATCAAACTTCAATCACATGGTCAGAGCAAAGGCTTCAAGCTTCAGTGTCTGGAGGAGAACCTTATATCTAGGAAGCTAGTAGTGAAGATCCATTTATTTTTTTCATTATTATATTATTAGAGTTTTCAAACGGGAAAAACACCAGCAGCTCGTCCTTCTTCTCCTTCTGCTTCTTCTTCTCCTTCTTCTTCTTCTCTCCTGACCTCCACAGAGGAGACTGAATGAGGAGTATTCTCCAGAGTCTTCTATCTGCTTCTCCTCATGTCTTTGACCAAACCCACGTGCCAAAGCTGGGAAGATATTAAATGCAAGATAAAACAGGGGAATGAATGAGTCACTGAGCCTGGAGGCTCTATGAAAATGACTGATAGACTTTCATCATGTGGAGGAACTCCCTCCTCTGCTTTGCAATGCTCAGTAAACTCCAAACTTTTGATGTGACAATGTGACAGTATTAAAAAGGGATCGCAGCTGCATGGTCTATGAGAAAACAGTGTGTGGACGGCTCGTCTGACTGCATGATTGGATCATTATCCTGCTGGCCCGTGGCTATATGTCTGAATAATGTACTGTATTTCAGCCAGCTGGGCCTTAGAAATCAATTGCTTAACCAGTTTTGACAACTACATTTAAGTAGGACATTTATGACTATTTCCCCTCATTGTCCTCAGATAAATCACCCCAATCCCCCCCCCGGCCTTCCTGTGTGCACGTGTCTGCAGACGCCCACGTGATGCAAGTGATGTGGAAAGATTTTACAAATGTTATTTTATTTTGAATATTTTCCCCCACAACGACCTGCTGATTTAAGGTCATCAACACACCCATAAAGACGACTCATAAGAGGGAAAAACAAGAGCTAAAGCTAACAAACAAAAACACTTTTTTCATGGGAAAAACTACTACAAAAAAAACAAGGGCAAACATAAATAGAAAAGCTGACGAGACGGGGCTCGGAGCAAACGCTGATGAATGTTCATAAGACAAACTGGCAACAGACCATAATACTCACATGGTACTGGGGAACAGGTGGAAACAATCAGGGTGGGGCAGACAATCACAAGGAAACCACAGTAGGAACAGGCATGTTACCAGAAATGAGAGGAAAGTGAAATTTCAAAATAAAACAGGAAACCACAAGTCAACAACTAAACACAACCAGCTTTCTTGGTCATGAGATTTGGAGAAAGTCAGAAGTAGAAGAGAAAGTCAAAGCTGAAACTGAGGATGGCTTTGAGGACTTCATCAACCCTTCAAAAACAGTCAGTCAAAGTATAAAATGTGTTTCAGTAAATATGTCAGATCCCCCACCCCCACGTGAAGTTGTGTGTTGACGTTGTATGATTGACAGTTAGTAACATGCAGCAGGTGCCTTGGGACATGTGTAGGTTGATGTGCTGTGGACAACCTCTCAAGCAGGCTCCACCCCCTCCCTTCCAAATATGGTCATGTATGTTAGAAAATAAACATGTGAATAAATAAATAAATAAGTAAATTTGACAATGGTGATGTCACAGTGTTGACACTTGTCTGTCACACATATATCCTCTCATTTCCTCCATCGCTCACTGCTAACACAGTAAATGCTTTGGACCTAGTGTTTGAAGTGAGCCGGGTCTGTGCAGAACCGTCACTGACGATAAACACACAGCGATGCCAGTTACATCAAACTGACAGCACTGTTTGAAGACAGGTGTTTCTGTTGCTTTCCAGTGACTGCAAAACAAAAAGCAGGGCATGATGGGAAATGCTTGGCTCTCATCACCTGGATGACTGGGGTTTGATGGCTGAGCATGAATGAATGAGTGAATGAATGAACATGACATCACAAGAAAAACAAAAAAAAAATAGAAAAAGCAGAAATATGTAATGCACAATATAATTACAGGCTGTGTGGACACATGGAGGCTGAACCCACGGGACCTTTAACCATTGGTGGGGGGTGGGGGGGATTGTGCAGAAGTGACAAAATAAACCGTTTTTCTTTTCTTTTTGTTCATGAAAATGAGTAAAGTGAACTTTGAACTGTGACGTGTTTCCAAATTTCACAAATTCAATCTGATTTCAAACATTATGAGCACTGTTTGCTCAGGTGTGTTTATATAGTTGGTGAAAAGGAGATAAGAAACACCATACACTTATAACCTCTGTATAAACTATATGTTTAAACATTGTAACGCAACAACAATGGGATCCAGACACTGGAGCTGTTGTCTCCTGCTGCCTGACATGTGTGACACTTGTTTAAATGTGAAGGAATGTTGTGTGTGTGTGCGGGTATTACTAATGTTGTGGGGACCTAAAATTCACATTAGGGGTTAGGGTCAGGGTCAGGGTTAAGATTAGGTCAATGCAATGTCCCCTCAAGTCATGAATGTCCAACAGGTGTGTGTCGTGTGGTGTGTGTGCGTGTGTGGTGTGGTGTGTGGTTTAAACTTTAGTCAGAAAATCGCATCGTTTCCCAGGGCCTTAAAATGGCTGCTCTCGTTTGTTGCTGCGTCTCAATAGAAAGAGGTGGAGTCAAGGCAGGTGCTATTACTACTAAGGACAGAGTTACACGTGTCCTCTTTATTCCTCACTGCTTTATGTTGTGTTCACCACTATGTGCTCATTACACCTGCAACTGATGTCCCACTGCTGACTGACCTCTGAATCTGTGATAAGAATAAAGTCCTGACTGCTTTTTTCATCCACATAGGAAACTAAGACGGGTGCATGAGAGCGATGGGAGGGTGTTTCAAAGTCAAATATCTTCCCTGGAGTAACAGAGGAGGTAGAAATATCAACAGGTTTTAAGGTCATGACATACTTAAAACTCACTTCCATGTGTTCATGTTCTCTTTCGTCTTTTGTCCGAGCTCTGGTCCAAACCTGCATGTACAGACCACAGTTAACACTCTCAATAGATGGACAAGACCTGCTGCAAATCCACCTCACATCTTAAACATGTACATCAGTGGTGCTTATGTTCGGGTTGTTTGCAGATGAGCTCATGTATTCAGACGTATTCCAGCAGACTGTAGGCCTTTGCGTGGGAAATTGTGGAGCTGCCTCCACACCCTGTTAAGACTCTTATCACTCCACTTCCATTTAGAGTGACACTCAATTTGAAGTGGGTATCAGTGACATGTGGGAGAGGGCCACTCACAGGTGAGGAGCTGCAGGACTCACGTGTCTCCATCATCACTGCCTTTCTTCATCAGTCACCAGCTGTAGCTATAGAGACACTGTAGCTAAAACAGGTTTTGGTGTAATTATAGAATTGCAGTGTTGTCATTTTCAAATACATTTGTGTACTTTTGCTGATCCCACTATAGTTTATTTATTTTTTAAACATTATTGAAGTATTAATTCATAAATACACAGAAGGTCAGAGGGAGCTGCATTGTGTCTTTGTAGGTCTGGAAAAGGCCTATGACAGGGTGCCGAGAGAGGAACTATGGTACTGTATGAGGAAGTCTGGAGTGGCAGAGAAGTATGTTAGACTGGTGCAGGACATGTATGCCAACTGTGAGACAGCGGTGAGGTGTGCTGTAAGTGTGACGGAGAAGTTCAAGGTGGAGGTGGGACTACATCAGGGTTCGGCTCTGTCCCTCCTTGTTTGCGGTGGTGATGGACAGACTGACAGATGAGGTTAGACAGGACTATGATGTTTGCAGATGACATTGTGATCTGTGGTGTGAGCAGAGACCAGGTGGAGGAAAAGCTTGAGAGGTGGAGATATGCTCTAGAAGGGAGAGGAATGAAGGTTAGTCGCAGCAATACAGAATATGTGTGTGTGAATGAGAGGAACCCAAGTGGAACCATGAGGCTACAGGGAGTGGAGATAAAGAAGGTGGAGGATTTTAAGTATTTAGGGTCAACAGTTCAGAGCAGTGGAGATTGTGGAAAAGAGGTGAATAAACGTGTTCAAGCTGGTTGGAATGGGTGGAGAAAAGTGTCAGGGGTAGTGTGTGATAAAAGAGTATCAGCCACAATGAAAGGAAAGATATACAAGACAGTGGTGAGACCAGCTGTATGGTCTAGAGACAGTGGCACTGAGGAAAAGACTGGAACTGCCAGGCAGGATTATGGACGTAGTGAAAGAGGACATGAAGTTAGTTGGTGTGAGAGAGGGGGATACAGAGAACAGGGTGAGATGGAGGAGGTTGATTCACTGTGGCGACCCCTGAAGGGAGCAGCCAAAAGGAAAAGAAGTATTAATTCATAAGTCATTGGCAGAGTAGTGGACTTCATCCCTTTTAGGTAAAACAGCTCAGTCAGTTTTCATGGAGTGATTATGTGGATTTGAAGATTATTCTGTTTCATCGTCAGTGAAACAAAAAGAAACAAAGGAATGATCTGCAGACATGAAACATATTAGAATCTGTGCTATTTGACCTGTATTGCATGTTTGTCTGGGTTTCTTCAGCTCAGTTATTCTTCTTTCAGCTTCTCCCTGGGTCACCACAGCAGATCATCTGCCTCCATCTTGTCCTCTTCTGTTACAACTGTCCTCATACATGTATTTATGAACCTTGTCTGTGGTCTTCCTCTTTTCCTCCATCTTCATCATCCTTTGTCCAGTAATCACTGTCCCTCTGCACGTGACCAAACCATCTCAACCTTCACTCTCTGACTTTATCTTCAATCTGTTCAGCCTGAGCTGTCCCTGGATTATATGCTCATTTCTAATCCCGTCCATCCTGATCAGTCCCAACCAAACTCTCAACATCTTCAGCTCTGCCTCCTGTCCATTATCTCCAAGCCATACATCACAGCAGGGGACATTCCCTTTCAAGTTTACTGCTATCCTTCTGTCCCACATCACCTCTGACTCTCTGCCTCCACTCTGCAAAACAAAACAAGCTCCAGTTACCGGTTGGAAAACACAGTGTAAAGCAGAGCTGTCAAACTCTAAACAACTTCTATTTTAGGTTCATATGTTTGTACATCTGACGAGTGCGTCCCCTGTCATGAACCTCACCACACGTCACTGGATTACAACATGTCAAGATTCATATATTATTTGACTACACATCTATGTGGTATTCCTCAAACTAAATTGGGAAAGAATGACTGTATATACAACTACATCATTGTTTCCTGCTGTGATTCTGGAGCTGAGGCTACTCCACGTTAACACCCTCACATGTGCAGCTAGACAGGGGATGAACAGGCGGACACTCGGGTGATCTGGAAGAGTCTGAGCGTTTATTTCTTCAAAAACCACAACTATACTTTGAATATGACTGAGGATCCCCACTTGTGACTCGTTATGACACTCACATTGATAATGACAGTTTAAGTGCCATGGTCATTGGGGAACGAGGACTTGTGTAAACAGATACATTAACAAATGTATTAACTTTAATTACATTTACCAACATAGCAAGAAGCCACACTAATACAATCAGTGGTGTAGAACAAATATTTGGCCTCATATACATTAATCCGCAGTGGGGCCACCTTAATATATTTAGTACATTAATTTCCTCAACTGTGCAAATAACTGGATCAGCGAGTGGACGTGTGCTGTGGTTGTCAAAAAGGTTCTCACTGTAATGTTTTACAGTATCACAGAACATTATTTATGTTGTCTCTCTCTCTCAAAGCTTTACTGCATATTTCATAATAAATTACATTACAGTAAAACTGTTTTAATGTCTTTATATAATTTGTATAACATATTAACATTGTTTTCATTTTTACATGCAAGAATCTGTTTTCACCCTTTGACTATTTGACTGTATGTGGGCTTTATTATTAGGGCCCGAGCACTTACACAGTGGTGCAAGGTGCTATTGTAATTGTAGGAACTATTATTTTTCTCTGCATTGAATCTCTAATTTCACCCCCCAAATGTGCGTGAAAATGGACGCAAATCAGAACTGGCGAAAAATGTTATAAAATAATGGAAATGTGAAAAATCAATGCAAAATGGCTCAGTTGCGTGCCCTCAGGTCAACGCTTATGGATCGGGTCAAAATTTAGGTGCGCCAAATTTCACAAAATTTGGTGGGAATGTGGTTTTATCCAAGACGAACAAAAAATCGCATTGGGACAATGACCTCGACTCAACAGGAAGTCGGCCATTTTGGATTAGGCAAAGTCATCTTACGAAAAACGTGTCAAATTGTACTAGACCCATCCACGTTCAAAAGTTTTTGAGAAATGTTTCATAGATTCAAAAGGGCGTGGCCACAGCACCCATTAGAATTTTCGATTCGCCACGAAAGAGGAAGTGCCCTATAACCTGCCATACATTGATTGATCGGCATGAAACTTCATACATGACATGAGAGAACGACCCTGAACACGTCTACAAAAGCAAACTTGACCCAAATGCGATGTCGGCCATTTTTAATCACTATTATGTTTTTTGTTTTTTTTTTAATACTTGAATAATAAGTCCTTGGAGATCAATCACAGGCCACATCAGAAACAGCAGGCGCTCCTATTCGCTGCTCTACTAAGTCCCTTCAGTGGAATGGTTGCTTCTTCAGCACTGGCAACAACTTCCTTCAGTATATGCTGAAAAGCAACCAAAATAAAAAGCAAATATTCTAAAAGAAATTTGGGACAAGGTCGGGACAAGGAGAGCTATGTTAAATAATATCTGAGTTTTCATTAACTAGATGCTTTTCTTTCTGATTTTCTGAAACTGATCATCACTGTAAGTGCTATGTTAGGAGTCTTAACATTTCTTTTCTCACCAGTATGCTGCGCTAATCCTTGTGCACCTTTCAGAAGACAAACATAACTCAGTGGATTTGTTTTTAAAGCTGCATGCTAATGCCACTGACCTGCTGGATCCATCTGTGTGTAACTACTTAAGTCTGCACAAGTCAAACTCATGTTTCATTTTCTTTAGAGGAGCTGTGGAAATCCTTGCACGTGTGTGTGTGTGTGTGTGTGTGTGTGTGTGTGTGTGTGTGTGTTTCCCATATTTATACTCGAGGATTGTGACAGTTTAGTTTATCCAACTGATGGGCAGGCTGCCAAGCATGCTTTGGACTGCACTGTGGGCCAACTATGTGTTTACTGTCAGTGTGTTTCTGTCTGTAATAAGCTAATTAAATGAAGCACACACAGAAATATCTTCACAGACAGTCTGCACTTTTGAACGAGGCAGGAGAGAATCTGAAATGACACCCACACCAGTGAGCCTCTCTAAAATGAATTGCTTTGCACAAAAAGGAAAATGCATTATTACCGAGTTCACAACAAATAAATGGTGGTGGCATCCAACTAGAGGCTATTTTCCCTCCCAGTCTTCACACATCTGTGACTAACTCATTGAGACAAGACATCTCCTGTCATGAATATTCACTGGGCATCAGTCTTAACAATCCTCTCAGTCTAAGGCTCTTTCCCCCTCTGCTCACAGATATAGAGCTTTGTCAATACCAATGAGAGGAAACCCAAGGAATCATCAGGGGGATGCTTGATGTGCTCTAAGCTTCCTGTTTCCTCTCTGCCCTTCTCTCCTCTTCCCCGCTCTTATTTTTGCTCTGCATTCCATTAAACAGTGTGAAAAATTGATGTTTTGTTCAGACATTTAGGGACCGGAGTTGAGGCAGAAGTACTTTGTAATAACTCAAATGGTCTGAGGTTAGCTTTGGGTGAACATTTGGGCAAAGTCAGCAAAATAAAGCCTGTGTATGTCCAGATGTTGCATATTGTTAAGAATGTAAAGGGGTGATTTATATATTCCAACAGTGCTGTTTCAGCTGCTGCTCACATAAATGCTGAGGCCTCATTTACACACTTCAGCATTAAGCATATTAGAAGATGTCAGAGTGTAGTCTTTCTGTAGTCTTTGCTCAGTCGTCATGTAAAACTTTTCACCCTGTGTCTCCACAGACACAAAAACACTGCTACACTGAGAAACAGAGGGAGTCACGTGGAGCTGATCGACTTCATCGACATTGAGTGAACTCATTGGACAACAGTTTGAATGTAGTGGAACATCAGATACTTTGTTTACACAATACCGTTTTTAGGAAAAATAAACAACTTTAGTACAAGCCACCCACACAGTTAAGGTTAGTATCAACAGTTATGTTATGTCAGACAGCTGTGGTTATTTTCTCTGCTGTTTCTTCTCTGTACAAAAGCGTAGCCCTGCACCTCAATGCCTCCATGACAAGACATGTTAGCAAAACATGTGTCATGAATATAACAAACTCGACGGCCATTGCAAACTCTGCACTTACATCAGGATAACTTGTATTCTTCTGCTCCATAAGTCTTTATTTAATAATGAATGGCTGTCGGCCAGCCTTCAGTCAGGATTAAGATTACAGGCCAAATTAGCATCTCCACAAACCAACAGAATGATCCTCCTTTTAGCTCCTCAGACACCTTCAGGACTTTAAAAATGTAACAGAAAAGGTGGCTGCCTTTGAGATTTAATAATAAAAGACAATAATATGTAATAATGATGTAGCTTTGTAAGTGACTATTAACATGTCATAACATTCCCTCTAACAGGATGTCAGCTGTGTCACAGGTTAGTTCATTATCATATCAGCTAATAGAATATAAAAAGGGCTGTCTTCAACGCTTAACTTCACTTACTTAAATCAACTGTACCAGTGTCCAAGGTTTCCATGGCAGCCACACCCACGTTTGCCACCATGTCACTGAAACCAGAGCCTGCATAATTTGCCTACTTCAAGTCCATGTCCTCTTAATACTCGGTAAGAATGGCAAAAACTGTATTGTCAAGCAGTTTTGAGTTTTCAGCAAGAGTAGAAAAGTGCTTCATGAACACAGGCCATTTCACCATTTACAAGATACATTATGTCCACTCAGAGAAATATTATCTCACCACCTGACAAAGTTACCACCAGCAGTTTCTAAAAGTGCAGACGACTCTCTTTTGATTTACTCGACGTCTCACCCAAAACACATTCTGCATGGTGCTTAAACTTATAACAGACTGTTTGTTTATTTAAGGGTTTGCCTCTGGAAAACATTTCATCTAATATGCTATAATGCTTTGGTTGAAACCCCAATTACATCACAGATTCAGCTAAAAAATATCAAGCTATAACCTTTGGTCCATTTCACCCAGCCCTACTCGAAACCCTAGCTACAATCAGAGGATCTAAGCAGACACTAACAGGTGTTTACTTCAGCACTTGATAAGATGCAAATTTAATGTGTAAGCCTATTGTAACATGAATTACACAGTATATGTTTACATGACATCAGAAAAATATCAAATTATTGCGCGGGGGGTGCTGTGCCAATCTCAGCTACATCGGGCGATAGGCGGGGTACACCCTGGACAGTTCGCCAGTCCATCGCAGGGCCACACACAACTAGAGACAAACAACCATTCACTCTCACTCCTACGGTCAATTTAGAGTGTCCAATTTACCTAATCCCCACATTGCATGTTTTTGGACTGTGGGAGGAAGCCGGAGAACCTGGAGAGAACCCACGCACACACAGGGAGAACATGCAAACTCCATGCAGAAAGGCCCTTGTTCCAACCGGGGCTCGAACCCGGGTCTTCTTGCTGCAAGGCGAGAGTGCTAACCACTATATCACCGTGTGGCCCGGAATGGATATTGTGTTTAAGGAAAATTTGGGAAATATGGGAAATAGTTCAATGATGAAAAAGAGGGGCCCCAGGACAGATCCCTGTGGCACGACTGTGGTAACGGGGTATGGCTGGGAACAGAAGGATTTGATTTGGATACAATTGAGTGCAGCCTTTCAGGTAAGATGTGGAGTGGGAGATACGGATGGAGATAGTCTGTTGGGGAGAGTGTATGAGAGGGTATGAGAGATTGTGTCAAAGGACACACTCAGGTCAAGGAGTATTAGGATGGTGAGCACACCGGAATCTTCTGCCGTGAGGTCATTTGTGATTTTTATTAATGCTGTTTCAGTACTGTGAAGGGAGCGGAAACCGGATTGTAATTGTTCGTAAAGGTAATATAGATAGTAATTGGGTCTACACCAGGTTTTTTTAGTATCGCCGTTATTGCAGCGGTTTTAAAGGGGTAGGGAGCAGTACCAGAGGCGAGGGAGGAGTGTATGATGGTAGTGATGAGGGGGAGCAGAGATGGGAGGTGACAGATAAGATCAGAGATGTCTGAGGTGGAGCGGGGCTGAAAGAGAGAATGAACGTATGGTAGGGACAAAGCTGTGGGTGGATTGGATGGATTTTCTCGTTGAAAACAGACAAGAGTTATATGATGCAGTTGAATGCAAGTGGGATAGGAGAGTGTCCAGAGGTCTGACACTATTGTTGAGGGGCGAGAACAGTGTGTTGGAATTGTTGTTGTTCGCACAGATGATGTGAGAGAAATAACTGGATTTGGTTTGAGTTATACAGTCCTTATAATGTAGCAAATCATTTACGTGCATCTCTTTATGAACAGTCAGACCAGTTTTTCCGTAGAGCTTCTCAAGATGTCGACCCATAGCCTTCATGAGTCTTAGTTCGGGGGTGAACCAAGGCGCATATTGTTGAGACCATTATTGTAGTGGGAGACCAGATCATCAAGGGAGAGTAAGTTTTTGTATGTCAATGAGGCTATCAGTATCAGAGGACGGAGTGCCATGATTAATGTCCTAGATATTGTGAAAAGAAATTACATTGAAATGACAGTGGCAGTTTAGTTATGGTAAGAGTGAGGGGGACATTGAAATAAATGAATAGATGATCTGTAAAAGGGAACTCCCCAGTACAGTTCTCAGTGGTGAGACCAGAACAACAGATCAAATCCAGAATGTGACCCATAAAGTGAGTAGCAAAGTCAATATGCTGCTAGAATCCAAAAGAAGTCAAGTCTCTGGTGAGTGGGTGGTTGACATTGTCCACATGTGCATAGAAATCCTCCAGCAGTATTATATTAGGAGAGAGAGTAGATAGGTGAGTGAGGAAAGCAGAGACGTCATATATAAAGTTACTGTTTGTTTTAGGGGTGGTAACAATGATGGGAACCCTCCCCATGATGGGATTTGGAAGATGGTTGATTCAAACGCTGCCACGTTTCAGACAGACACAAAAAAATCCGACTTACAGACAACAAATGAGCTCCTGGAGGAGAGAGCACATGTTTAGAAGACCAAAGCTGACGTTGATGTTGTCATGTATGGCAGTAGCGGTAGCTCACCTGGCTAGGCTGGCTAGCACACTGTGGTCAGCAGTTATGCCGGTGAAGGCGTTGAGATGTGGACCAGAACGATTTCAATGGTTTGATGCTGGCAGAGTGGAAACAGACGAGACCCATGGTGGATGTAGACAGGAGCCTGATGTCCGGGGAACGGGGGTAACGGGGGTAACGGGGATTGGGGACCTCACTCCTACTCAACCAGGATGAAAATGATGTGGTAAATGTTTGGTCAAACTGCTGGATGACAGTTGGAGAACGCTATGACGCGTGTATGAGTGTACACATGTGATGAATGTGTGTGTGCGTGTACTGTGGTCTGTGAGACAGGGCCATCCCTGGTTATTTTTAAGTATTTATTAATGTAATAAAAACAGCTGCCTTCTGCATCAGCAAACTAAGACGATGAGAGCAGTGACACAGATTTATGAGATAAGAAAGGCTAAAATGTCCCCTGGAGTTAAATGAAGCAGAGAAGTAGTGTGATCATTTTGCAGGTTCATTAAATTAGGCCCTTTTTTAAGTATCATTTGATGCATTGTAACTATTAAATTGGGACTGAGAGCAGTTTAAAGACTTAATGTGTTCAGTTAAAATAAGCTTGCCTAAATGTTTTCTCATATTAAGAAATTAGTCATGATTTTAGTTTTTGATTTTAGACTAAATGGTGAATATTTAATTATCATTAGTATTTTAAGTTGTTGTGTGTATTGTGTATATTTACAGTACTCTGCAATATAAGATTTAGGGCAATATTAGGATTGTTGTTTTAGCAATACAATAATGAAAATGTATCATTTATTACATTTGTTTTATCACACACACAAAACAAATAAATTATTTACAGGCTAAAGTGTGACCTACAATTACACCTGAACTTTAGCAGAACTCTGAATAATGTCACTGGGAGAGGCAGACAGGTGAAGAGGAAGAGGAGAGGCAGAAAGGTGAGGAGGAGGAGGAGAGACAGACAAGTGAGGCAGAGGAGAGGCAGACAAGTAGGCGGAGGAGAGGCAGACAGATTTGGAGGGAGGAGGAGGAGAGGCAGACAGGTGAGGAGGGAGGGAGCAGGAGAGGCAGAAAGATGATGATGAGGGAGGGAGGGCAGACAGAGGGAGGAGGGAGGAGGAGGAGGAGGCAGAAAGATGATGATGAGGAGGAGAGGCAGACAGGTGAGGGAGAGGAGGAGAGGCAGAAAGATGATGATGAGGAGGAGAGGCAGACAGGTGAGGAGGAGGAAGCAGAGATGGAGGATCACACAGATTTAACTTTGAAACCAAAGACAACAACAAAGCAACTAAAGAAAAAAGTGTTGCAAAATGAGTAAAATAGAGACAAATAAGTCGTGCTGTGATAACAGGAAGTGACGAGTGTGTCTGACAGCAGCGACATTCCCAAAGAAGAAAACATGCACAAAATGTTTTTATGGCAAAGAAAAAACAACATGGTGTTAAAATAGAGGAAGATTTTCCAGACTTAGGTGTTTTTTTATTTCCTCAGCCAGACTCATCATGTACCTCACTCGTTTATAGAGTGGGTGTTTAAATGTAAGTGGTGAAGATTTATGAAACAGCCAAAACAGATAGTCATGTTTTTACATTTTAATATAAATATACATGTGTATATATACATGTATATTGTAATGGTAATTTCAATCCATTTGTTTCAACCACCTGAGACGCCCAACTTCCTCCTTCCTAACACAAGATACCAGGTTCTTTGTGTGATGTCCAGACTCAACTCAGATTATGATTCAGATGATGACGCTTTGTAATATATATATATATATAACCCTAACCCATATATATATATATACACACACACACAGTATATATAGTGATATAGATATAGTGGAACTAGAACATTTAAGTGAGTCCACAGGAAATCGAGAAAAAAAAGGTGTTAGCTGACCGAACACCTTTGCCGGGTGCCGGTTTCAAAACATCAAAGAGATGGATGTCCCTACAAGCTATTTCCTCAGCCTGGAGAAAAAGAACAGACAAAGGTAAGTAATTCACACACCGCTTTCTGACACAGGAGCTCACGGAACCGGGCCAGATGGGGGGCCGAGCTGTGAGTTTTCATAAATCCCAGAGATAGAAGAAAAAGTACTTTTTGAGGGGTTCTGTCATGGACTTGTAGGAGCTACAGACTGCAACACAGGCAGGGAAGTCCGGCCCCTGGTATTGATGGTCTTACAGTTGAATTCGACAAGACATTCTGGGACATAGGGACCTGTTTCTAATGAATGTCTGGCCTCTGGTGCCATGTAGGTATGGGGCCGATCTGATCCAGTACCGGTATCGGAACAGCATTTTCAGTTGCAGGTTAAAGCTCAAATCAAGTGCAAAAGACAATCCATCCATCATCTATACTGCCTTATCCTCTACCAGAGGAGCCAAATTCAGCTGACATAGGGCGAAAGGTAGGGCTGGACGATATCTCAATATTTTATATATTATCTATATATCGATATATTTCTAAACAAGATATAACATGGGACAATAACGCTTGTATCGATATAGTTCATTTTGTGTTAAAATGACAACACATAAGCCGCAGGTTCGCACCTATTTCTCCTCTCCCTGTGTCCCTACACACACACATCCACCGGGGCGTCGCACCCGTGTGAGATGTGGGTGTTAAAATACCTACACATTTCCCAGTGGTTCAACAGCCACACTTTTTCTGCAGTTTTTCCTCAGTTTTGCGTAAACGCCTCACTACAGTCGCTCCGTTTCTTCTTCTCCGTTCGCTGCGGCTGCCTCCTCTCCTCCTCTCCCTCTCCTGTTGTTGCCTCAAACATGACACATACATGATTGGCTGTTCTGCCTAAAGTCCCGCCTCTCTTGGAATGTTAGTTTTCTTGTTCAGCTCGTGCTGAGGAGGCAGGAACTAGCTGGTTCATAGTTCACACACTAGAGGGTTTTCACCTACGCCACGTTCTGGGCAGTAACCCGGATGCACAGCCATATTGGAGCCTCTAAAAGGCGTTGTAGATGCAAAGGCATACAGGGAAGTACTTGGTCCGCAGGAAAGGGCACGATATTTGGAAAAGATACGGTTTATTGGGGGTGCAGATCCATACGAGTCGGCTCCCTCGTCCTGGATCGACATTGTAACAAGTGATGCAGATAAGGCTACCTGTTATTTCTTAATTTTTTTTAAAGTGAAATGGTGAGAAACTATTATGTTATTCTTCCAGTATTATTTTGATGCTTTGTCTTTTATTCAGGTACTCCATTCTCAATCAATCCGAGCAACACCCCTGGAACCCTGGATAATCGCTGGGAATTCTGGCACGTGTATGGCTGGCCTCGGCGAGACGTGCACACATGTTGCTGCATTATTGTTTCTCAAAGACAGCGACTCAAGAAAAGGCATATTGACTGTTACCTACTGCACTGTCAAAGGTGGAATACAGGGAATGCCGGAAGATTGACTTCACTGTAACAAAGAGATCTCAAAGAGTTGGCAAGATGAAATGTGCTGCTCATGGACAGTCACTTGAGGAACAAAGTGCTAGAGATTTTTGTACTGTTACAGTTGGGAAAACACAGCAGCCAACCAGTGATGAACTGTCATCATTACTCAGTGCTCTTAGTGCGACTGGATCAAAGCTTTGTCCCCAAAGTGCTTGGAGAAGATTTTCCTCCTGTGTAGACTGAACTGCGAAACGATGAAGTAGTTCACATGGACTATAGTGATGTATTGTCCATGTGCAAACATGTTGAAATGTCAGTATCAGAAGAGCAAGCAAAGGCAGTTGAAGCCGCTACAAGGGATCAAGCTTCTTCTAAACTGTGGTTCCGATTTCGTGCTGGTCAGTATCATCAGTATCAGTATTTCTACCAGGTGCAAACTCAACTTGAGGTGTGCAAACTGGAATCTGACGATTTTGTTGTTTGGACAGAAAAGGATTTGCATAGTTCTGGGACATGATATGCCAGAAAAGCAAGCACATTTTTGACACGCCATTATGCCAGAGTTAGTTGGCTACAGACGGCTTTCATCTCCCATGACCAATGTGTCCTCACAACCTGGAGTGTCTGCCTTGGCTGAATGACATGGCTCTGATTGCGCAGCAAGTACCAGTGGCCAAGGCAGTAATGTTAAGGTTGCACCAACAGGAAAATGGTATTGCCCAAAGTGTCAAAAGCTACCTCAGTTTCTGCCAAAAAAGGGAATAGCTATACTGACAAAGTTGACTGAAAAGTTGTCAAACTCACATTACATACAAAAGTGTGTTTACAGTTAGTTTATTGTACCTTTAATGAAATAGAATATTTGTGGCGCACGCTACCAATCACGCGCTCAACATGAATCCTGACGTGGGCAATTGTCCTTGTGGTTTCTAAGTCAACAGGAGCTAACTGGGACTTTCCATGAGTGAAGGCTGGAATTTTTACATGAGCCATTCTACAACCTAAAGTGGCCTGAATACAAGATCAGCAGGAACTACAGTTTTCAGTTCTGTATTTGTCACTTCCTCTTCCTCCCCATGCATTTGAAATGTAAGACATTGTGCCCTGTGGTGTAATACCAATCAATAATTTAACTGTGTAATGGTGATTGTAAGAAGAGCATGTTTCTGCTCTCGCTATAAGGTTAGACAGACATTGAATAAAACCTTCAAAACAGTCTTTTTTTTCACAAAATGTTTCCTGGATTGCATTGGCATGGTTTTTCGCAAATGCTCTCTTTCTGGCCATATGATAAGTGGCTTCATATGAATAAACATGACATCAGTGACTAGAAGCAGTGGCTACTGATGAGTGAAATGCATATGACAGGAAGGTTGTGGAAATTTTAAGCCTAAGACGCATCAGTGTCAGCATCAACTGCTTAAACTTATCAAGTGACTTGTTCACAGGGAGGTGGGGACTAAGGAGTGTGAAGAGAACCAACAGTCTCTGGTGAAAAACAAATATAATTCACCATTTCTATTCGTTCAAAGGATCTGCTTCAGTGCGTGCGCTTTGTTTACCTGCTAAGTACCTCCAATATGGTGACTTCCGGTTTGATGACACGCCGTGAAAACCCCCTATAGAGTTTTGACTTATTTTCCATTACTGTCAGTCACTTTTGGACATATGGAAGCCCAAAGTTGTCAATATTGATAGTAAAATGTAAGACATTATTTAATTATCATATCAACAAGCTGTTTTAAATATCTTATATGTTCAAACCCAATTAAGCATTCATTTTCACTGATACAATTTTTATTTTATTAGTCATGTCTGTTCCAATTTTATTAAATCTATTTTTATTTCTGTTGAAATTGTAACAGTATTGTATTTTTGAATTAATTACTGTATAATATTGTCATACAGGAAAGAGACTTGTTTTATTTTTTAAGTTTTTATTTCAGTGACCTGAGTTGAGTCTGGACATCACACAAAGAACCTGGTATCTTGTGTTAGGAAGGAGGAAGTTGGGCGTCTCAGGTGGTTAAACTTATAACAGACGGTTTGTTTATGTTTTAAAGGGTTTGCCTCTGGAAAACATTTGATCTAATATGCTATAATGATTTGGTTAAAACCCCAATTAAATATCACAGAAAAAATATCAAGCTATATATCGATTATCACCATTCAGCAAAAAAATATCAAGCTATATATCGAGTATGGCCATTCAGCATAAAGAGCTATGACTTTTAGTCCAAATATGGACTAAAAGTCATAGCTCGATATTTTTTTACGTAATCTCCATATTGTATGTGTTTGGACTGTGGTAGGAAACCAGAGAACCTGGAGAAAACCCACGCACACACAGGGAGAACATGCTAACTCCATGCAGAAAGATCCTTGTTCCAACCGGGGCTCTAACCCAGGTCTTCTTGCTGCAAAGGCAAGATTGCTAACCACTACATGCATTGTGTGGCCCGTGCTAAAGCTAATGAAAAACATATATCCAGTATGCGTGTCGCCTCCTAGTCCTCTTCGTCCTCCTCCTTCTGCTGCTCCTCCTCCTCCTCCTCCTCCTCGCTCCTTCAGGCGCTGTGCATGGCGAACATTGTGAGGATGGTCAGCAGGACAGTCAAGGCTGTGCAGGGAGAGACGAGACAAGACAATGAAGACGTTGTTCTTTGACACTGAAATAAAGTTTCCTATCACACTTTTCACCTGTCCTCTCCACATGATACACACTTTTTCACCTGTCCTCTACATATTTGTCTTTTGTCCTCTCCACATGATCCACACTTTTCACCTGTCCCCTACATATTTGTCTTTTTTCCTCTCATGATCCACACTTTTCCCCTGTCCTCTACATATTTGTCTTTTGTCCTCTCCACATGGTCCACACTTTTCACCTGTCCTCTACATATTTGTCTTTTCCTCTCCACATGATCCACACTTTTCACCTGTCCTACATATTTGTCTTTTGTCCTCTCCACATGGTCCACACTTTTTCACCTGTCCCCTACATATTTGTCATTTGTCCTCTCCACACACTTTTTCCCCTGTCCTCTACATATTTGTCTTTTGTCCTCTCCAAATGGTCCACACTTTTCACCTGTCCTCTACATATTTGTCTTTTTGTCCTCTCCACATGATCCACACTTTTCACCTGTCCTCTACATATTTGTCTTTTGTCCTCTCCACATGGTCCACACTTTTTCACCTGTCCCCTACATATTTGTCATTTGTCCTCTCCACATGATCCACACTTTTTCACCTGTCTTCTACATATTTGTCTTTTGTCCTCTCCACATGATCCACACCATTTAGCGACTTTTAGGGCAGCCAATAGCTACTTTCCTTACTGAGGAGTTGGCAACACTGTGCAGTCATGACAGGGCCCTCGCACCAGATGCAAGCGGAGTGCAGCAGTTCCCTGACCTCACTTTTGAATCCATGAAACCAACAAGTGTTTGACTTTGATGTGTACAAGTCATTTATGTAGGGTGCAAATGGCCAAAATGGACGCAGAAATTCAAAATGGCTGACTTCCTGTTGAGTCGAGGCCATGGTTACGGTCAAGTTTTTTGTTCAACTTGGTCTATAACATGTGGCGACTGTTTGAAATTTGCCAAAACGGCGAGGGTTGCCACGGCCAGACTGTTTTGAATCTGCCAAACTTTTCAACATCATTTCATCTTTGATGTGTCTAGTACAAAGTGTTGCGTTTTTTATGTCGGTACGACAAATGTGCTCCGACGAGGTGGTCCCAATGGACATTTTTGTTCGTCTTGGTCTATAACATCTTCCCACCAAGTTTTGTGAAATTCAGCGCAAGTTGATATTGACATGCTCTTTCCACTTTTTCACCTTAGGGGCGCTGTAGAGCCCTTGAGCCACGCACAGGTTTGGGACTTATGCCAATATGGCATTTTCACCAGACCTGACCTGCATGCCAATTTTCAGGAGTTTTTATGCACGTTAACGCCCTCAAACATTACCAGAAAGCCAAGGATATAATAATGATCTGAAGGTTCCTCGCTCTCATGCCATTCGTGGCTCGTGCCCTAACTATTTCACAAAGATGAAAACATTTTCACTACAATTGTAGTTTTATAAACACACGATTCAGTTTCAGTTTTTATTTTGTTTTTTGTAAACTCTACTTTTCATTCCTATTCAGTTAACTGAAAAGGTTTTTTCAATTTACCACGAGAGTGGAAAAGACGGCTGGCTCCTGATGGCATAGTGTTCTCGGTCTCTGCGGGTTTGTCTGTGGATTCCTCTGCGGACATCACGGGTACAGTCAGCATAGCACTGATGCCAGCCCTAAGGTCATTAATAGTAGCAGGACCGTCTGAACAATAAAATGGGTCATTATTAACAACAACAGAATACTGAATAATATTGGTATTTTCGTGTGTGTGTGTGTGTGTGTGTGCGTTAACCCACCGCCAACAAAATTGCCGTTCACTGTGCCCACGGGGACATGGGCGGTGACTTCCCTCATCTTGATTTTGAATTCACACTGGATCACATCGCCTTCCACCGAACCCCGGATATCTCTCACATCCTTAAAAAAGGTACATTTAAGAAGTTGAGGACATGTGACATTTAAACCAGTGTTTCTCAATCCTGGTCAACAATTAATTTGACTCAGGTGTGATTGAGCGAGGAAACAGTGGGTCCCGAGGACCAGGGTCACATTTCAGAGTTACAACCTTAATTCCAGGTTGACCAACTCTGAGCTGTCTCTGCGTTTTGGGTTTCAGAACAGCTGATCAGCATTAGTTCAGTTCACTCTGAGTTCAGCGTGTGTGTTGGGAATAAAAAAAGTCATCATCAATGGAGCTCTGATACTACGATTCACCATGGCAACAGGTAAACAAAGAGCACAGCCTCCATTTTAATCCAGTCGAGCAGACACAATCTATTAAAACAGTCAGTTACTTTCAAGAATACATTTGTCATATAATATAGACCTGTGTCCAGATGAGGAACACTCTGTTGTTAGTATTATTGTTATTGATGAATTTTGTTTTGAACTTCATTCATGATTAATGAATGAAACTCAAAGCGATACACTGGAATGTGTGTGTTTGTATTCTGTTCAGAATTATATGCAGAAATTATGCAAATATGCTCCATCATTTTCTCGTCGTCTGTTCTGATTGTTTGTGCTCTTGCTTTTCTCTAAGTGCTCACCTTCTCTAAATTGCTGAGCTCAAGGCTAGACCTGTCCTTCACCTGGAAGACAAAATGGCCTGTGCTATTCCTAGCACAGATGAAGACCGGGCTGTTACTCTGAAGAAGAAAGAAACAAGAAGCAGCGGTGGTGACAAACGAGATTCTTCCTCCTCACATCGAGGACAACAGCAAACTCAAAACATCACAGTCTTGTAATAAAGTACCTTAAAGAGATACTTGAGTAAAAGTATGGCGTTTACTGTACTTAAGTATAAAAAGGTGAATTCAGTTTTTTATTTTGTCAAATAAATAACAATAACCTTTTAACTTTTTGACCAATTTTTGAAAGATGTCTCAAATGTGTTGTATGTTAGATTTGTCAATCACTGTATATTCACAATACAATTATACAACAAAAAGCATTTCATGATCATGTTTGATCATGATAACAGAATCATTATTGATACATGATTCTGTTATCATGTATCAATAATTCCCTGCAGCAAAAAAACACTTTTTTTGTTACCTCAGTTGGCAGCCACAGTCCAACGAATTTAGCGTCATTTACATCTCCTCTGACTTTGATGAACAGTTCCCTGTCATCATCAGACTGTGTTGCAGTGAAAACCAAAGAAGCAAACACACAGTCATCCGGTCCAGATACACAAAATGGTTGCGCGTCCGTGCACGCTTTCTGTGTGCCACAACCGTCTTGTGTGACTTTTCCCTGGTGGACAAACGCAAACACATGAACTCTCACACTGTACAACAGAAGATCAGCAAGTAAATGAGGTCAAGGGCCAGTTTTTTTTTGTAAGCAACTGAATATTTGGGCCAAAACATCGTATCTTCATCAAGTGCCTTCAAACGTCTTCAGTCACAAACTAAACCCACATTTGCCGCCTTAAGCAAACAATAATGAGGATACTGTCTTTAATCAGCAGCTTGTTACAAAGACACTCTTTTTCTTTCTGTCTTTTTTTACTAATTTCCAGAGAAAAATGTGTTATTTGATCATCTGTGGATCTGAGATACAAAAAAAATATATTAATTTTAAAAAAAATTTAATTAAAAAAGAACAGCTCTTTAATAGAATGTGAATTAAACAAACACAGCAGCATTGTGATTCTAAGTTTACTCTTAAAATTGGTGAAACAGCCCTTTAATATTTATTGTGCGTCATTGAAGTTTCCCAAACCTGGCTGTCCATGACAATAGCAGTGTATTTACTTTTATTTAGCTTAGGCAATTTTTTCAGAAAAGCTCTGAACTCAAGCAAATAATTTAAGATCAGATTTGTTATACCCAAGTGAAATATTTGCCTTTGCTGGAAAAACCTGTTTTTATTTACTTTTATTTTTATTTACCCTCATGATAATGAAGCTTCTGCCTGACTTTACATTTGTAAAGAGTGTGCTGTAATAATGTGGTGACTAAATTTAAAAACACCTCATTCCAATATTCCAATAAATGAATTTGTTGTCACTAATCATATACAGTGTAAAAACAAACTATCGCTATAAATGCCACATTTTTGGACAATTCTAATAAATCACTGTATTGTATTGTTAAGTCTGAAATTCACATGTTTGCTCAACAATTATAAGATAAATGTATAAAAAAAGGACATAGAATGGAAACTAACCATAGTCCCACTGCCAAAGTAAAACTTAGCCTGACTGGGCCCCACAAACACCATCAGAGCAGCGGACAACAGGATCAATCCCCGCTCCATTTCTTCTAAAACAATAATAAACAAATACAAACATAATCAAACATAAGAAACAAACAAACAGACAAATAAGATCCAATTCCTTGACAACCTGCACGTAAATATTCCGTTGCTTTTTGTTCATGGAAGGACGAAAAAATCCTGTCGAATTTAACTAAAGAAAAACATTTATATATTTCAGGGTCTACTTGATTAACATTCGTAAATGTAAGTATTTTAAATTGTTTTTTTTTAAATGACAGGATCTTTTTCTCTTCTTCCACTTAGTCAGGGGGCCCAAACTGATATTAAAACTTTTTCGAACACTTTTTGGTACAAGCATACAACTTATCCAGTATTAATATTTAACCCCTCAACATGTGTTCTAGCCAGGTTGTCAGCTTAGAAAATGTATTTTTGTCCATTTTAACACTATATTCTTAAAAGTGGTAAAAGCGGATTTTTTTCCCAAAGTGCTTCCATTTTATTTCATGTTACCTACTGTAATCTTGATAGCATGATGGTTAAAAAATAATAATCAATAAATACCACAAGAGTATCACGCCACAAGGGGCAGCGAGCCGGTTTGCCGATGCAGAGCAAAGTGGGCGGGCTGGGGTGTAGGTTTTGATCATGCCCTGGATGTAGGCTGGACCGAATCCGTTTGTAGCATGGAACGCAGGCACTAGAGTCTTGAAGCGGATGTGAGTAGCTACAGGAAGCCAGTGAAGGGAGCGGAGGAGCGGTGTAGTGTGGGAGAATTTTGGTAAGTTGAAGACCAGTCAAGCTGCTGCATTCTGGATGAGTTGCAGAGGTCGTATGGCACACGCAGGGAGACCAGCCAGGAGGGAGTTGCAGTAATCCAAGCGTGAGATGACAAGAGCCTGGACCAGAACCTGTGCCGCCTTCTGGGTTAGAAGAGGCCGTATCCTTCAGATGCTGTGCAACATGTATCTGCAAGATCGAGCTGTTGCAGCAATGTTGGCAGTGAGGGAGAGATGGTCATCAAGTGTCACACCCAGGTTCCTTGCGGTATGAGAGGGAGTTACCACAGAGTTTTCGAGGGTGATGGTTAGGTCTGTGGTTGGAGAGCCCTTTCCTGGGAGAAAAAAAAACTCAGTCATGTCGAGATTGAGTTAGTTGGAGGGTGGAGCAGTTTCTGGTGAAGATGAGGTCGAGATGGTTGCCAGCTTTGTGAGTTGGTGGAGAAGGAGCAAGTGAGATAGAAAGAGACGAAAGTAGAAGAAGTAGATCGGATGACTTCTCTGACTGGATGTTGAAGTCACCAAGAAGAACAAGTGGTGGGCCATTTTCTGGGATGTTTGAGAGGAGGACATCTAGTTCCTCCGAGAAGTGTCCCAATGGGCCTGGTGGACGGTAGCTGACAACAATGATGAGTTTTACTGGGTGAGTTCGACTGTGAAGAGAAGTGTGGCAGTGGGTAAAGAGTGAAAGTCCAGTTGGGGTTGATGAGCAGACCTGTCCCACCACCTCTTTCAGTGGATCTGCGTGTGTGGGAGGAGTGGGCAGAGAGAGGGGTGGCTGTGTTGGAGGGTGTTATCCAAGTCTCAGTGAGAGCAAGGAAGTCCAGGCATTGCTCAGTAGCAAAGCCGAGATGAACTCAGTCTTAGCTGACTGGCAGTTCCACAGGCCCCTGCGACAAGGTGTTGGATGTGTGGAGCGGGTGGGATAGATAAGTGAGGACAGGTTACGGTGATGCTGTGAGTGATTGTGAGGTTTGTAGTATCTATGAGAAGAGACATGAACAGGAATGGAAAAAATGCACATTTGTGAAAGGTCGAAAAACACTTGCAGGTACAGGTACTTTGCCTTGTTAGCCTCCTTGTTAGACTCCGGTTTAGACTCCTTTGTCTTTGTCTTCCTGAGTCTCCAGTTTAGACTCCTTTGTCTTTGTCTTCCTGAGTTTAGACTCCTTTGTCTTTGTCTTCCTGAGTCTCCGGTTTAGACTCCTTTGTCTTTGTCTTCCTGAGTCTGCCGCTGAAGCTGCCGCTTCAAAGTGAGTGCTGCTTTTTAAAAGACACCTGATTAGGTGCTGATTGGTTGCAGTTGTGTGGCCACTCCCTGTAGCCAATGAAACTTCAGTGAGGCTGATTAGGGGCTGATTGGTTACAGCTGTGTGGCCACTCCCTGTAGCCAATGAAACTTCAGTGAGGCTGATTAGGTGCTGATTGGTTACAGCTGTGTTGGCCACTCCCAGTGAAACTTCTCACCTGGTGATGGTGATGTCTCAATAGAAACTATGTCAAAACAGTAACAATAACAGCAACAATAAAAACTTGCTCTTTGACCTGGCAGACAAAATATCTTTAAAAAACTTTCACCTTAACTAAACAGACAAGTCAAAAGTCACAAAGGTCAAGCAACCCAGCTAGATACAATAGCAATTAATGAAATAGCAACCAAATAAGAAAGACCTACAGAAGTGATGCTTAGCTTAATTCCAGTAGTCCTATGATACCCAGATAGTCCAAATGCACACTCAGACTTTTGTGTCGTTTCCAGTGTTTCCCCTATTTTTTTGTCAGCAGCGGTGCAGTGGCAGGGTATTTTTTTATATTAAATGGCCTACATTTATTGCAAATCACACTGTAGAACTTTCTAGCAGGCAAAGCTATTTGTCTTTCATTCAATTTATCTGTTCATTGTTTTAATGGTATCAAAGCATCGTTGCCTTTAAAGTGCCTTTGTAAATCTTTCTATCATCAGAACCTGTACGACTTGTCAGTTTTACAACCTAACTAACTAACTCTGGTTAGTAGCTAACAAACTGCTGTCTAACTAACTACTATCTGTCTAACTAACTAACTAACGGACTGCTGTCTAACTGCTGTTTAACTGTGTATGTGGAATAAACCTTCAGGAAGACAGTCGAGTTGTACCCGCCGTACTTGTTCTGGTTACCCTTTCCAGAAGGGAGTATTGAGCTGAAAGGATCAGCTAGTAAAAATCTGGACACACACAACAGATGAACTTGATGTGTAATGTGTAATGGAAATATTATGTTTATAATTTATTTGCTGCACAGCAGCCTATTTTACAGTCTGCTTTACATGTCGGCCTTCAAGAGCATGATGCCCTGGTTTGCCACATATGATCACACCCACTACACAAGATTCATAGCAGACATGGAACCCTTGTAGACCACGGGCTTCCTAGATGGTGATTTTGTAGCCAAAGTCATTAAGATGATGTCATTCAACTTGTAGACCAACTCCAGAGATACCATGTCTTCCAACTGGAGAATATGTATGAGTTGGTGTCTTTGACAACCGGCGATGTTGCTTCAGAAGATATACTGAATGAACACATGCTGCATGGTAACAGAGCTGGTGAAAAAAAGAATGAGCACAATGAACACAAACTTCCATAACAGCCTCACTTAGAGAAAACTCAAAACATTCTCAAATCTTTACAGAACAGACAGCAAACTTGGAAAACTCAAATCCAAGTGTGTGAAGCCTGATAGGGATATTTTCCGTCGCATCATTGTATCCATGGACAGTGGCAGAGACGTTAACATAGATGGGCTTCTTCAGGAGGAACTGTGCGGTCCCCCTTTCACTTGCCACAACAGAGTCAGTGCTCAGACCTACTAGCAAAGCTGACTTAGCCACCATACTACAAGCCGGTGCAAAAGAGACGGGGCTAAGTCCATCTCTTGTGAGCACATGCACTATCATTTTGTTTTAGTAAGAGCAATAGGAAAACCTCAAAATGCATCAACCTTTGGGGATTATGCTGACATTTTCATCCAGAAAGTGACTGGCAATCTACATGGGAACATTACGAGAGTGGATCTAGTCTTTGATCAGTACCTACAGAACTCCACAAAGGGCCACAAAGGGTGGAACAAGAGCAACACGCAGCACCATGCAGCGAAACATTCTCACCATTCTAAGTAATGATGTAAAGATGCCAGCTAACTGGAATAGTTCCTTTGAAATGGACAAAAACAAGGCTAACCTGACACAATTCCTTTCATTTGCGCTTGAAAGGCATGTCATTCAGTATGGTCTTGAAACAGTAATAAGTGGGGGATTTGATGGTGCTGAAAAAGTGGCAACGGCAGCTGGGATTGATGTTTCCCACCTACGGGCTGCACATGAAGAAGCAGATACTCGCATATTGCTACATGCTGTTGAATGCTGTCACTGTTAAAACTAACAGTTCAGCACAGTTATACAAAAGTACAGGATGGGACAATGTACATTTCATCAGTGTCGTACGGAAATTGCCTATCATAAGGTCTGTAGTACATCAGGTCATCTACACAGATCAGTGTGAAGAAATCCGATTCCTCCTGAATACTAAACGCATTCAAGTGATCATCAAAAAACATAGTTGAGACTTTGCATGTTAGAAGATCAGCTCTGTCATTTCCAAAAATTATTCTGACGATCCTGTTGAACAAAGGCATCTCATTTTCAACACCAAAGCAGATGTACGTCCCAACCTGATACTCCGTACCATAGTTTTTGACACAGGAAGTTGTGGAAACCGTACTAGACACATCAAACTGTTCATTCAATGCCTCTCTGCCCTCTAAGTTGCTGACCAAGATCTCAGTAAGAGAGCCAAATTGTAATCTTTTGAAATAAAACATTTCAAAATAAAAAGCCAACTGATTCTGGTGCTTCTTTACAAGTGTTTTTGTTATGTTTTTTAAAGTTTTTATAGACTTTTTGAAGAAGTTGTGCTTCCCTTCAAATCTCATGCACCACATGTGTATGAGTGGCCCAATTTTTCTGATGCAGCTAGGGTAATGAATCATTAGATGGTGCTTTGGAATCAAATTTTGCTCTGGAAAAATTGTTTTGAAAAGCTTATGATGGTCAAAAATCAGGTGTTGCCATGGGTTACAAAAGGTGAAAACACAATGTTTACGATTTGTATTAGGAGGAGGAGCAATTCCCAACAAGTGTCATTCCTAGATACTAAATCTCCAAACATTAACAGGGTGTTACGCAAGCGGCACCATGACTGAGCAGCATTAAGACCAAGATCTTTGCTATTATCGTCAAGTTTGAGCCCACTTGGCCTGTTTTTTCTCTGTGAATACCCATAATTAAAGCTCATAATTCCCTCTGACAACGAACTCAAGGATATTTTAGAGTTTTTTATCAGGTACTGAAACACAAGCTTCAATTCATATTGCACCACTCCTTCAAGCAAATCGTGCATTATATCGACTGCATATGGAACAGCTGGAGGGTATTGAGCAGACAAGTTCTTTTCACACCAAATGTTGAGGCCAAAGCAGGATTTTGTTGAATGGCACGGCAATGTGCTGAATGAAGGTCTTTCGAACGCACAATTAAACCTGGATGATCTTCACTAAAAAACTGTCTTTTCAGTTACACACAACCAACAACAATAATTTGCACTTAATGATTCAACAAAACCAAAAAGGCCATGTATAGCTAAGTTGTCCCCAGTAACTTGAAAAACTGAACCTTCACAGGCATGTCTGAAAAGGGCACCTGCAGTCCTTCTGTCTCCAAAATCTTCAGATCATCAACCAGAGGCTTTAGAATAGGATCAAACCCATACTTTTTTAAGTCTGCTGAGTGAAAGAGGGCTACAAGATGAATATTCATCAACACAGAATTAAGTTTTGGTGGCAGGTTTCTCAAAATGAAATAAATACAGCCCAATTTGTGCACTCCCTTTTTTGAGCCTAATGGATTAGGAGTTTCAAAATCATCGTAGTACAGCTGAATCTGAAGTGCATGTTCGTGTTGTGAGAATAAATTGTGATTCCTAAAATAAGAACCATCATTTACATCTCTGTAAAAACCCTCCTCATGTGGTTTTGCTTTTTTTCACTATTCCGAAACATAGATGCAAGAGACCCCATGATGGGCACATGAACTTATCATTTACAGGAACTTGTCTGTAGGTGCCTGTTGTTCTATGGATGGATTTTCAAGCTGATCAAAACAATCTGCACTTTTCTCTATGGTTTCTTTTGATGCATCAGATGACATACATTCAACAACAGCTTGTTTTGCATGAGCATGGATGTCATTAACCAGTTCCTCCATTGAACCAACTAAAGATTGCACAGTACTTTCAGGGACTCCAGAGGCTTGCACTTGAGCAATAACAGAGCTGCACATGTCAATTATTTGCTTTTGTTCAATAGGAATGTGTGCAGTGACAGTCTTTTTACATCTACTGGCAGAATTTACATCTACTGGCTGTGAAACATAGGTTCCAAAATTAGCTACAGGCTCGGACTCAACATTGTTGACAACACCTGAATCAACAGAGTTTCCATGTGCTCGAGATAAGTGTCGCTTGTAACCACAGTATGTGGATAAAACAAATGAACATCCAGGTTCTCCACAATTTAAACGCAAACTCCTTCCTGGGTACAAACCATGCTGAAGCTTCAAATGTCTGAACAACACTGAAAAACTTGTTTGATTTACCCTGCAAATGTAACATGTGAACATTATTTCGAGTCAACTATACCTTCCTCTTTAAACTGCAATGTGAAGAATTCTTGCTCAGATTTTCACACACTGCCAACATCGATGCCGTACACGGTTGAATGAATGTGTAGAAGTTGCACAATGCTTCATTATAGGACACAGCAAAAGCAAAATGTGCTTTGAAGAGCTCATCAAAGGCAGCCACACCAGTATGCGTCAAACAGGGGATGGCCTTTTGGTCTAGGACGATGTAGAAATTCTGGATGCTGTTACTTCTTTCTCCAATACACAGGAGAAATGGCTGAGCAGGACCAGTTTCCTTGAGGAAGGTTTCCATGCTTCTCCCCACCTGAGAGTGAAAGAAAGTAAATAAATGACATGGAAACATTTGGTGTTGAATCTGAAACTCTGCATGTCAGGCACATTTGCCATTTAAAAAAATCAGTTTTGTCCCTTGAAAGCCAAATATAGGTTCATGCCTTAAGTTAAACATTTAATTCCATTCCAATACGATACCTTCATGAACTTCACTAGGCGATCTGCGGCATCTGATACATCAGACCACAGGACATGGAACCATGACCACAGGACATGGTTCCAGTAACCCATGCAAACTGTTTGCGGGCTTTCTTGTGCATCAACTTTAGAAGAGGCTTCTCTCTGGGACGACAGTCATACGGATCAATATGATGCAGTGTGCGGCGTATGGTCTGAGCACTGACAGACTGACCCCCAACCCTTTCAACCTCTGCAGCAATGCAACTTCTGGATATAATGCTCAGCGCGTACACTCAACTTCTTTGGTCAGTTATGAGCTCTATTTGACCTTTTCTTAAAAATGTTTGTGTTTGTACATCAGTGAAATACGTAATAAAAGCTTCTGAGGCTGGAAGTTTGTGTAAAACACTGTGCTCCACTGTGCAGCCACCAACAGCACACTTGTCCCTCCGCGTTGACATAATATCGCTCTTCCTCCCTCGCCTGAACAAGGTGGAGCTGCCGTCATAAGCACAGGGAATTCAACATCGAGTGATTTATCGCCTATACTTACACTAAGGGGGACCACAAAAACATGACTGAGTATTCTTTTTCCACACTTTGGCGACTGGTAGGGCCTCCAGAGTCCCAAATATAAGTATTGAAATTTTTGCATAATATGTCCCCTTTAACACACCCTGTTCCCCATTTACACCTGAGACCTTGTAACACTAACGAGTCACATGACACCGGGGAGGGAAAATGGCTAATTGGGCCCAACTTGGACATTTTCACTTTGTTGCCAGCAGTTTAGACATCATTGGCTGTTTGTCGAGTTATTTTGAATGGACGGCAATTTTCACTGTTATACAAGCTGTACACAGACTACACAGACAACAAAGTGTCATTTCTTCAGTGCTGTCCAATGAAAAGATATAATTAAAAATGTATAAAATGTGAGGGGTGTACTCACATTTTTGTGATATACTGTACATGATGCGTTCCTTTCCAGGACCTTATTTGGGTTACAAAAACACTTATAAACAAGCAGAAAAGCTAGAAACACGGACCCAAAACATCTCTACTCATAGTCAATGTACAATGCATTGAATGATTAAGTTAAGTTTAAGTTCAAATGTGTTAAATATGTTAATTTGTTTATACAACTGATCTTCTATTCAAAATGTTTCCTGGTTTCTCTGCCTGGAAGCAGAGATTGAAAAAAACAAACAAAAAACTGAATAAAAACACTGAACGGCTTTTATTCATCAGCAAGGGAGCAAAAACAAAAAAACACGACAAAAAAACAATTGACTCGTTCGTGCTCTGTACATTTAATGCAAAATCAATATTGTACAAACTCCTGCACAAAGTGTCCCTGTTGTGCAATTATGTAAGTCGGAAGCAATCTTTGTTCACTGTTCTTTCATGAACCTGAAGACAAAGCAAAGATTGACAGTGTTGGATTTAAGACATTTAATTGAACAGACACAGCCCTCAGGAAACAGATGGAAATACTGAGTTAAGTCTGTCCAGTAAGTCAGATTGTAACCTAGCACAGCTCAGTGTTAACAGAGCTGAGCCATTATGTAACCGTCACAAAGGCGTTGTTCTGCTCTGATCCGATTTGTAAAGCTGTGGTTAGTGGTGATGCAGAACTGGATTATATTGTCAGGTGGTCCGTTTACTTCTTTGTTTTAAATAATAGTAATGTTGACGTTTATTGTAGAGTGCAGCTTGTACAATAACACTTTAGCATTAGAATATGCTACTGCTGCTGGAGTTTGCCTTTAAAGTGGACTAAAGCCGTGCATCACTAGTCCTGTGAATATTTCAAGATAAAAGCCATTGTTTTTACTTTGAAATATGTATGAGCAAGACATATTCACCAGGTATAGAGACTGA